>NC_030685.2:43900179-44215914 GCF_000004195.4 Xenopus tropicalis
TGTATTATAGTTCACCATAAGAACCTTTCTGGCATCCATTTATACCATCTGCACTACACAGCATCAGAAAGTTGTAGTTCAACTACACCCTCAGTTCCTATCTTACTTTTTCCCACATAGCGGAGGCCCATCCTGAGAAAGGGGGTTGCATGTAATACATGCTCTACATCATTTACTAGCCTGGATTTACCCCTTTATAGCCAAAATAGTGTTACACAAGATTACAAAAGAATAGGATACTGATGGTTGATCCTCTTCCTCTCTGTCTCTTCAGGTACCAAACAAATTTACACTAAGAAACGCAACAGATAAAAAACCCCTAAGAATAACAGGGATAATCTAATTTTGAGATACATACATACATATACATACATACATATATACAAAGTGAGATGAGTCCTTTGCAATTTAAGTAAATGTACAAATACAGTCATAAGAAAAGCTGACAAAGGTGACTTCATTGTAGTATTAAATAAAAAAGACTACATGACTGAAGCTGAAATACAATTAGACACAGTCTTATATAAAAACATTAAGGAGGGGGATTTATAAACATTCAGATTGTTGTGGTTTTATCTTTTTTTAAAACCACAACCAAACTCATTTCCATGAATGGCAGTCAAAAAATCCAAATTGATAAATCATAAACATAAAAAACATGAAAACCGCAACTGTTTCGACTTTATCGTATAGTCAGACAAAGCCAGCAGCAAAAAAACCTGAAAACCTCTAAAACTACTAAACAAAAAAAATCTGCCTTTCAGGAACAGAAAACCCGAACCAAAAAAATCAAACATTAGTAAATGTTCCCTTGAGCCAGTCAGACTGAGCTCACATTTTCAGAGTGAAACAGGCTGTAGGTGGTGCCTCAGGAGCAGAGATAGAACAAGTAATGCTCAAGCTATGTGTGCGCGCATTCTTCTACCCAAAGAGTTAAGCACATCTGTGCTTTTTATTTGACCTTCCCCTCTTCTATGTATCACTGTGTGTGCTGCAGTGTCAGAATGAAGAAAAGGCAAAGTCAGCACAGTCGGGGTAATACCAAGTGATGCAATGCAATTGCATCACATTCACACGCCAACCACACTTATTTTTACACTTTCAAGCCAGGAAAGCTAGGTCCCTGAGGAGCAGTGACAAAGCATTTTCATGAATTAACTCCTCTGCTTTTTAGTAACAGGCATAGAGAAGTCAGTCACTGTCAGGAACATGCCACTTTCAGACGCACATGACACCAGGACAGGGATACAACCATTAATACTAACTGTAGATATTAGTATCACAATAGCCTTGGATATTCTGATTGTTCAAGAACTCATCCAGGCCCCTCTTAAAGGCATTAACAGAATCTGCCATTACCACATCTCTAGGAAGGGCATTCCACAACCTCACTGCCCTCACCGTGAAAAACCACCTACGCTGCTTCAAATGGAAGCTCCGTTCCTCTAATCTAAAGGGGTGACCTCTGGTGCGTTGATTATGGGAAAAAAGAACATCCCCCATCTGCCTATAATCCCCTTTAATGTACTTGTACAGAGTAATCATGTCCCCTCGCAAGCGCCTCTTTTCCAGAGAAAACAACCCCAACCACGACAGTCTAACCTCATAGTTTAAATCTTCCATCCCCTTTACCAGTTTAGTTGCACGTCTCTGCACTCTCTCCAGCTCATTAATATCCTTCTTAAGTACTGGAGCCCAAAACTGCACTGCATACTCAAGGTGAGGCCTTACCAGGGACCTATAAAGAGGCAAAATTATGTTCTCATCCCTTGAGTCAATGCCCTTTTTTATACAAGACAGCACTTTATTTGCTTTAGTAGCCACAGAATGACACAGCCTGGAATTAGACAACTTGTTATCTACAAAAACCCCTAGATCCTTCTCCATCAAGGATACCCCCAACAAACTACCATTCAGTAGATAGTTCGCGTTTATATTATTTCAAAAAAAATGCATAACTTTGCACATTTCAACATTGAACCTCATTTTCCAGTTTGCTGCCCAGTTTTCCAATTATGTCAAATCGCTCTGCAAAGCGGCAGCATCCTGCATGGAACTTATAGTTTTGCACAATTTAGTGTCATCAGCAAAAACAGAAACAGTACTTTCTATGCCCACCTCCAGGTCATTAATAAACAAGTTAAAAAGCAAAGGACCAAGGACTGACCCCTGCGGTACTCCACTAACCACACTGGTCCAATTAGAAAATGTTCCATTTACCACCACTCTTTGTAATCTATCCTTCAGCCAGTTCTCTATCCAATTACAGATATTGGGCCTGATTCACTAAAGGGCGATAAAAATTATCGCACGCTTTTTCGCGTTAAAAAACGCAAAATAACTTGCGCGCGATTCACCATAGTATTATTGCGTGCGAAAAATCGCCATTTTCGCATGGGGTATTTCTCGCACTAGTTTTACCGTTTTGCGTTAATTTCCGCGCTGAAAAGAATACGATCGCATGATTCACTATAACTTTTGCGCGCTAAATATCGCATTCGGCTATACGAAAATTAACACCTACTACAGGCAGGCGAAAAATTATACAAAAGTACAGTAAATGATTTTTTGCAATAAAATATGGACTTACAGTGTGTTTCCCCCAGAGTGACGCAGCCACCAGTTTGCAGCGAAATGTTCATTTTTAATACAGTAATTTTCCGCAAGTATTGGCGTGTATGGCTAACATGGCGTGCGTTCATTTGCGCAACTATTTCTATTTGGCTACAAGTGATGAAATGTTTCGCCAGGCATGGATTCGCAGCGAATTTTTGGACGTGCGTTGAATTTTTTCGCGGCGGATTTTTTCATGCGTTTCGCAAAACAATCCGCCAATGGCAAAACGCATGAAAAAATTCGCCACGCAAAAATTCACCGCACATCCACAAATTGATACAAGTGTAAAAAAATAATAGTCACGGGCAACAATTTTTTTGCCCGCACAACATTTTTGCCGTTTCGGGGATCTTTCGAAAGATTTGCTAATTTTTCACTAAAGAAACCAGAACACATTTGCTCATCACTAGTGGCTACTATTTATAAGCATCTACTATTTATATGTGGCTAATATTTATATACACCATTTATATGCTTCGACAATTTTTATACACTATTTCTATGCTACCATTCATATTCGGCGATTATTCGCGTAATTTAGCGCATGTACAGGCAAATACCGCATTGAAATAGTCTTTCGCGAGTTAAATAACGCTTGCAATATCGCGCGTAAAAAAGCGCGAGTATGCTTATAGTGAATCGTGCGAAAAATCGCCAAAATTAAGCGGCGGTAAAAATTTTAGCGCACAATAAGAATAGCGCACGTTTTATCGCCCTTTAGTGAATCAGGCCCATTATGTTCTAGGCCAATATTCCTCAATTTGATCATTAACCTTCTGTGATGTACTGTATCAAACGCTTTAACAAAGTCCAAGTAGATGACATCAACTGCCATTTCAGCATCGAGGTTCCTGCTCACTTCCTCATAAAAGGTGACTAAATTAGTCTGGCAAGATCTGTTACGCATAAAACCATGCTGGCACAAATGAATAGTATTGTGAACTGCAATGTATTCAAGTACCCTATCTATTATTACCCCTTCCAAAAGTTTTCCTACTACTGATTTTAGACTAACAGGCCTATAGTTTTCAGGCTGAGAACGGGATCCCTTTTTAAATAACGGCACCATGTTAGCAATTCTCCAGTCTCTCGGCACCATGCCAGACCTCAACGAATCCTGAAAAATTAAGTGAAGAGGCTAGGCAATCACAGCGCTCAGCTCATTTAATACCCTGGGATGAATCCCATCCGGTCCTGGACCTTTGTTTACCTTTACATGTTCAAGTCTCTTTTGAATTTCCTCCAGAGTGACCCATGCGTCAGTAGCTAAATTACTAGAACTGGGCATATTAAAAGGGAAGCCTTCATTAGCTGGCTCCTCAGATGTATAGACAGATGAAAAATAAGAGTTCAGAATTTCTGCTTTTTCCCCGTTCTCATCAACCAACTTACCCCCCCCCCCCCCATGATAATAAGGTTCCCACCCCTTCTTGCTTCATTTTTTTACTATTCACATAATTAAAAAATAATTTGGGATTCTTTTTACTCCTAGCTGCAATATCCCTTTCCATCTCTATTTTAGCTTGCCTGATAGCTTTTTTGCATGCTTTATTTGCATCCTTGTACCTGATGAAAGTTTCTGCTGTCCCAGCTAACTTGAATGCTTTAAAAGCACGTTTTTTCTTACCAACCTCAACCCTAACACTTTTATTCAGCCATAAAGGTTTTGCTTTGCGATGCCTCTCCTTGCTTACAAGGGGAATATACTGTTGTGTATACCTGCAAAGCAATGTTTTAAAGATGTTCCATTTTCCTTCTGTGTTTAACCCTATGAAAAGCCTTTCCCAGTTGACACACTGCAGAGATGCCCTTATACTGGCAAAGTCTAAAATCGAGTGTTTTAGTTTCTCCCTTATAGAGCTGTCTCTGCAGCATTATTTCAAAGGAGACCATGTTGTGATCACTGTTCCCCAAATGCTCACCCACACAAATGTTAGAGATGAGTTCAGTATTATTAGATATTACCAGGTCCAAAATAGAGTCATTCCTAGTAGGTGATTCCTTACCTATACAGCCTTATTTTAGAAATGTCAGTTGCAGCGACCTTTTTCTTTTAGCTGAAGCACACTTTCCACATTCAATTTGTGATGATTAACCTTAGAGCTAACCCTCTTTTCTTTAGAGTATTCTTCTCTAATCCTAAAAATTGTTTATACAGAATTTGCTAGATTTTTGCAGGCCTTAAACCCTTTGACTCTGCATAAGTTAAATGGCTAAATAGTGGTCTGGAATTAACTTTGTGTGATTGGGAAGAATCTATGGATAACTGTTATAGCTGTCTAATACCATGTAGAGACAGGTTAATACAAAAAAAGTCATGTATCAATTATGTATATCCCAAACCATACCTAAATTCATAGAGCAGGCTTCTTCCATGCAATTTGGACATATACTCACAGCTGCATACTGGACGTGAGTATCTTAAAAAAACAGAATTTCCAAAAGATAATCACACCTCAGGTTTGCATGCTTGAAATTCTATATGACTTTATTCCCTCCATTTATGATAGAAAAATATTTCACACAGTTCTTTACTATGCAAAAACAAATATATTGCCCTAATCAAATGAAAGGGATTATTCACCTTTAAACTAACTTTTACATTGAAACAAGGACAGCACTCCTATGATTTAAAGAACAAACAAAATAAAAATGACCTTAAACCAGACCTTAAAGGAATAGGTCAGTGTAAAAATGAAACTGGGTAAATCTGTAAACCCAATAGGATTGTTTGGGCTCCAATAAGGATTAATTATATCTTAATTAGGATCAAGTACAAGGTACAGCTTTATTATTACAAAGAAAAAAGAAATCATATTCTAAAATTAGAAATATTTGCTTATAATGAAGTCTATGGGAGGCTGGCCATAATTCTGAACTTTCTGGATGACAGAAAGAAAGGAAAACTTTGGGGTGTATTTATTATGCTGTGTAAAATTAATTCACCAATAAACTGGAGAAAAAAGCTGTGTAAAATAAATGGAAAAGATCGCATCTGAACGCCAGATATTATACCATTATTATCCATAAGTTCCAGTGGAAGAAAAAACGCATAAAAAATTACTCTGATTTTACGCCGTTTTTACACGGCGAAGCCTGGCGATGTGTGGCAAATTTTCTCGCCATTTTTTACACAGCATGATAAATATGCCCCTTAGTGCAAAGTGTAAAAGGATTATACAGAGGGGCTACTTGAAGCACATAGTTAAAGGCACAAAAGGGCGAGCTTTAAACCAGGAGAATGAAATTAGAAATAAACATACTGGAACAGGTATAGACATTTATTATGTTAACTGGTATGAAACATTGGCCCATTGTAGCTAGTTTTGAAACACTTTTAAAGAAACTGCCTGCTAAACTTAAATTTGACTACAGAAGCACAAGAAAATGAAGTAATACATAAGCCCTTAGAACCAGTGGATAAATGTAAAAACCCCAAGCCACAGCATTTTTCAACACAACAGCCAGGGGGGGTCTATAAATGTTCAGGTTGTGTTATGTGTAGCAGCTTGATCCAGGGCATCTACTTTACCCATCTCCATTCAGGTAAAAGATATTCTATAAAGTACTTATTAATGTACAAATGGTTTTGTTTAGTGGTAAAACTGTTGAAAAGAAATGGATCAGAATGCATACGGCCAGAATCAGAGCGGCATTAGATTCTGGTAGAGTTGAGAGAAGCAAACACAAAAAAGATATTGCACAAGAACTGGTTGCTAAACACTGGGCAGAAGCTAAGCATAGTCTGGCCACCTTTCGGTGGTATGCCTATAGAACATGTTCCTAACAGGGCAAGGTGTTCCAATTAAGATACATTTTTG
The DNA here is from genome assembly GCF_000004195.4 of Xenopus tropicalis. Lineage (NCBI taxonomy): Eukaryota > Metazoa > Chordata > Amphibia > Anura > Pipidae > Xenopus > Xenopus tropicalis. The sequence goes on from NC_030685.2 coordinate 43,906,617, forward strand.
GCTCCATGAACTGGACTTTGTGGAAGCAAGAGGGTTATATGAACAGCTAGGTCTGAGTTGCTTTTTGTCATGAATATTTTGTTTCTCCCCTGTAGGCAGATGCTTTATGTCTAGTATAATAAATACTCTTGTAACAATTTGCTTTTTTTATTCTAACTTTTTTTCAAGATTGATTTTGATCTTACATTTTAGACAAAAGCATTTATATCTGCCATTTCTGGAAACAAAATATACATCTCAGTGAATTTATGGACCTACTTAGAGTGGACTCACATTAAAATGTAATGGATCCTAATACTCCAGACCCCCTACCTTCCAAAAAGCAGGTAAACTGTAGGCTGAAAAAGGTTTCAGTAAAGTATAGATCAAAATAAAGCAAACTAAACAAAGAAATTGTCTGCATTACAAAAAATTATCCAATTTCTCCACATAGTTGTAGAAGTAGGAACAGCACTCAAGCAGGGTATATTGGAGGAAAACAAGACTCTTATACTACTAGGAGATAAGAATAGCTGTCTGAAAATACTTGAACTGTATTGTGCTTGCTGGTTCTAAAACAGGGGTCTCAAACTCGCGGCCCGAGGGCCATTTGCAGCCCTCGGTACAATATTTTGTGGCCCGCACCAATGCCTTCTCAAAAGCAATGAATGGATCGCGATTTTTATTGCGATTCAAGGGATAATGCAAGTTATTATGGGAAGACGTTCTGTGTGCACAATTAGCTGCTAAGGAGCTAATTGTGCACACAGAACGTCTTCCCATAATAACTGTTATGATGGCATAACGTAATTTCCGCAATCAGCAGCTCCCGCCCGCCGTGCCTTGCATTATCCCTTGAAAGCCAATTTTTTGTAAAATCCCTTATGCGGCCCAGCCTCATCCTGAAAAAAGTTTTTTGTATCACGGGACCAGAACTGATTGCAGAACCATCTGTTGCTCTATTGGGAACCTGGGAACTCCTCCTAGCTTGAAGTGGAATATAATTGCAAGTTACTGCTTTGCTTTACTATAAGGCACACTGAAAAGAAAGTGACAATCAGCAATGGAGAATATGTTGCAGGTTGCTTAGACATTGTGGAGATACTCCTTTTGTCTGATTAGAGTGACAATCAAGGCCCAAGTTCAAATTTGTTCTGCTTGGCCACTCTACATTCAGAGACAAAATTCTCAAAGAATCGCTGTGAAGTGCTACACTTACAAGACAATAACTCCACTTAGGTATGCGTGTGCCATAGGCCTAAATTACTGGGATTATCACACAGTGTTGGACTGACCCACCAGGATACCAGGACAACTCCTGGTGGGCCCAGGTGTCATTGGGCCCTTCTTCTTCTGACCATTTGAAATAAATGGAAGAATAGATGCTAGCATGTTAATAAAAGAGACTAGGAGAATACAGAGGTTAGGTGGAGAAAGGGGGAAAATAGTTTGGAGAGTGGGTCTATGGTCTAAGGTTTTCTGGTGGGCCCCTGGGGTCCCAGTCCAACATTATTCACATGTCATTACATTTATTCTTCAGGAGAGCAGATATGATGGTGCCAATTTGCATCACTTCATGTTAGAAAGCATCAAAGCTTATACAAACAGAAGGTGAAACATTGGGTGTAATCCAACAGGAGGTGAAACATTGGGTATAATTCAACAGAAGGTAAAACATTGGGTGTAATCTAAACCGGCGATGGAAAGGATGATTTTTCGGCCCTTATTTCCTAAAGCCTTCTATTGAACTAAATTGGAAGGAGAATCAAATCCTCCTGTCTGTCAGGTACCTTACTAGTGAGTTCATCTAAAAATGATATTTGAGGGCTGTCTCATTCCTGTCTGTGGCTGCAGCATGTTTCTGAAACTCCTCTTTATAATATTCTACAGGTCTTTTGACCATGAGTTAAAATATGAATAGCAGACTTAACAAAAAAAGGTGCAGTGTGAGCAGGGCCGCCATCAGAAATCACGGGGCCCCTCACAACTAAATTTTCTAGGCCCTCCCACGCCCCCAATGGCCCCTCCCATCAATACAAAGTACACACAGACATTGGTAGCCAGGGCCCCCTAAAACATTGGTAGCCAGGGCCCCCCTAAAACATTGGTAGCCAGGGCACCCCTAAAACATTGTTGGTCCTCCCCCAAATTACTCATACTATGGCCCGCTCCCCGCTGCTTACTGCTTCCTCCCGTGTCCTTTGGCTCCCCCCCAGCATCCTCCAGGGCCCCCCAAGCATACGGCTGCTTTTTCCAGGGCCCCCCCAAGCATCCTCCAGTTCCCCCCCAGTGTCCTCCTGCTTCCTCCAGGCCCCCCAAGCATCCGCTAGTTCCCCCCCCCCAGTGTCCTCCTGCTTCCTCCAGGCCCCCCAAGCATCCGCCAGTTCCCCTCCCCGTGTCCTTCTGCTTCCTCCAGGCCCCCCCAAGCATACTGCTGCTTTCTCCAGCCCCCCCCAAAGATCCTTCAGCTCCCCTATCACCCTCCAGTTCTCCCCCCAGTGTCCTCCTGCTTCCTCCAGCCCCCCCCAAAGATCCTTCAGCTCCCCCATCATCCTCCAGTCCCCCCCCAGTGTCCTCCTGCTTCCTCCAGCCCCCCCAAAGATCCTTCAGCTCCCCCATCATCCTCCAGTCCCCCCCCTCAGTGTCCTCCTGCTTCCTCCAGGCCCCCCCAAGCATACTGCTGCTTTCTCCAGCTCCCCCAAGCATCCTTCAGTACCTCACCGGTCCCCCTGCTGCTTCCTCCGGTTCCCCTACTGGTTCCTTGACGTCTGCCGATATGTCCCACTGCTGTCTGCAGCATCTGTGCTTTTATAAAGGTTGTGCCCCGTGCGTGTGACGTCACTACGCACGGGGCGCAACCTTATATAAGCGCAGATGGAGCGGGGAGCAGCGGGACATAGCGGCGGACGCCAGTAGTGACAGGGCCCGGACTCGATTAAAGGGGAAAACTCTAGCACGGCCGGGCCCCCTTTAAAGTTAGAAACGTCCGGGCCCGGGATGAATGTCCCCCCAGTGCCCCCCTGATGGCGGCCCTGAGTGTGAGTCATTGCAAAGAATAGCCAAGGCTCTGAAAAGGGTATTGAAACTCTAAAAGGTAGGGGGTTACTGATTCATAAGATGAAAGACCCAGAACTGAGGTTCTCTTGGAAGAGGAAATGATGACTTCAGTTTTCCCTTGCCAACTATGGTAAGTGGAGGGGTTCATAGTGGCCAAATGCTGCATAAGTTGAGTCAGAGGTAAAGAGCCCTTAGCATGGCTAAGTTGCAATGTCAGTGAGAAAATCAAGTATATAAGGCTCACAAGCAGCTATAACTAGCACTTGTTGCACCTGAGAATGATAAGGGCACCAGTATAGAAAAAAATAGACGGCAATAAGAAATTCTAGCTAACCAGTAGTTAACTTTAGGACATATTTCTTAGTTGATATTAAGAGCAAGTGAAGCATGAAGAAAGGTTTTATACCTTTACTCTGTATTGTTTTGAAACGGAAATCAAATTCATCTTGCAAGTCCTCCAAGTACTTCACATCTTGTTCTGTCACCTTTAAAAGAGCAATGATAATAATGTTAAAACCATCATGCTAAATAAATCATGTTGAACTATAGGCTAGTGTCACATGCTGTGTTTTCTTCTTGGACATCCATATGCTAACGTGCAGAAAGTGTACAACAAAACTCACCCCTTGTGTGTACAGAAAAAACACAACATGTGACAAGAGCCTTACAGAAATATTTTTTTTAATTGATGTTCTAAATGCATTAAACATTCAAATTAACATCCATTTACTTATAAACTGGTGCTCCTAAGATAAGCTCTGTTAATGGAAATAACTTCCCTACACACAAATCTTGAAAACTACCCAACTGGGTCTGTTGAAGGTTGTTCCTTTTTGAACAAAGAGGTCTTCATAGATGATAGTTCGATAGGATCTCTTACCAGAAGCCAAGCTATCAAACAATCAAAGGCAAGCATTATTTAAAAAGTAACTGGAAAGTTTCCTCATTACATAACTACTGATCCTTGAGATCAGTTTCAACAGTGCTCCTCAACAAAATGTCCTCATTAACAGAATCAGGATTTATTCTGTAAAGGAGAGTTTTATCCTTCAAAGATGTCTGCAACTTTTATCAGCTACTGTATATACAGACAGAATAATAGCTGCAGCTGGTCCTGTGAAGATAATAATTAGTGTTAGGTATTGTGTTCTCAATATCTTTTTGAGCCTTTAAGGCACTGGTATTGCAAAATTAAGGTACTGCAAAATTGGCATTAAAGTCAGTCTGTATAGCATGTTGTTAAATAAATGTCTCCTTTACTGTGTATCTGTGGCCCAAACTAATTTTGTAGGCACAAATACTTCACAAGTTAGTTTTACTTAGCTGAGTTCCATGATAGGGTGAATCCGCCTAACTACCAGATAGATACCCTTTAACTTTTAAATTGGTGTTCATTTTTTATAGTTTTCAAATTATTTCAAATTATTATTTTTTTATCTAACTTTTTCCAGGTTTTGGATGGGGGAGTCACTGAACCCTGCAGCCAGAAATCTTTTACTCTGTAAGGCTTTAATGTTATTGTTGGTTTTATTACTCTGTTTTTGTTCAGATCCTCTCCTATACATGTTTCAGTCTCTGAAAATACTACCTGATTGTTAAGGTAAATTGGACCCTAGCAAACTGATAGCTGCTGACATTGCATACTGGAGAGCTGCTAAAAAAAAGTGAAATCATTTTAAAACCACAAATAATAAAAAAAATGAAGATCAATTGCAATTGCCTTAGAATCTCATTTTCTCCATCATACTAAAACTTAATTTTAGGTACAAGAGTACTGGCAGTAAAATTTTGTATAGCGTGTTTTTAATAAATGTCTCCATCACGAGAGTTTGCATTCGAGACCATTTTTAGCAACGTGTGCCTACACCCGGGCAGACACAATGCTTTTGAGAACAGGCAAGGTAGAAGGCTGATGCCAGTGGAGGTGCTGATTCTCAGTATCAGTATAAAGGAAAAAGAAAGGGTAGAAACGGGAATTTTGTCATGTGTTGTGGAATGTGTGTTGTCTGTATGATTGGGGCATGCCAGACACTTCTCAGCCACACTATGTGAGTGATCACAAAAAACTGAGACTAAATACACTGGAAGCCAAATAATATTAAATGGCTGGAGGGTTCAGGAATCAAGTCACTCTGCACCTTTTTTTGTTTAACTTTGCTTCAGAGACTAAACTGAAAAGTCAGTAAAATTTTAAAGACCTGATAGCCCAATGGAGGACTGTTAGGAGCTGTGTGGAATCAAACTCTGAACAGCTTCTGAATTTGCTTTTTGAGCCACTGGGGCCTTTTGAGTTGAGAATGCTCCATTTCCCTTACGTCCCATACGGCAGCAACATATGAGATTTATTCTATCTTTCCTGCTACGTAGGACCAGTGGAGAGAACAAGAAAGAGTTAATACAAATGCCACTCATAAATAGGAGTTTACCCTAGAGGTCATTAGTGTTTTTTTGTCCTACCCGCGTGGGAAGTGGATTTGTTCTCCCCTGCCTAGGCTGCAGCCTCCTGAGCAGGCTGTAAGGTAGTGTGAGACTTGGGGGTAGTGACTTTGTTTATATGCAGATGTTACTGATACATTAACCTGTATTGTATCTTTTATAGATGTCCACCCCTCCTAAAGACCCATCTGGGACTAAGAGGCATAAAAAATCTAAACATATTCAGTGCAGAAATTGTGATATTATGCTGCCGGACGGCTATGAGAAGAGATTGTGCGGAGAATGTCTAGCTTCTTTAGCTCAGAAGGAATCTCCAGCTGTGTCTAATCCTTCTCCTGAATGGATTAAAGATTTTATCAAGACAACTATACAGGAAATGCTTCTTCAATTACAGAGTAATCCGACTTCACAGCCGCCCACTTCAGCACTAAGTTCTCCCCCCTATACCAACCCTAATTCATTGGGAAATTCTGATGAGGATACTTCTTCAGAGGAGGAAGATGATTTAGCCTTATTTGCAACAGACAACACAGCTAGATTAATCAGAAGGGTAAGAACTACCATGGATGCTGCTGAAGGGGCTGAACCTCAAGCTTCTTCTGCTAAGAGATCAAAATCCTTTCCTGTCCATCCGATAATGAAGGAGTTAATGAAGAGAGAGTGGAAGGATCCAGAAAAAGCTCCTGCCATCTCTAGAAGGCAGTGCCGTGGGCAAAATTCCACATGAGACCTCTCCAGGAAGAAATTCTTCTCAGATGGGATCGTCAACTCTCTTCATTAGAGAAAGGGGTTGTTCTCAGCAGAGAAACGAAACTACAGTTACAATGGTGGCTTCAGGATCACCATCTCACACAGGGGTTGTCATTCCAACAAGTGGAACAGACAGTTCTGACGACGGATGCATCTCAGACAGGCTGGGGAGCACACCTGAACAACCTGGACCACTATGGAGAGTTCGATCTCTTCGAACTTCAGGGAGATGAGAGCGGTTTTCAAGGCCATCTCGACCATGCAACACCTTTTGAAGGGCAAACACCTGAAGATTATGTCGGACAATTCCACCACGGTGGCGTATATCAACAAGCAGGGGGGAACCAGAGCTCCCCTGTTGAGCAGAGAAGTTTGGAGAATTCTGAACTGGGCAGAAGCACATGTGCCAAGCATTATGGCTGTTCACATAAGGGGGAAGGACAACATTCTAGCAGACCACCTAAGCAGAAAATTATTCAGACCAGGAGAGTGGTCTCTGAATAAACAGATTTTCCAGAGGATTACAGAGATTTGGGGATTTCCAGTCATAGACATGGAAATCCATGGCATCCAGAGAGAATTGGAAAGTGGCCAAGAAGAGTGTGGTTTTCGCTTCTGATGAGGATGGCCAGTAGGGAATTCTGGATTCTACCTCAAGTGCCGAACCTAATAACGCAGGGAGTGATTCTTTGCCAGGATCTGTCCAGACTTCGATTAACTGCCTGGAATCTGATAGGGCCATTCTAGAGTCGCAAAAGATTTCTACGGAAGTGGTTGATATCTTGTTACAATCCAGAAGAGAGTCTACTAACAGAGGGTCTGGAAGGTCTTTAGACTGTGGTGTTCAAGGAAGAAAGCTTCAAACAACCAATCTTCAGTACCTCTTCTCCTGAAGTTTCTGCAGGAGGGGTTTGACAAAGGACTGGCTGTCAATACTATTAAAGTCCAGATCTCAGCACTCTCGGCTCTTTTAGATAAGCCTCTTTCATCCTTTCCTCTCTTCAAGAGATTTGTTAAGGCGATATAGAAGATAAGACCTAAGCTATATCAACCCTTGCCTTCATGGGATCTTTCTCTTGTTCTAAAGAAATTGTGTGAATACCCTTATGAACCCTTGGAAGATTGTTCAATTAAATGCCTATCATTTAAAGTTCTCTTCCTAGTTGCCATTACTTTTGCTAAGGGGATTGGAGAATTACAAGCATTGTCATCCAATGAACCGTACATAAGATTTCTCCCTGATCGGGTGGTCCTAAGACCCCTACCTTTTTTTCGACCTAAAGTACCTACATCAGCCAACTTTAATCAAGAGAACATTCTTCCTTACGTGGATCAAAGGATACAGAAAGAAGACAGTCAGCTTCCTCAGTTGGATGTGGGCAAAATTCTGAGAATTTATCTAGAGCGTACTAAGATTTTCAGAAAGGATGAAAACCTGTTCATCAGTTTTTCAGGCAAAAATAAGGGGCTAAAAGCTTCTAAGCCATCCTTGTCTAGAAGGATTAGGGAAACCATTCAGATGGCTTATATCAATGAGAATTTGACACCGCCATTCAAGATTAAAGCTCATTCTACAAGAAAATTATCTACCTCATGGGCAGAAGTTGCAGGTGTATCGATGGATCAGATCTGCAACTTGGAGTAATCCTAACACCTTTGTACAGCATTATAGGGTGGACATCTTAGCAGCTCAGGAAGCTTCCTTTGGCAGTAGAATCCTCCAGAGGGCGTCGTAACCAGGAAAACCCGCCCTTTTGCTCATCAACTCTCATACATTGCTGCCACATGGGACGTAAGGGAATTAGTAAATTCATACTTACCATAATTTACTTTTCCCTTAGTCCCTTCAGCAGCAAGAATTACCCTCATATTAAAATATTAAGCATGCTTTTTGTGTACTTTTTATTCACTAATGACCTCTGGGGTTAAATCCTATTTATGGGTGGGTTTGTATTAACTCTTTCTTGTTCTCTCCACTGGTCCTACATAGCAGGAAAGATAGAATAAACCTCATACGTTGCTGCCGAAGGGACTAAGGGAAAAGTAAATTACTTGATGACCATTTACCTCCACCTATCTTGTTAGGCTGATGCCACACGTGGCGTTTTTACGCTGCATATTTTCTCAGCCTAAAAATGCCGCACAAGCCACACAGCCCCTGACTATGGCGTTTTTCAGCCTAGTACTGGTGACATAGCAAATCCCATTTCCCATGGTGCTAATAGTGCGAAATAGTAAAAAGCGCAGCGTATTTCCGCTAGGTCTGGCAGCTGCCTTTGTGTATACATAGGAATAGGTTGCTGTGCAAATAGTGGCGTATTTCGGCAAACGCTTAAAAAATCCGTGGTAAGGCGTTTTCTAGCGTATTTACGCATTGTGTGGTTTGCTTCGAGTCTTTTCAAGTTATTTCTATGGATGATGATATTGTGCGTTTTTCAGCCGCCGAGAGAATTAGAAAATACGCAGCGTAAAAACGCCACGTGTGGCATCAGCCTTAACTATAGATGGTAATGATCAAGCAATTAAGGGGCTTTATAAGCTGGCTCCTTGCAACACCCATTTGCTTGATTATTTGGTTCCTGAGCCTGATCTAACAATGGTTTTGCCTTTTTAGAAGTTTTTCCTAAATAAATGTATTTTCCCATCAGCTGGTTGAGTATCTAAGGAGCTCTAACCCTTTGTCTTGGGGAATCAGTCTCTGGCCTTAAGCCCCAAGCTGCTATTTGGGGAAGGTCCTTCCAAGAAACCCAGGCCAGTTATTTAATCTCTTTTTGTCTGGAAGACTGAGCCATATCAGTGAAGGAAAACAAGCAGCACAGCCATGGCAATGGCCACAAACGCATCCATCCCAACTTATGGGCGGGTAAATAATTCTGTGAGAATGGAGTTTGAGAAGAAGAAGAAGAGAGGAGAAAGAGGAATGAATATATTGTGAAAGTGCTTCTATTTGGATTGTTCCAGCTGACAGTCGATAAGATTCTAGCTCTGCAAGATAACCACATACGACGTGTTACATTTGTTAATAAGAAAACCTGCACTGATTTTGTTAAAAATCTTGAACATCACCACAACCATGAACTTTTAAAGGATATTAATTAGTGACGGGTGAAATAATTCGGGCAACAAAATTTGCAGTGCAATTTTATTTGATGCGTGACATTTTTGTCGTTAAGCAATTTTTTTGCGATTTTTTCGGCGAAGTGAAATGGGAGAGATTCACTCATCCCTAGTGTTAATGTGATTTTGCATTATGAAATGGAGAATGTTAAACCTTTGGTGGTAAAAATGTAAAACCCCCATTGTAACCCAATAGGATATTACCACATGGCTCTCTCAATAATGTGAAAAAGTTAAGGTTGTTCATAATGTGGTAAAATAGTTTTGACTGGTCACTTATACCTGGTCACTTATAAAAAGAAAATTTTACCACCAGAAAGTTTAATAAGGGACTTGTTCTTTGATGACCTGGACAGTTTCTGTTGCATGTGTCATGAATATGGACTTTCTACTAATGACTGCAGATGCATTGCAATTTCTGCCTTGGGGAAGGTCATGTTTACTACAACTGCCCAAACAGAAGTAAAGTGCAAAATACTGCCCCTGGTGGGGGGGATCAAGTGAAGTCCGCAGTCAAACCTGTGGAGAAAGCTGGACATGTTCATGTGGAAAGCGGTTTTAAAGCAGTGGTTCTAGAGGTGGTTTCTGGTGAGAGAGTTCCTGGTGATGCCATGGCAGAGGTTCCAGCACCAGCTCCAGTTCCAGCCCTGAGGGAGGAGCCCGCTATTTCAAAATAGATGGAAGAGTCTTCACTTCGGGGTTTGCCAATTGAGGAGTCTGCACCTGCCACCATGAAACTTGGCAGAGCAAGAGAGGAGGGTGGTGATCTTGAAGAAGATTTGTAATCCTCTGTGTTATTTTTTATTCTGATCAATAAAAGTTACATTTTAGATTGATAGTATGGGATCCTATTTCTTTACTTTATGGGAATAGTGCAGGCTTCTATTTTGAGACCACAGTAGTTGTGCTCTCATTGTAAATATTTGGGTGTATGATTGCTCTAAAAAAACAGTAATCTTACCTGTGCACTGTTCTTGATGGCTGCCACTTTATTTTCTAGAACTCTCTGTCTTTCTGAAATCAAATTGGTCTGCAAAGACTTCTCAAATGGACCCTAAAACAATGATCATAATTTTATTTTTTTTCAAACAACTCTCGAGGTAATATTTACTTACTTTGACACAGTCAGCAATTTTGGACCCAATCGTCATGATTTTTCCCACAATGCACCAGTTTTTACTAGAATTCATACGTCATTGCATTCACATTGCAGGATTTCAATTGGATTCAGTTGCACTGCATCTGACTCATATGCACTGCATCCGGCACATTTGCGCTGAATATTAGCATTCTGCTTTACATAAGTTACGGTGTTTGCTTGCATCCATTGCTGTGAATGTTGTCTGCTCCCAATTCTTTAGCTGCGAGTGCACTTCGTCTATTGACACAGGGCACTGAGGGAACCCTGAAGCTAACTCCTGATCAAAAGGTAATGGTAGCTCCAGGGTTTTCACAGCTTTGTTCATCAAAAATGCTCAATTTGGTATGGAAGGCAGAAAAGACTGATCAGTGCTGAGCACAACTAAATGCAAGTTGCAGAGCTCATTTACATGCAAGTGGTTTTAAATGCAACTCACTGCCAGGAAAAGTGTAAGTTGCCCACTGCATCTGTGGACATAAATAAGCCCTTATGTATTATAATTAAAATAATGTATGCTCTAAACAGTTTTCTTTCACTTAGATCAGTCATCCTTAAACTACGGCCCACAGGCCAGATCCAGCCCCCCAAGGTTATTTACCCAGCTTCCACTGCGTCCTCACCCCTGATGGGGAGCTGCAAGACAGAGAATGGAGCAGGGAGATGGGAGAGAGAAAGAGTGGGGGGACGCAGCAAGGGGGGGGCTGGGAAAGGGAGGACGCAGGAGTAGGCTGTTGTTTGACCCCGAAGCAGGGAGCAAGCGGGGTGGGCCATAGTTTGAGATGGGGGGGGGTGTAGATTCAGGACTATAGTCCGGCCCCCCAACAATCTGAGGGACCAAGAACTGGCAACTGGAACACTGGAGTTAATTATGGATCTTGTTTGAATTAAAACAGAATTACTATTTCTAGAAAAAGATATCTGGTAGGAGATTGCTTCCCTTATATATATACAATATACTTCACTTGAACTATATGCTAAAACTGATTTCTAAACAATCATTGCTACTTAAGGTGCCTTTGAGGCATAGGCCACTTGATGGCAATACACCTTTATTCCATTATATGACTATGGAGCTAGTGAAACTTGTGATGTAGGGTATATAATTTGGTTTGCTTGTGTCACTTATGTATGCACCTGTCGAAACATGTAGTGCTATGATGTCTCTACAAATAAACTACACTGGCATGAAGCATAAGATTAGAACCAGTCCCTGGATCAAATTGTACTAAGAGCTATCTTCCATAACCCTGTATTTCCTCACCCCTTAGCACCACCATCTTGACTGCGAATCGGTGCACTCCGTAACAGAGCATTCCTGACATACTGGCTGATAATTACATAGCTTCAAGAAGGGGTTCTATGGCTTTTTTAGCAAGTGAGTGAATACAGAGTTATGGTATGGTATGGTTAAGATAGCTCATAGTACAAGCTGACCCAGGGACTCATCTTGGAGTCAGGAAGAAATTTTTCACCCCTCTGGGTAAATTACAAAACTTCAGAAGGGTTTTTTTGGCTTCCTCTGGATCAACTAGCAGTTAGGCAAGTTATCCATAGGCATAAAAGGTTGAACTTGGTATGTTTCATTTTTCAACCAAACATAATATGTTTGTGAGATGGAATGATGGAAGCACGTCAGTGTTTAAATAAAATGGTGTTAACACCTTAAAGGAGAAGGAAACGTAAAAATGAAGTAAGCTTTATCAGAAAGGTCTATATAAATACAGCCATAAGCACTTACAGTAATGCTGCACTGAGTCCTCTATCAAAAGAAATGCAGGATTTCTTGTCTCTTTTTTTGTAAACATGATGTTCCAGTGTCTGACTTCCAATCTCAGAAACAGCCTTAATTCCTGGGGCCAGAGTCTGTGCAGTTCTCTCCTCTCTCCCCTCTCCCGCTCCCCTTCCAATCAGAATGCTAAGAACTCCCTCCCTTAGGAATGTGTGATGTCAGCTATAATGGCTAGAGACTGCAGGAAGGAAGATACCTAAAATGGCAGCTGCTATCTTAAGCAAATGGAGAAAGCTTCTAAAGCTATTTACTCAGGTATGTTAATGGTTTCTGCAGAATAAATATATTGTTCTGCATGGCACTAATGTGGCAAATGTATTGGCAGTAAAATGACAAAATTACTTTCCTTCTCCTTTATGCACAAAAACTGGATGAGCTTTCAATATGACTTGAAGGAATAAACATAAATGACTCCTGAGCTGACAGGGCCTACAACTCTCTCTTACGGATGCTATTGCCGTTAACAAAACTGTTTTGTAGATTAATATTACATCTGATACTTCCTGTAGAGGTCCAAAACCAATGGTAGATTCAATGATGGAGAAATGTTCTTGTTAAGAGATTATATCCTAAAAATAGCCGCCATAAACTGAATCATAGCAGGTTTTTGTGCCAAAGCATTACCTGTTAAAGGCTGTAATGGCCGAGACCTGCAATTTTAGCTATCTTGTCTAAGCCTCTTTGCAAAAAATCAGCACATCTGAAACAGAAATATTCTACATTGGTATTTCTTTCTCTTATTGGAATGTTATGAATACTTTCCTTGTCTTTTGATGTAAGCAGGTCCCCTTCAGGGATTCATTATGGTGTTTACTACCTGTATTGAAAATCCTGATCTCAACAGTCTACCCCCTCTCAGATACATGCCTTGGGGGCTAGCATGTGACCCTGCATTATCAGTCGTAATTTTCTCTGCTCATCTATTGTCATCTTCCTGAGAAGCAGATACCAAGGTCTCCTTGGCCCAATCCTGTCTAATCTTCTTTTGGACTTTTGAAATTAATGTTATTGGTGGAAATACATATAGGAGACCCTCCAGTCCTGAATAAGTAAATCTGTCATCACTGCTGCTGGGTCTGGGCATCCATTGAACTTTCCTGTTGCTCTTTGATACCATAGGATCTATATGTGGTGACTCCCATCTCTTAGCAATTATCCTGGATATTTGTAAATTAAGTTCCCATTTGTGCCTGTTCAGTATGCTCAGACTCATGAAATCTGCCACATGGATTGGCAAATACATTACTGATAAGTATTTAAATTTGTCTTGAGCTCAACTCAAAAGCAAGAGTCTTAGTGAACAAGATACTTAAAGGTAGAGACCCATAATAGGGGAACATTGAGTGGGAGACCTGGAGGGTGTCCCGAGTTAATCTGGAGACCAGAAAAATTCTCAAGAGTACCCCCCTAGCCTGTACAATAGCTGTAGACAAACGATATACACTTCAGATACATCCCATGTTACTGTACCAATAGTAGTTTTAGTGATAGAAGGAGGAGAAAATGAAGGCTATAGAAAAACTGCAAACTTTCACATTTTAGTGAATGCAAGTCTCAATATAACAGAGCAAAATTAATTGTCGACCTGTAAAATTTAAAAAAAAAAAAAAAAAAAAGCTTAATTATGTTGGTTACACCATTCTGCTCAACTCATTTCTCTTTGTATATATGTATAAAATAATAGGTTACCTGAATAGGCATACTAGCTGCTGCCAGAATTCTTCTCTCTTCTCGCAAGCAGTTTGAAACAATCATAGCCATATGCATTGGATTACCGTGGTACTTTCCCTTCAAATGAAAAATACCGTAAGCATATTAAAGTAACTGACTACTTTTGCATTTTTAAAGATGTTGCATTTTTTTTTTTTTTTTTTAAATCACATATTGATATATAATGATATTATCAATAATTGGCACTGGCAATTAGCTGGAGTCATTTAAATAAAACTAGATTGTAAGCTCTACGGGGCAGGGACCTCCTTCATCTTGTGTTTCTGACTCTTATTGCAACTGCACCTTGTATTTATTGTATTTATTGTTGTACTTTGTATTTATCCATTTTGTATTTATCCATTATTTTTAACCCCCTGTCTGTATTAATGGAAGAAGGCAAATGTCATTCCCATATTTAAAAAGGGAGTAAGATCTCAGCCTGGCAATTATAGGCCTGTAAGTTTGACATCCGTGGTGGGCAAGTTATTTGAAGGCTTGTTAAGGGATCACATTCAAAATTATGTAGTGGAGAATGCCATTATGAGCAGTAATCAGCATGGCTTTATGAAGGACAGGTCATTAGAGATGTAGCGAACTGTTCGCCGGAGAACTAATTCGCACGAAAATCGGGTGTTCGCAAGTTCGCGAACTTTTAGCAAAGTTCGCAATTTTGGGTTCGCCTTAGCTGGAGCCAAATTTTGACCTCTCACCCCAGAGCCAGCAGATACATGGCAGCCAATCAGGCAGCTCTCCCTCCTGGACCACCCCTGGACCACTCCCTTCCATATATAAACCGAAGCCCAGCAGCCATTTTACATTCTGCCTGTGTGTGCTTGATGAGTTAGCATAGGGAGAGAGCTGTGCAGGGGTTTGAGGGACAGTTTAGGTAGCTTTGCTGACTAGTAATCTACTTTCTACTGCTCTGTATGTAGCTGCTGTGGGCAGCTGTCCTGCTGATCATCTGCTGTAACCCAATAGTCCTTGTAAGGACTGCTTTTATTTTCTGATTACTGTTACTCTTCTTTTCATTGTGTACTGCAGCTCCGTCTGTGTGTGTTTGCTACTGTAATTTATAGAACCCAGTGCTATTAGTCTAGCTGTGTTGGGGACTGGTGTGCTGCTCCTAGTAGTTCACCCCCAGCACCAACCAGAGATCACTTTTTTTCATTATTAATTATTTTTTTTAAATTTAAGTTACTGTTCTTTAATGTGTCCAGTGCTGTTTGCTGTCGCTGAGCGATGTTTTTCCACCAGCAATAATATATTCCGTATTCACTACTGCGACGTTTTGTCTTTGGGTGTGAAACGGCTGTAACCTTTACATGACTTGATTGGCATGTAGACACCGGACGTTTTAAAGCAGTTTATTACACAAGTTTAGAAATGTAGTGTGATTTCTGCCCTTTACAGCACAAAACGCAACGCTGTGTCAACAACGTATTTTTCAGAGACATTTTTGCCCTTGATCCCCCTCCTGCATGCCCCTGTCCAGGTCGTGGCACCCTTTAAACAACTTTAAAATCAGTTTTCTGGCCAGAAATGGCTTTTCTAGTTTTTAAAGTTCGCCTTCCCATTGAAGTCTATGGGGTTCGCAAAGTTCGCAAAAGTTCGCACTTTTTGGCAGAAGTTCGCGAACGGGTTCGCGAACTTTTTTTGTTAGGTTCGCTACATCTCTACAGGTCATGTCAGACCAATTTAATTGCTTTTTATGATGTGGTAAGTAAGAAGCTGGACAGTGGGGATGCAGTAGATATAATCTATTTGGATTTTGCCAAAGCATTTGATACCGTTCCCCACAAACGACTGCTTTCTAAGCTAAGGTCTATTGGTCTTAGTGAAGTCATTTGCACATGGATAGAAAACTGGCTACAGGATCGGGTACAGAGGGTGGTTGTTAATGGTACATTCTCTACTTGGAGTAAGGTTCTCAGTGGGGTCCCTCAGGGTTCTGTACTGGGTCCACTTTTGTTTAATTTGTTCATAAATGACTTAGGGGAGGGTATTATGAGTAATGTATCAGTGTTTGCAGATGACACAAAACTCTGCAGACCAGTCAATTCTATCTAGGATGTGACATCCCTGCAGCAGGATCTTGACCAACTGGCAATCTGGGCAGCTAAGTGGCAGATGAGATTTAATGTGGATAAATGTAAGGTCATGCACCTGGGATGTAAAAATATGCAAGCCCCGTATACCCTTAATGGGACTGCACTAGGCAAATCCATAATGGAGAAGGACCTTGGAGTCCTTGTAGATAATAAACTTGGCTGTAGCAAGCAATGCCAGGCAGCAGCTGCAAGGGCAAACAAGGTTTTGAGCTGTATTAAAAGGGGTATAGATTCACGGGAGGAGGGGGTTATTCTTCCCCTTTACAGAGCACTGGTAAGGCCCCATCTAGAATATGCTGTTCAGTTTTGGTCTCCAGTGCTCAAACGGGACATTATTGAGTTAGAGAGGGTCCAGTGAAGGGCAACTAAGCTGGTAAAGGGTATGGAAAGTCTCAGCTATGAAGAAAGACAGTTTACACTGGAGAAGAGGCGCTTAAGAGGTGACATGATAACTATGTATAAATATATAAAGGGATCATATAATAACCTTTCTAATGTTTTATTTACCAGTAGGTCCTTCCAACGGACATGAGGGCACCCACTTCGTTTAGAAGAAGGGAGGTTCCATTTAAACATTCGGAAAGGATTTTTTACAGTGAGAGCTGTGAAGTTCTGGAATTCCCTCCCCGAATCGTGCTGGCTGATACATTATATAACTTTAAGAAGGGGCTGGATGGATTCTTAGCAAGTGAGGGAATACAGGGTTATGGGAGATAGCTCTTAGTACTAGTTGATCCAGGGACTGGTCCGATTGCCATCTTGGAGTCAGGAAGGAATTTTTTCCCCTCTGCGGCAAATTAGAGAGGCTTCAGATGGGGTTTTTTGCCTTCCTCTGGATCAACTAGTAGTTAGGCAGGTTATATATAGGCATTATGGTTGAACTTGATGGACGTATGTCTTTTTTCAACCCAACTTACTATGTTACTATGTACAGCGCTGCGTACATAAGTAGCACTTTATAAATAAAGATATACATACATACATACAACTAGGGTGCTACAAATCTCACTAAAGTGATAGATTCTTGTATGTGACGTCCCTCTGCTTTTGTTCACCACCCTATATATAAAGCAGGAGGATTTCTCAAAATCCATCACTTCACAATGGAACAAGGTAAGGATGAGACTGCATCACACTGTGAATCTAAAGTATGTTGGGAAATGGTTACAAAAAAATCAGTTCAGATAGTGTTTATGCACCTTTTTTTACATAAGCCCAACTGAATGCATTAGACTTGCCGAGCATTAGACTTGCTAGCAACGCATCCTGGGTTTTTGGTCCTTGGGATTGTTTATCTTTATTTGTATGGAGCCTTTAGTACTTTATTACTTTAAAGTACTTTATTAGTACTTTAGTACTTATCTGTCTGCCTTCAAAGCATTGAGGGAAACAGTGTATATGGGCCCCACACAACACAGGATTTTTATGGATGTTTGTGGTAGGTGGAAGTTAGTTTAGGTTTAGTTGTTAGTGTCAGGTAATGGGGACCCAACACTGGTTTTTGAAGCACCTGGGCTCAGAGGCAGGCCACACTGGTGTCTGCTGGGGTAGAAGCTGCAGGGCAGACCTGTTGCAGAGTGGACTTGTGGCTGCACAGCAGGGTGGGATCAGCTGCTGCATCACCTCCTTATGCATTGCAATTCCCCTGAGCTGCATCTTTTGTTATATTCCTAAGCTATAACCCATGTTACACATATAAAGTACCTACAGAAATGCAGCTGAATTACAAAGTGAGTTACTCTTTTGCTGGACTATCTGGAATCTGCAGGTAACTAGCGATGGGTGAAATAATTCATCAGACGTGGATTTGCAGCAAATTTTCACGTTTTGCCATTGGCGGATATTTTGGTGAACCAGGTGTCAAAATTCGCCATGCGCCAAAAATTGTCGCGTGTGTAAAAAATTGATACACATAAAGAAAAATGTTAGCCGCAAAACTTTTATGTGCGACATCTTTGCCGTTTTGCGAATCTTTTGCAAGTTTAGCTAATTTTTCTGAAAAGCTAAATGGAACAGATTCGCTCATCACTACAGGTAATTACTATAAGAAGCTTATGTAGAGAGACTATAAAGTAATTACAAGGAAAGTTACTTCTATACCCTGCATGAGGGCCACATTTGCTAAACAAATGTCTGCTGCCTAAAGCCAGGCACTGCCTACGGGAATAGGCTATAAATTCTAACTACATTTATGTTCCTGTTGATTAGTTATAACTTGCCATTTGCATAAAAATTGATTGCCAATCAAGTTTGGTTGTATCATTACCTGCTTGTGTGCTTACTGGTCCCATGCTTTGGGACACACCATTCTGAACTTATTTTTAGCCTGTGTGCACAACTGAGGAAAAAACTAGTGAAGGCTTCTTTTTTAAAAAACCCATTCTAATCATATAAATACTGATGCATGGGTCACTCAGGAGGAAATTCAAAAGAGAATTAAAAGGACCAGATAGTATTTACATACATTTTTAGGATACAAGTCTGGCATAGTGCAGAGAGACTGGCAAATTGTTTATGTGGTGCAGCTATTCAAAAATAGCCATTCTCAGCCTGAAAACTATAGGCTTGTTAGTCTGTCATCTGGCATATGAAAATTTTTGGAAGGGAAATTAGGAAGAAGATAGTTGAAAAAAATTGCAAATCAAAATACAAAAATTCGACTCTGGGGTGGCAGTGGATGTTATCTACTAAGGGCTGTGACAAACGGAGAGATTAGTCGCCGCACGACAAATCATCTCCCTTGTTGTGGGCGACTAATCTCCCCAAAATTCCATCCCACCGGCTAGAATGTAAATCGCCGGTGGGATGGCATACGCGGCGCTGCGATTAGCCGAAGTCACGGGGGTTTCCTCTCAAGGCCATTTACATTCTAGCCAGTGGGATGGCATTTTGAGGAGATTAGTCACCCACGACAAGGGAGATTTGTCGCGCAGCACCTAATCTGCCTGTGTGTCACAGCCCTAACAGTTTTTTAAAGCATTTGAAACTGTACTTGCACAGAAGGTAAAATTAACGAACATTGGCCTGAAACATAATATTTGTGCTTGGATAGAGATCTTTCTGAAGGATAGGTTACAAAAGAGTGGTGGTAAATGAAACAAAAAAAGGGCATTAACTCAGGGATGAAAATATAGTTTTGCCTCTTATAGGCCTCCAGTAAGGCCTTGCCTAGAGTATGCAGTGCATATTTGGACTCCAGTCCTTAAGAAGAATATTAATGAGCTGGATAGACTTGCAACTAAACTGGTAAAGAGGATGGAAGATTTGAACTTTGAGGGTAGATTGTCATGGTTGGGGTTGTTTTCTCTGGAAAAATTATGCTTGCAAGGGGATGTTCTTTTTTCCCATAAAAACAATCAACACACCAGAGGTCACCCCTTTAGAGTAGAGGAACGGAGCTTCCATTTGAAGCAGCGTAGGTGGTTTTTCACGGTGAGGTCAGTAAGGTTGTGGAATGCCCTTCCTAGAGATGTGGTAATGGCAGATTCTGTTAATGCCTTTAAAGGAACAGTAACATCAAAAAATTAAAGTGCTTTAAAGTAATTAAAATATAATGTGCTGTTGCTCTGCAAAAAAATGGTGTTTTTGCTACAGAAAAGCTACTATATAAATAAGCTGCTGTGTAGCCATGGGGGCAGCCATTCAAGCTGGAAAAAAGGAGAAAAGGCACAGGTTACATAGCAGATAACTAGTAGATAAGCCCCATATAATGGGAGTTTATCTGTTATCTGCTAAGTTACCTGTGCCTTTTCTCCTTTGAATGGCTGCCCCCATGGCTACACAGCAGCTTACTTATATAAACTATAGTAGTGTTTCTGAGGCAACCACACCAGTTGTAGAAATGCAGGGCAACAGTACATTATATTGTCATTACTTTTATACACTTTAATTTTTTGGTGTTACTGTTCCTTTAAGAGGGGCCTGGATGAGTTCTTGAACAATCAGAATATCCAAGGCTATTGTGATACTAATATCTACAGTTAGTATTAGTGATTGTATATATAGTTTATGTATGTGAGTGTATAGATGGTAAGTATAGGTTGTGTGTGCTGGGTTTACTTGGATGGGTCGAACTTGATAGACTCAGGGCTTTTTTCAACCCTATGTAACTATGTATCTAACTATAACTATATAATACTGTAACTCTTTACAAATATATTAGAGGGCAATTTAGACAGACAGGGGGTATTTTTCCCATAAGCCCAGAGCCCACCCCTTTAGATTAGAGGAAGAGAACTTTCATTTGAAGCAGAGTAGGTTGTTTTTCACAGTAAGGGCAGTGAGGTTTTTGGTGTTCTGCCAGGTGACGTTGTGACTGCAGATTCTGTTAATGCCTTTAAGAGTGGCTTGGATGATTACTTGAACAATCATAAAACTGTTTAGTATAAATATTGGTATATATATATATATATATATATATTTATTTGGAAGAGTTGAAGTTGATAGACTTTGGTCTTTTTAAATGATTACTTCCAGGAAAGGTTGCAGGTAGTGCTGATATCTGCTATTGGATGTAAGAAATCGTGTATCTTGGGTGACAACTGGAGAGGCACCTAGTTACAAGAGTACAGAGGTAGCCCTCCATCTAACATTAATGGAGTTGTTGGTGGCACAGTTTCATAGTACAGGTATAGGACCCGTTATCCAGAATGCTCAGTACCAAGGGTATTCCGGATAAGGGATCTTTCCATAATTTGGATCTCCATACCTTAAGTCTACTAAAAAATCAACAAAACACTAATTAAACCCAGTAGGATTGTTTTGCATCCAATATGGATTATTTATCTCTTAGTTGGGATCATGTACAAGGTACTGTTTTGTTATTACAGAGAAAAAGGAAATCAGTTTTAAAACTCTGAATTATTTGATTAAAATGTAGTCTATGGGAGATGGACTTTCCGTAATTTGGAACTTTCTGGATAAGTTATCCCATACCTGTACTAGAATCAAAGGGGAAAGGGGAGGATTTGGGCTGCTAATGATGAGTTCTGTTTGTCACTCATATATGGGTTGCCGTTTGCCCAAAGCACATTTTGTCTACAAAAATACAATTTATATACAAAAAAAAAAATACCCAGTTCACAGAATTTATGTTAGGACATATACACCGGTAAAAAATATACAAAATATATATTTCTAGTGAAGAATGAGAACAAAATCAATTTTGTGTACAAAGGATATTATTATATTACAAATTAGTGATGAGGATACTGTCTGGCCTGCTAAAGAGCCCCTCTAATGTCTGCTGTGTTGTAGGTTTTTAAACAGAAGGTCTTCCGAATCGATAAATATAGTCCTGTACTGATGCTGTGCCATAATACTGATGTAATGATATTTCTAGCGATTTTGTTCCTGATAATGAGCTTTAAAGAAAACAAAACAAAAAACATTAATATGATAATTTAAGTTGAGATGCTATTCCTATTATCTCCCAGCCTAACCCATCATTATGATAGGCCTAATATCCCCTCATTAACATACAAGTCAATAAAACACAATATCTTAATTCTATCATATTAACCCCCCCCCCTAATATTAGCAGCATACCTACTTATGGTGAAGACACACGAAGCTACTAAACACAGAGAATTGCCTCTGCTAAAACACACATAGAGACAATTAACAGTAAATTATCAGCATTGTCTATTTTAGTAGCCACTACAAGTAGCTGCTACTATTAGCTCCATGTGTCTTCCCCCTTATGGGTGAGGGGCCTGTTGCCATTCTGATTAAGAGACAGGATAGCCGGTATGTGATATTTGAGCATTCAGCTTTCTTTTAGACAGAGGAGAAACTGCACACAGACACCATGCTTCTCTTCCTTCAGGAAGTCTCAATTTTATTAACACTTCTGCATTAACAAACAGACATTGTGTCACGTGACACCAGATCAGTGTGAGATCTGTATGAGAGCACATATATTATTGCATATCTTAACACCCCCACTTGCTCTCATACTACAGAAAGACTTATTTATCATAACTTTATAATACACTGGTTCATTCACCAAATATGTAATTTGTAAACTCTTCCAGTTTAAACTTTGTTACTGGTTTAGTCATAACATCTGCTACCATTTTGTTTGTGGAACAATACTCTAGGGCAGCGTTTTTCAACCACTGTTCCGCGGCACACTAGTGTGCCGCGAGATGTTGCCTGGTGTGCCGTAGGCAGGGCACCAATGTACTAGGGGGGCACTGCTCTTGGCACCAATGTACTAGGGGGGCACTGATGCTGGGCACCAATGTACTAGGGGGGCACTGCTCTTGGCACCAATGTACTAGGGGGCACTGCTGCTGGGCACCAATGTACTAGGGGGGCACTGCTGCTGGGCACAGAGTTACATTTTTTAACATTTTCTAATGGTGGTGTGCCTCGTGATTTTTTTCATGAAACAAGTGTGCCTTTGCCCAAAAAAGGTTGAAAAACACTGCTCTAGGGCACTGCTGTCCAACTTCTGTGGTGCCGAGGGCCGGAATTTCTCTTGCATACATAGTGGAGGGCCGTTAATGGAAGCCAGTTTTGGCCACTCCCCCATTTTAAACCACACCCACTTCAAACCACTCCCATTTTATCACAATGGTCGCTGCAGGGATATCAACCATCATTTATATGTTAAAGAATTATATTATGACACCCTTAAATCCATGTGCCTCCTCCTCCCCTGTGGATAACACAGCAACCCCCAGCATATAATTACACACCTTAGGGACCATTTAATGGTTATTTCCAACTGCTAACAAACTCCCAGAACAAACCCCTGCCAGGTTCACCTCCCACAGGCAGCATAGGGTAGGCAGAGTATGGCACACACAGGCAGCACTCTGCCTGTCCTATGCTGCCTGTGTGTGCCATACTCTGCCTGTCCTATGCTGCCTGTGGGTGCCATACCCTCCCTGCCCTATGCTGCCTATGTGCCATACCCTCCGTGCCCTATGCTGCCTGTGTGTGCCATACTCTGCCTGCCCTACCCTGCCTGAGGTGTGAAGAAATGAACAATGGGAGTGATTACAGCCTGAGCCTGAGGTGTGAACACTGCAGGGGGTGAACAATGCAGGTATTAAAAGGTGTGAAAAACACAGGGGATTACATTTTTAAACAATACAGAGGGATTACAGCCTGAATCTGAGGTGAGAACCATGCAGGGGGGCAGTTAATCACAGTACTGATACCATTTAATGCTTACTCAAAGGTAAGCCATCAAAGCAGCCAGACAGGTGGGGGGCCACACAGAGGGGGGTCATGGGCCGCATGCGGCCCGCGGGCCGCCAGTTGGACAGCACTGTGTTAAAGAATTATATTATGTCATATTAAGACATACCCTTAAATCCATATGCCTCCTCCCCTGTGGATAGCACAGCAACCCCCAGCATATAATTACACACCTTAGGGACCATTTAATGGTTATTTCCAACTGTTAACAAACTCCCAGAACAAACCCCTGCCAGGTTCACCTCCCACAGGCAGCATAGGGCAGGCAGAGTATGGCACACAGAGGCAGCATAGGGTAGGCAGAGTATGGCACACACAGGCAGCACTCTGCCTGTCCTATGCTGCCTGTGTGTGTGTGCCATACTTTGCCTGTCCTATGCTGCCTGTGTGTTCCATACCCTCCCTGCCCTATACTGCCTATGTACCATACTATGCCTACCCTATGCTGCCTGTGTGTGCCATACTCTGCCTGCCCTATGCTGCCTGTGTGTGCCATACTCTGCCTGTCCTATGCTGCCTGTGTGTACCATACTATGCCTACCCTATGCTGCCTGTGTGTGCCATACCCTCCCATACCCACACAGAGGGGGGTCGAGGGCCGCATGCGGCCCGCGGGCCGCCAGTTGGACAGCCCTGCTCTAGGGTTATCTTACCCTCACTCAGCACAGATCTAAGAAAATGATATGTTTACACCTTTGACGCGAAACTGGATTCTTTGCGAGTGTTATTGCACCTTGATTATCTTCAAAACTTTTTACTGGCTCATATTGACATTCGCTGTCCATTTCTTTGAGCAACTGTACAAGGTACAAACTCTCCTGTGTAGTAGCAGCTAATGCTATATATTCGGCCTCACAGGAAGATACAACAGTGGGTTGTTTCTTTGACTTCCAAGAAATCAATGGGCCATTCTTGGTTAGACTAAAACAATATCCCGTTGTGCTTCTTCTATCATTTAGGTCTGAAGCCCATCTAGCATCACTATATGCCTCAAGTTTTAGGTTCTCTTTACATTTTCTGTAACACAACTCAAAATCAATAGTACCTTTTAAGTATCTCATCACATGTTTAGCAATAGTCCAATGCGGTTCATTTGGCTCTGAAAAGTGTTGTGGCAGTTTGCTTATCACCCAGCTCAAATCTGGTCTTGTACATATTGTCACATAAATTAAACTGCCTACTACCTCCAGATACCTTTTAGCATCTGTGGGGTCACTTTTGTCATTAAACTCCAGTCTTTGCTCACAAGGAGTCGATCTTGGTTTACAATCTGACATACCAAATTTTTCAAGTATTTTTGATTTATATTTCTTTTGATTCATCTTTATCACTTCTTCAGTTTGTTCAAAATTTACACCTAGAAAATACTTAAGCTTGCCAAGATCTTTAATTTTGAGTCTTGTAGCGAGCATTGCTTTCACATCATTGAGTAGTGTTTCATTACTGGCAGCAATAATAAGATCATCAACCCATATCAATAGTATTACTCTCTCATTTCCAGACTGTATACACACAATGGTCTACTGAATTCTGTACAAATCCACTTGTGCATAGGTAGTTATGTAACATTTTATTCCAATTTCTACCTGATTGTTTTAGACCAGGGCTGTCCAACTGGCGGCCTGCGGGCCGCATGCGGCCCTCGACCCCCCTCTGTGTGGCCCATCACCTGTCTGGCTGCTTTGATGGCTTAACTTTGTGTAAGCTTTAAATGGTATCAGTACTGAGATTAACTGGCCCCCTGCATGGTTCTCACCTCAGATTCAGGCTGTAATCCCTCTGTATTGTTTAAACATGTAATCCCCTGTGTTGTTCACACCTTTTAATCCCTGCATTGTTCACCCCCTGCAGTGTTCACATCTCAGGCTCAGGCTGTAATCACCCCCATTGTTCACCTCTTCACACCTCAGACATTGTATGTACTGCCTGGCCTATGCTGCCTGTGTATAGGCAGCATAGGGTAGGCATAGTATGGGACATAGGCAGCATAGGGCAGGGAGGGTATGGCACACACAGGCAGCATAGGGTAGGCATAGTATGGTACACACAGGCAGCATAGGACAGGCAGAGTATGGCACACACAGGCAGCATAGGGCAGGCAGAGTATGGCACACACAGGCAGCATAGGGTAGGCATAGTATGGTACATAGGCAGTATAGGGCAGGGAGGGTATGGAACACACAGGCAGCATAGGACAGGCAAAGTATGGCACACACACACAGGCAGCATAGGACAGGCAGAGTGCTGCCTGTGTGTGCCATACTCTGCCTACCCTATGCTGCCTCTGTGTGCCATACTCTGCCTGCCCTATGCTGCCTGTGGGAGGTGAACCTGGCAGGGGTTTGTTCTGGGAGTTTGTTAACAGTTGGAAATAACCATTAAATGGTCCCTAAGGTGTGTAATTATATGCTGGGGGTTGCTGTGCTATCCACAGGGGAGGAGGCATATGGATTTAAGGGTATGTCTTAATATGACATAATATAATTCTTTAACATATGAATGATGGTTGATATCCATGCAGCGACCATTGTGATAAAATGGGTGTGGTTTGAAGTGGGTGTGGTTTAAAATGGGGGAGTGGCCAAAACTGGCTTCCATTAGCGGCCCTCCACCATGTATGCGAGAGAAATTCCGGCCCTCGGCACCGCAGAAGTTGGACAGCACTGCCCTAGAGCATGCGGCCCTCGACCCCCCTCTGTGTGGCCCCCCACCTGTCTGGCTGCTTTGATGGCTTACCTTTGTGTTAGCTTTAAATGGTATCAGTACTGAGATTAACTGGCCCCCTGCATGGTTATCACCTCAGATTCAGGCTGTAATCCCCCTGTATTGTTTAAAAATGTAATCCCCTGTGGTGTTCACACCTTTTTATCTCTGCATTGTTCACCCCCTGCAGTGTTCACACCTCAGGCTCAGACTGTAATCACCCACATTGTTCACCTCTTCACCTCAGACATTGTATGTACTGCCTGGCCTATGCTGCCTATACACATACACATGAGTATGGCACATAGGCAGCATAGGGCAGGGAGGGTATGGCACCCACAGGCAGCATAGGGCAGGGAGGGTATGGCACACACAGGCAGGGTAGGGCAGGCAGAGTATGGCACACACAGGCAGCATAGGGCACGGAGGGTATGGCACATAGGCAGCATAGGGCAGGGAGGGTATGGCACCCACGGGCAGCATAGGACAGGCAGAGTATGGCACACACAGGCAGCATAGGACAGGCAGAGTGCTGCCTGTGTGTGCCATACTCTGCCTACCCTATGCTGCCTGTGGGAGGTGAACCTGGCAGGGGTTTGTTCTGGGAGTTTGTTAGCAGTTGGAAATAGCCATTAAATGGTCCCTAAGGTGTGTAATTATATGCTGGGGGTTGCTGTGCTATCCACAGGGGAGGAGGAGGCACATGGATTTAAGGGTGTCATAATATAATTCTTTAACATATAAATGATGGTTGATATCCCTGCAGCGACCATTGTGATAAAATGGGAGTGGTTTGAAGTGGGTGTGGTTTAAAATGGGGGAGTGGCCAAAACTGGCTTCCATTAACGGCCCTCCACTATGTATGCAAGAGAAATTCCGGCCCTCGGCACCACAGAAATTGGACAGCACTGTATTAGACCATACAATGACTTATTTAGTTTGAGAACTAACCGATCATTAGTTTCAGTTTTGACAAATCCCTCTGGTTGGTCCATGTAAACCTCACAATCAATTGGGGCATGTAAATAAGCTGTTTTCACATCCATTTGATGTAGGACAAAGTCCTATTGTACTGCCATTTGCATCAAAATGCGTATAGAAGTAAAGTTTACAGTTGGAGAAAATGTCTCCATGTAATCAATTCCCTTTACTTGATTGTAACCTTTTGCAACATATCTAGCTTTGTATGTTTCAGATCCATCGGTTTTGCTTTTTATTGCATATACCCATCTACCCTCCACTGAATTTTTACCTTCTGGTAGGGTAGTCAGTGTAAAAGTATCATTCTCCTTTAATGAATCCATTACATCTTTCATTGCATTAAGGCATACCTGTGACTGGGGTGAATCTATGGCTTCGCTAAAAGTTTGTGGTACATCATGCACTCTGTAACAGTAGTCAATGTTTGTCAGTATCTGATCATTACAATCTGACTTTAGTACATAGTCATCTAAATACTGAGGGGATTTTCTTTCTCTTTTGGGGTATCGTGTACAATGGCTATCCTCAATTTGGCCATTATCATTACCCTCTGTAATCTCAGTTTGAGAAACTGGGGCCTCCCCTGGATTTTGATTTGATACTGTATAGGGCGTACACTTCTTTCCCTATAAATGACATCATCATCATTTGACAGATCAGTTTGGGTTTGTCTCTCAGTTACACACTCTGTGATAAACTTCACTAGCCTGTGTTTAAAAACCTTTCCAGTCTCTGGGTAATACACCAGGTATGAGGGACTATTTCTGTCATATCCTACAAAAATTCCCTTTTTACACTTTGAGTGTAGTTTCTTTCTATCATACTGGTATGCAAAGCATTCTGACCCAAAAATCTTCATCTTTGAAAGATAAGGCTTTCTCCCCGTTAGCATGTAGTATGGGGTTTTCCTTAAATGATTGTTAAAACACCTGTTCCGAATCATAGCAGCATTCATTACTGCATATGTCCATAACTCTTTTGGTAATTTACTCTCAAGTAACATACATCTCGCCATCTCAAATAGCTTTCTCCAATTTCTCTCAGCAGTCCCATTTTGATGGGGTGAGTAAGGTGCTACGGTCTCATGCCTTATGCTCTTCTTACTGAGCAGTGATTGAAAATTCTTTGCCATTAAATTCTGTGCCATTATCAGACTGCATGCATTTGATTGTCCCATAGGGGGCAGTATCAGCAATAAACTTTTCTGTGGCTAACACTGTATTACTCTTATTTTTCAGAAAGTATACAAATACTGCACCAGAATAATCATCAGTAAATGCTATGGCATATCAAAAACCATCTTTTGCTACTGGTTCTATAGGGCCTGCTAAATCAGTGTGTACTAGTTCAAGTGAGTGTTTGGCACGAGTGTCAGGCTCTCTGTTCCTGTTCTGAACAAATTTTCCCTGGGTACAAATTTCACAATTTAGGTTAGACTTATCAACCTTACCCTTAATGTTCATTCCTTCTACTACACCTTGTAGTTTTAAAATATCATCGTAATTACAGTGGCCAAGGATTTCATGCCAAGTTTGGATATCATAACAGCCGTTATTCTCATCAAAAGTGTTCAGATAATAAAGCCTATTATATTTCTTGATGATGAATTTGGTACTGTTCTTATTTATCAATTCGCTCCCATCTTGATGGAATTTAACAGATGCGCCATTTCTTGTTGATGCAAAAATGTCCTGTGGATATGTGGGGATATACAGTGCATTAAGTAATGTCGTCTTCACTTGGTTTCCCTTGCTGTCAGTCAGGCACACGTCTGCGTCACCTCTCCTGAGTGCTACTCCGGTAGTCTGTTTCCCGTCCGCCAACTCCATGTAGTGCTTTTCCGGCTTGAATGTGTCATCAAATCTTTGAAACCTTTTAATGTCTGTAATAATATGTGATGTTGCTCCTGTATCAACCATTAGTCCTTTGGTTATTAAACTGTTTGACTGGCTTTCACTTATTTTAAAGATGCTCTGCGTCATCAGTCGCTTGCTTTACATTATCCCGCGCTTTGTGTCTGCAAAATGCCTCTTTATGTGTCGGGCTCTTGCAATAGTTACACCACTGTGACCTCCTTTTATTTAGTTTGCTTGGGCACGCATTAGCTTTATGTCCCTTTTTGTTGCAGTTGTAACAAATAAAGTTAAGGTCTCCTCTCTCCCTTGCTGTTGTAACAGGGGTGCTGACCTTCATCACATTATCAGTGTTTGGGCTGACACGGTATTTTTCAGTGTCCTCAAAACTTCTTAATTGTGTTTTAAACTCAGTAAAAGTCACTTTTCCATCACCTTGTGTGATATGGATAGCAAAGGGTTTAAATGTTTCAGGTAAACCTTTGAGAATCATTGCAATTAACAGACCATCACTCAGTGTCTCTCCAGCATTTCTCAGTGCTGTAATAGCTGTTTCTGCACATATGATATAGTCTGTAACACTTTCATTTGCAGTTTTCTGAAGAGATGTTAGCTCTGTGTATAAGCTAATTATTCGTGGCTTACCTTTGCCAGCACAGTGGTTTCTCAGGATTTGCAGTGCTTTCCTACCATCATCAGCTGCTTCTCTCATAATCAGAGACAGACTTTTATCATCCAAAAATTGGACTAATTCAGCATAAGCTTCCTCTTTCTTACTTGTGTCCCCATCTGAGTCTGTATCATCTGAGGGTTCATGCAGGATAGTTTCTTTAAGATTCATCAGGCGCAGATGGCCTAGAAACTTTGTCTCCCATAGTTCATAATTCTTTTCATCTCCGTCAAATAACAGCCTGCTCCATCGGTTTCCTCCATCTCTCCTGGGTCCATAACCTGTTGCCATTCTTATTAAGAGACAGGATAACCGGTATGTGATATTTGAGCATTCAGCTTTCTTTTAGACAGAGGGGAAACTGCACACAGACACGATGCTTCTCTTCCTTCAGGAAGTCTCAACATTATTAACACTTCTGCATTAACAAACAGACATCTAACTTAAGCTCCTCCCTCCAACAGGGTCGGACTGGGCTGCCGGGACACCATAAAAAAACCCAGTGGGCCCTGGCGGCCCAAACCCGACCCTTGCTGTGCTCCCTCTGCCAGACCGCTCCTCCCCTGACACGTTAAATTTAAGCGTGGCCAGGGTAGGGCGCTGGGTGGAGGCCCCTGTGGGGGTTTAGGGGGGCCCCTGTGAGGCAGGGCCCCTGGGGCGGGAGCCCCGGTGGGCCTTGCACCCCCCAGTCCGACCCTGCCCTCCATGGATACCAGCTGATTGACATCATAACACTACAACATGAAATTTCACAACTTTACATAATTTCCACGCCGTAGTACTGACCCTAAAATTTGTAGATGACTGTTAGACTCCAATGTTTGGCTTTCTTCTAGTAGTAGTGTTTGGCTTTCTTCTAGTAGTAGTAGTCGAACTAAGCTAAGCACATTATTAAGAGAGTGCTATCAGCTAACTGGTGCAATATAACAACTAGGAGGAGGACATATATTGGAGCCTAACAATCATATATAAATCTTATTAGGGTCACTACTAGGGTGGTGGAATTATGCAAAACTTGTGCAACTTCATATTGCAGTGTAAAGATATTGTTACAGGCTGGCAAATGAGGACTGTGCAAATGTCACCTCCAGTCTGCAGATGGCAGCATTAGACAAAATGAAAAGTAAGGCTGATACCACGTGACTTTGCAAGGAGAGATGGGAAAGAGGAAGTCAAGGCAATTAGGCAAGGAGAGAGCATGCAAAGATCTGGCAGCAGTATTATTTGTACTTGTTCTCATATAGTTTTCATTTACCTTATGTAGCCCACCTATTAACTTGATGTGGCACTGCCTGCTGATCTTTCACTGGTTGGCGCTTCCAGGAGTCCTGAGCCCCGCTTACTATGGGGGAAGCAGGGACTTCTCTGTTAAATGGTGTGCCTCCACCCAGGGCTCTGTTATGGGAGAACTACAACTCCCTCCCTGGGACTTGATACTTTGGTGTAGTGCTGCCTGAGACCTCACACAAGCCCCCAAAGGGAATCCCCTACCTGGGGCATTCACTTACTGGTATGTAGGTGCTCCTTGAGGCAGACACGATGAACACACAGTTGTGATGAAACAGTGGGTTGTTTATTAGGCAGGACCTCTCCAGGAGTGGCAATACAAATACAGTGCAGGGGACACTCTCCTTCCTTACTCCTTCAGAGTACCTACCCCTGTTGGGTAACTTATCGGTACTCCCGCCAGGATGATCCCTTATAGATGTCCTCCCCGGTACTCTACGCCAAGAGACCCTCTCTAAGGGCTCTCCCCGGTACTCACGCCAAGACGGACCACCTCCAGGACTCATCCCCGGTACTCACGACTAAGTACCCTCAGAGCAGTACCCCATCTAGCGGCAGCCTAACCACCTACCTAGACTCTTGAGTCCCTGCACTCCAGCTGATGTACTGCTGGGGGAGCCTACTCCCTCTACCACTCCTGGAGGGGCTATTTCTGCCCATTCTAACTGTGCCCTTACTACATAGCACTCCTAGAGTGACCTGACACAAGAAACCTACTAATCTACCTTTGGGAAGAATACCTCTGCTCTCAGAGGCTCTCCCTTAACTCTGGCCTACAGCACATGGCTGCACCCCCCTTATATGGACCTAGGCACCACCCTGTGGCCATTACCCAAAACTGCAGGGACCCTCCCTGTTAACTATAACTATACCAGCTCTACCCACTATCCCATGACCAGCACCACCCAGGGGTCTGCGCACAGGGGTCTCTATCCTAAGGGCCCAGATTTGGTAAACCCCTACATTCTCCCCCTACAAGAAAATTGTCACCTCCTGGCTGACACATAAACACAATACTCATACCATCATGGTTACATCACTCTTCAACAGCCCCTCCTGGGGTCTGCCAAGGGTACAATGGGTAAGCTGTAGAGAAGAAAAGGTCAGGCACAATAAATCTGTCCCACCCTCCATGTGAAAAGTCCTGCAAAAGAGTCTCTGTCCCTTAAGAAATTTCACACAGTCAAAAACACAAGGACAACCAATTGCCCTTAAACTGAAAACTTTTTATTTAACTGCAAATCAGATCTTGAACCCCCCTCCTCCTTGAGGGAGTCCTTTACCCCAAGGTGATCCCACCTTGGGCCTTCCCATCCACCGGTTGGTGGGCATACTCAAACTTGGGCCCGGCGGGGCCAACTCAGCACTTCCCTCCTGGGAAAACAATGGGCTCCTCACTTCCCAACCAGCCGGTTGGCTGTGGCCTGGACATCCGTCCCTTTACCAACAGTCCTTCTCTGGAGAAGTAAGTCCCTCCTGGGGTATACACCAAAACTGCAGGTGTTCCCTATAAACTGAAGCTCCCTCCTGGGAGTTACCAAGTCCCTTGGGGCCCTTACACCATGTAGGAAAACCTCATTTGCACATCAGAATAGGGAGCATAGTAGCATGGATGTGGCTTCTCCACTATCTCCCCATTTGGCATGACAATTTCTGTGCTGAAGTACTTGGGCTCGGGGTTCTTCCTCCCACAACTATACACAGTGTGGCGTAGGACAGTGCGGCCCCACCACCACTCCTTCTCCAGGGCCCTTATGAACCGCCAGGCAGCCATCTGCTTTACTGGGTCAACATGGTGCAAGCAATCCCCCGCTCTCTTTTCCTTTGAGGCAATCTCCGCGACTACCCAATCATCAACTAGCCCCTCCATCTTATCGTACACCCAGAGGGGTGCGTAGGGCATATAGTAGCCCCAGAGGCGGTAGACTTTGTAGTTGATGACCCGTTGGATGCGGGACACCCTGCAAAAGATATCTGGGTCTGCCCTGCCTGGCAGCACCCAGAAGTCCTTCTCCTCCTCCTTGGTAATTTTGCGAGGAGGGATAAAACTATCAGGTATCTTGTACAACTGAGGGCTGTATACATCCTCCTCATCAAAGGCTCCTTTGGGGCCCCCCTCACAGACAGGAGTGGGCGAGCTGTCAGCCCCTGTGGCTCCCTCTAAGGCCTTGCTCCGTCTCTTAAGGACCTCAATGTATGGCGGCGGGGCCTTAACCTTGGGGGTATCTGCCTCTTTAGGAGTAGCCGTGGGTGTAGAGACTACCTCCTCTAGAGTTGGCAACACACCCTGGGGTTCTACCTCCGCGGTGTCCTGGGCTGGGGTGGCACTAGGGACTGGAACCAAGATGGCCGCCGGCTCACTTTCCTCCCTTTCTGCCTCGGGTACCCCACCCTGTGGTTCCTCACTCTGCACCTGGGGCTCCGGTGTACTCTCAACCCCTGGGGCTACGGAAGCTTCCACCTTCCATGGGTATAGGGGCAGCCATCCCCCGTCTGCAGTAACCTCATCAGCCTGGAGGTACCTCCCATACACCGGGGTGTTTATCTTGCCCAGGCTTAACTGGGTAATGAGCGCCATTGTCGCGCTGGGGCCGTGACTTTGCCTCTCATGCCGCAGGGGACCCATCCAGCACTTGTGCCCACAGTGTGCGCAACGCCCCATGGCCTGATTAAGGGCTAAATAGGCTTCCGCCCCGCACTCACCGCACAGCGGCACCATGGTGGAGCCTCCAGTCGAGGTGGTCTTCTCAGCAAAAGACCCTAGCCAGACATATCGGTAGCCAGCGTCAAAGGCTACTCCATCCTCCGGCTTTTCAGGTAGGGAAGCTACACTCCCTCTCTGACTTCCTGAACGGGCCGACATCGTGAGCTCAGTCTTGCACTCTGGTGGCACACAAGGGTAACGCTGCCTTCTCTCAGTGCGGTTACTCACTTTCTGCTCGTTCCCAAAATGGCCCCCGTGATGTCACTCGCGAGGCCACTCCCCTATCGCTTGGCGCACTTTTCTCAGTCTCTTAGTGGCCAGCGGGTAACAGGTGGTCGTCCCGGGGCGGGTCACTCTGACGTCCCCTCAGGCACACCTCAGCTTTCGCGGCTTTTCTGGCGCCCACCCCTTTTCCGTCCTATTGGCTGGCAGCCTCGTGGGGCTCCGTTTCGCGCCAAATCCCCTGACTGGGATACGGGTAGGGTGGCCCAAATTTAGCCCGCACGGAGGATAGGCTTTACAGTTCCTCTAGGCCTCAGATCCCTTAGGGCCTTGTCTACTAAGCGGTTCCTGCTCTTTTATCTCAGCAGTGCCTCCAAATGTAGCCCACCTATTAACTTGATGTGGCACTACCTGCTGATCTTTCACTGGTTGGCGCTTCCAGGAGTCCTGAGCCCCGCTTACTATGGGGGAAGCAGGGACTTCTCTGTTAAATGGTGTGCCTCCACCCAGGGCTCTGTTATGGGAGAACTACAACTCCCTCCCTGGGACTTGATACTTTGGTGTAGTGCTGCCTGAGACCTCACACAAGCCCCCAAAGGGAATCCCCTACCTGGGGCATTCACTTACTGGTATGTAGGTGCTCCTTGAGGCAGACACGATGAACACACAGTTGTGATGAAACAGTGGGTTGTTTATTAGGCAGGACCTCTCCAGGAGTGGCAATACAAATACAGTGCAGGGGACACTCTCCTTCCTTACTCCTTCAGAGTACCTACCCCTGTTGGGTAACTTATCGGTACTCCCGCCAGGATGATCCCTTATAGATGTCCTCCCCGGTACTCTACGCCAAGAGACCCTCTCTAAGGGCTCTCCCCGGTACTCACGCCAAGACGGACCACCTCCAGGACTCATCCCCGGTACTCACGACTAAGTACCCTCAGAGCAGTACCCCATCTAGCGGCAGCCTAACCACCTACCTAGACTCTTGAGTCCCTGCACTCCAGCTGATGTACTGCTGGGGGAGCCTACTCCCTCTACCACTCCTGGAGGGGCTATTTCTGCCCATTTTAACTGTGCCCTTACTACATAGCACTCCTAGAGTGACCTGACACAAGAAACCTACTAATCTACCTTTGGGAAGAATACCTCTGCTCTCAGAGGCTCTCCCTTAACTCTGACCTACAGCACATGGCTGCACCCCCCTTATATGGGCCTAGGCACCACCCTGTGGCCATTACCCAAAACTGCAGGGACCCTCCCTGTTAACTATAACTATACCAGCTCTACCCACTATCCCATGACCAGCACCACCCAGGGGTCTGCGCACAGGGGTCTCTATCCTAAGGGCCCAGATTTGGTAAACCCCTACACTTAGTAAAATAGAGTGCTGCATTCACTCTCACCATAAATTCAGCAAGTGTGTTATTTCTACTTTGTACCAGGCTGTTAACCCTTTCACTGCCAGCCGTTTTGGCGCAAAGTGGAACTTCTACTGTCAGACAGTTTTTGAACATTTTGCACTGTTTCACTTTAGGGATCTTTTAGTTTACCCAGGAAAACAATATTTTTTTTTTTCAGGACAAACTAAGCTTTCAAAATAGGGTAGAATTTTGGTGTAATTCCAATTCTGTAACAAGGTATAGGCTTCTAAATGTCTAAAAATTTTTAAAAAATCATACTTTTCATAATATAAACACACATACCAGAAACAAAAATTATTTTATGCACAAAAATACAACTGATTTGGAAAGGCCCGTGTCTCCTGAACGTGCCAATACCAAATATATATAGTTTTATGAAGAATTCTCACTTGTGTAAGTCAAAAACTCCCAGCAGTACACTACCAAATTTCCAAAGCACTGCTTCACAAAGCTGCATACTTTAGATTTCAAGGCCAAAACTTCCACTAACAGAAGGTTTATCCCAGAAAATTACACATTTATGGAAAGAACAGATTCTGGGGAATACAGAATAGGCACAATTGTCTGTCTACTCCAAACTATCAAGTCACAATGCTTTCCTAAAATTATAGCTTTTATCAAAATTTGTGACGTTTTTAAAAAATCGCTTCAAAGCTTCCAGTCTATAGTATCTTATCTCCTACAGGTCATAAAGTAACCAAATAAAACACCCTAAATATGAATGCCAGGGGTCCACTGAACAGTTTGATGCCCAATATGTATAGGTTTACTTAAGTATGTGGCATGTAGGGGCCCCAATGTGAACATACCCCCATATGATCATTTGTCATTTCAGCTTCTGCAAAATCAACACATTTACAGCATTATATGTGGGATAACGCTAGTAAAAAGTACATTCACCCCAGAAAGTCATATATTTTTGGAAAGTACACATTGTGCTCACTAATTTTATGGCTTACCTTAACCTAATTCATAAACACATGGCAGTTTTATGAGAGGTAGAAGCTGCAGAAATGTAGCATGACCCCTAAAAACCATATATTTTTGAAAAGTACACATTCTGACAAATCCAACATGGGCCTAAAAAGGCCTAAAATTGTTGCGATTTGCCAAATTTATCTTACAGCATTTCTTACATATAATGACACATCCCCTAAATATGAATGCCAGCGGTCTACTGAACAGTTTGATGCCCAACAAGATTTACCAAAGTCTGTGGTGTACAGAGGCACCCAAAATAGTGCATAGGAATTTTCGCAGCTGCCAACTCAATTTATGCAAAAAAAGCCCAATGACCGTGTATGTGCCGTAAGACCCCCTAAAAATCACCCCAAGTTTGATGCCCAATATGCATAGATATACCAAAGTCTGCGGTATGTACTGACCCCAAAATGAAGATAGCACACATGGATTTCTCGCCTGCCAACTCAGCTTTTGCACACAGAGCCCCCTGTCAGTGTATTATGTGCAGTAACACCCCCTAACTATATAGAGACCCCCACAAAACCATATATTTGGAAAGTACTTGCCGCTTCGGCAGAGAGTAACCTTATCTGCCAAATGAAGTACGGCGTTGGCAGATATAGCCTTTTACTGCAACGACGTACGCCGTACGTCGTTGGCAGTGAAAGGGTTAATACTGAAAGAAAAGGGAACTACCAGCTGCTAAAGGCTGCTTTAAAGCAAGCAAGACTTGGAGATAGAATGGCATTGCCAAAATGTTCTTAATAAAAAGCAAGAACCTGGTGAAATTGTTGCAGCATTTTGATATGAACCAGAAACTGGCAGTTAAAGCTTTTCCTCGTGCTACACCAGAGATGTACAACTCGCTGGCCCTTGACCAGTTCCTCCTGCATGGAGTGAATAAAGAATTATGCATGCAGCTGAGAATGTCAAAACCAAAAACATTATCAGATGCCATACAATATGCAATTGAGCTAGAAATTCTGCAAAAAATTGAGTCAAGAACCTCAGCAGTAAGTAGCAACTGCTCTCCAAGTACTGCTCAGCCTGTGAAGGGCCCCTCTAACTGTGATGTCATGGAAGCTATTGACCCCTTATGTCGTGAAGTCTCGGAATTAAAAGGTCTATCAGGAAATAAAAGATTTAATAGGCCTATATATGGGTCTGACAGAGGTTACAATAGAAGTAACATAAAATGCTGGAAATGTGAGAGATTTGGCCATACCAAAAATAAATGTAAAGCACAAAAGACCACACAATCCCCAAGGTTGCTAGCTTATTACCAGCCTTCTGGGGCTTACAATGGCAATAAACCTGAAAGAGGTACTCTTCAAGCTGTAGGGTGCAGTTACTTTATACCTATCCACATAGGAGACGTACCATGTGACCTTTAATTGATTGTGGTGCGCAAGTTTCCATTATCCACAAGCAAGTTTGGGACCAGATTAAGTCCAAAAACCCTCAAACAATGCAAACTTCCATACCATGTTAGCGGTTTATAATGGTGGAACCATGCATGTAATTGGTAAATGGAATCAGTTGTAACAATTCAGAATTTGCACCTTGCAGTTGAATCTGTTGTTGCAAAGACTGGCTGGTACTGACTTTTTACAAAAATATGCTAGAATTATTAACATAGCTGATCTTATACAGATGATGGGGCTCTTATTCAATGTGTGGTGGTTGATAAAAACACAGTTATACCACCCAGAAGGGAAGTTATTATTCTTGAAAAAGTGGAAGGCCAGCAATACTCTGGGATGGAGGTTTTCCTAGAACCTGTCTGTAATGACAAATCAGAGCTCATTATTGGGTGATCTTTTGGCTGTTGCCAACATGGTCAAGTCCCTGTCCAAGTGGCAAATGTAACTTTGGAGCCTCAGGTTATGTATTCTGGTACCTTGTTGGGCACTCTGCACCATGATATTTCTGTGGCCCCTTCAAACCTTATTACCACTTCAAAGAGTCCAAAAGTACAGATTACCAGCTTTAACTCCACCACAATAACCACTGCACCTGGACATGAGACCAGCTAAAGAACAAACTTGGACTTGACAATAGAGGTCTAGACAATTTCCAAATACAAAATGCTATTAATCTCTTAATGCAATATGAATGTGTTCAATAACTTGGGATGCAGTACAGCTGCATGTCATCACATTGACACAAGGCAGGCCCCTCCCAAGGTTTTTCAAAAAAACTCAGCTTTATGATAAGCTTCAGCTTTGTTCCTGTGGATTGGTATCAGCATTCTCTAGTCCATGGGCAGCACCAGTTGTTTTAGTCAAAAATAAAGATGGTGGGGTAAGACTTTGTGTGGACTATAAAAAGCTTAATGATATCACTGTCAAAGATGCTTATCCACTACCACAAATCGACGATACCCTTGATTTTTTGTCAAATGCCAGGTGGTTTTCTACCCTAGATCTTACAAGTGGATACTGGCAAGTGGAGGTGTACTCTGCTGACAGACACAAAACTGCCTTGATAACCTGGATGACATTATTGTGACTGGCAGAACATAGGAGGATGAACACCTGTAGGATGAACACCTGTAGACATTGTCCTGCGTGTTGCAAAAATTAAAGGAAGCTAACCTGAAAGTGAAGCCATCCAAGTGTAAATTATTCTGTAAAAAGGTCTGCTATCTGGGACATGTTATTTCATCAGCAGGTATGGAGCCAGACCCAGAAAAAGTCACCACTATTACCCAATGGCCTGTTCCACAAAATATCAAGGAATTACACAGTTTCTTAGGGCTTGAGATTTGCACATATTGCTGACCCCCTGCACAAATTAGCTGAGAAAGGTGCAAAGTTCATATGGAGCAAGGCCTGTGGAGATGCATTTTTGTTTTAAAACAACGCTTAATAGGGTTGATTCACTAAAGTGCGTTAATTTTTATTGCACGTTTTTTTGCGTTAAAAAAGACGCGACAATTAGCGCACGATTCACTACAGTATTATCGCATGCGTTAATTTGCGCGCAACCGCATGCGGTAATGTTAACGCATGCGTTAATTAGCGCGCAGAAAAGAATACTAACGCATGATTCACAAACACTTAGATGCGCTAAATATCGCATTAGACTATGCGAAAATTAACACCTACTTGAGGCAGGCGGTAATTATAGAAAAGTACAGTAAAATGAGCTTTTGCCAATAAAATATGGGCTTTGCAGTGTTATTTATGCAAGTCTGTGTTGGCCCTAGAGTGATGTAGCCTCCAGTTTGCTGCATATAAATAGTAGCCGCATATAAATAGTAGCATATAAATAGTAGCCACATATAAATAGTGCATATAATAATAGGCGTTAATTAGCACTCATGCGGTAAATGCCGCATTGCAATATCACTCGTAAATTAGCGCAAGTATGCTTATAGTGAATCATGCGTTAAGTGGCGAAAATTTAGACGCAATAACATTTTTATCGCACGCTATAAATAGCGCACGTTTTAACACACTTTAGTGAATCAGCCCTAATGTCTGCTCCAATTATGGCCTACCCAGATCCACAGTTGCCTTTTATATTGGACACTGATGGTAGTGAAACAGGAATTGGTGCTGTGTTGTCTCAAATACAAGATGGTCGTGAAAGAGTAATCTCAGAGCGATGACCAAACCTGAACGGAAGTATGCAACAACTCGTAGCGAATTGCTAGCTGTTGTTATATTTGCCCGCTACTATACACATTACCTACTAGGAATACATTTCTCTGTCAGGACTGATCATAACTCTCTGAAATGGCTATACACCTTTCATGAGCCGGTAGGTCAACTGGCTTGTTGGTTGGAACAACTTTCCATGTTTGATTATGTAGTTGACTATCGAACAGGCAGCCATCACAAGAATGCAGTATCCCGCAGACCTTACTCTGAGATTCAAAGCAGCACCTCAGAGCCTCCTTCTTGTTCTATAGCAGAAAACTCAATAACATAACCAGTCCATGTTATCTCTGTGGATCTAAAATAAGCTCAAGACCTAGACAATGACATCTGCCAACTGAAAGAAAAATACATGGCGATGACCCCAGGCAGGCTAAATTCGATTTGTTGTCCCCCACAGAGCTGTACCAGTGATTCTAGAGATGTTACACAATGACAAAATAGGTGGGCATCTGGGTATGGATAATGTCACTGGCAATGTCATTGCACAATATTTCTGACCATCCTGGCATAAAGATGTCAAGGCATGTTGCAACGCCTGTACAATTTGTGGGGCTCGTAAAAATGAAAAGAAAACTGCTAGGGCACCAATGGTACCATCACAAACAGATCATCCTTTGCAAAGGGTTGTCCTTGATATATTGAGACCCCTACGAGAAACCCACAAGGGTAACAAATACATCCTAGTAATTGGTGATTATTTCTAAAAATGGGCTGAAGATTTCCCTCTCCCAAACCAGGAAGCTAAAAGTGTTACAAAAACGTTAGTGGAGGACTTTATATGTCATTACGGAGTACCAAGGTCTCTCCATACAGAGTAGGAATTTTGAATCAAAAGTCTTTAAAGACATATGTTCAATGTTAGGCATACACAAAACAAGAACTACCTCTTATCATCCACAGTCGGATGGATTTGCGGAGCAGTTCAACCGCACATTTCTTACTATGTTGTCCTCATTTGTGGAAGACCATCAGAGGGATTGGGATGACATTCTCCCATATGTTGTGATGGTGTATCGTAGCAGTGTACAGTCCTCTACTGAATATTACCCATTAATGGTATTGTTTGGGAGGGAGGTAGGTTTGCCTGTAGACCTTGTTAATGGAGGGGATGTAGATGAAAAATTTACCAGCCCTACCAAGTTATGTAAGTGAAGTTGTAAGAAGGTTGGCAGGTATAACAAATATGGTTACATATCACCAAGCCAAAGCTACTGGAAAACAGAAAGAGTACTATGACTTAAAAATAACTGCCCGGGTATATGAACCAGGAGAAAATGTATGGGTAAGAGATTTAACCAGGCAAAAAGGTGTGTGCCCAAAACTTCGACCAAAGTATAAAGGTCCATATGTAATTACTCAAAAATTGTCTGATGTATTGTATAGAGTATGTTATACAGAGGGAAAACACAGTTCTGTTCAGCATTATGCATGCTTGAAACCATTTTTTGCAGGCAAATGAGGACTGTGCAAATGTCACCTCCAGCCTGCAGATGGCAGCCTTAGACAATATGGAAACAGTAAGGCAGATGCCATGTAACTTTGCAAGGAGAGATGGGAAAGAGGAAGTCAAGTCAATTAGGCAAGGAGAGAGCATGCACAGATCTGGCAGCAGGGAGAGAGAGACCTCCTGAGATGCATGGTTGGCAAAGTGCAGAAAAGGTTGCACCAACTGCAGGTTCCCCTTAGTGTGCCAGTAAGTTTCAGTCAGGGAAGGATTTTACTCTCCTTGCACTTTAGGACCCTTAGGTTCCAGTTCCAAAAGGCCCTCACTGTAACTAGTGCAGATTTAGGGCCCAAATAGGCATTTAGGGAATTGTTTTATAAGAACCAGAAGGTTCATTAGGCAGGTCCCTTTTCTGATCAGAGTAGGTTAGAGCCCCAGGTTCCAGTGCCCGATAGAGTCAGTAACCCCTGCTTAGTTAGTGGCCCAAGAGGAGAACCAGGACTAAATACTGGACACTATAATCCCTGGGAACACTGGATAGATTTCCATCAATGGATTATAAATCTAATGTACTGGATCTTATGGATGTCACGCCTTGGATTACAGATAAGTGTGCACCAACATAAAGTGTACACAACAAGCAGGCTTGAACTCTTAGTTATATGTGGTGCACCACCATACTGCTATTCTGCTGTATGGATGTTATACATTTGTGAGACAGAATGCTTGTTAAAATGTACAGAATGGAGTTTGTAATCCTTTTCTGCATAAAATTGATTTTATTCTCAGAAATATGTCTTTTGTATAGTTGTTACCAGTGTATATGGCAACATATTAATTTTGTACACTGGGGATTGTTCTTTGTATTTTTATAGACTAAATGTACTTTGGACAAATGGCACCCCATACTCACAGTTAATGTATGATCATTTCCTGTGGACACACCCAACTTTTATTTCATCTTGTTCAGTGAGCAGAAAGGATCTCTCTGTAGCGTTGATATGATGACATTTAGGTAAAACATTATTTAAACAATTTTTCTTTGGCACTAAACATTTAAATAAAGGGTGATATATTGCTAGTAGATGAAGCAGAAACAATATCTCCTTTAAACATTTCACCAAAAAAACATACAAAAAGCATTGAAGCCCCATATATATATTTATATTCTACTCATAATAATCTCCTCTTTCTAAAATTAGCAAACAAAATTAGGATTGGTTTTAATTGTTATGATCTCACCAAAAGATGTTGTTTTATTCTTTTCAGATTGTGTCTTAACAACAAGTTTTTCTCCTGTGAAACACGATTCAACTCCTCCTCAATCTGTATCATCAAGTTGTGCAGAAGAACTGTGGCCAGTGAATCACTATTGGAGGCAGCATCCCTAGATTTAAATATTTAACACAATCATTTATTCATTCATTCATATTCATAACAAGGAAATGTTATAATTTAATCAAGAGATTATTAATTAATCTAGTCATGGTAAAGAAACAGGAGCACACAGTATACTATAGGATTGTTATCTGTAAATATTGGACAAGCCTTAAGCGTTTCATAGCTTATGATGTGCCTATGATTAAGTGCTTTAAGTACAAAATGCGTAAGGCTATTGTTTGTCTTGTCCTATATGTATGTAGATAAAAGTTGAGGCTCTTTTATGATGCCTGTTCATGGATAATATATATATTAGTGTCTGCCATTTTCTTCATGGTGCATGTGCTTTCTCCTCAAGCTGTAGGTCTGGGGCATGTGCACCTGGACCCCACCTCAAGGAACTTATATTTAAGTTGGTATCTGGTAAAAGGCCCTTTTATTATAAAATCAGAAAGATTAAACAATAAATAATATACAAATGGAGCAACAACAATAAACATTGTATGAAAGGAGATTAAAATATACATCAAATAATCCATATTACGTGTCCTATCCAGTGTTAAAGACAAAGTAAATCTTTTTTTTTATATTTTTAAAATTACTCTAAACAACCCCCAGAATAACAAACCTTAGTCCCTGCATTACGTCTGATCTGGTTTCTGAATTATAAATTGAAATCTCCAGCTCCTTTCCTCTACTTTCTGGTACAGCATGAAGCCCCGCCCCTTCTTCCTGCTGAGCTCTCCTTATCTTTTGACTACAGGATAGTCAAAGAGGAGAGACTTTTTGCACATTTCATGAGAGTGCACTGAGAATCAGAAGCCAGTGTGCACCAGCAGATTTTTTTCTGTGCTCATTCATGACTGCTCGATTAACTGAAAACACATAGAAAATGCACTTATGAAAGGAGAGCCTTTTGGGCATGCCTGATTGATCTGGTTTCTGAATTATAAATTGAAAGCTCCTTTCCTCTACTTCCTGGTACAGCATGAAGCCCCACCCTCTCTTCCAGCTGAGCTCTCCTTATCTCTTTGACTGTAGTATAGTCGAAGAGGAGGAAAATACATAGAAAAAGCACTTATGTAAGCGATTCAAAAAGTGTATGTACCCAAATCACAGTTCGTATCTGTTGAAAACCTCATACCAGTGTCCCATGTTTAATAATACCTATAAATCGTTTTAAAAATGTACAAAAAGTTTGCAACTTAGAGATAGAGAACATGTAATGGCTGTGCATAAAGGGAGGGATTACACTAAACCATGTCAGAAGTAAAAAAAGGTATATTAGCAAGGGAGGTCACGCAAGGCACGATCCAAGATGGCTGCACATTAAGATCGCTCCTCATCTATGGGTTCCTTTACCTCATCTATCACGTCAACAGCCGAAAACTGATCCGATTTTCACCCTCTGGGACAATCGGATGGCACGGGAACAGGAACAGAAAGGCCTAGAACAGTCACATCATACCTAACTAGGCCACAGACACCATCAACAACCGAAATGTGATCACAAGAAGACTCATGGATGGGTCTGGCATCCCAACCAAACTTACCCCTCAGGCAGCCTAGTACTTCTGGGAATGTAGAGGTCCTTTAAAATCCTATTACAACAACAAATGCCAAAGACAGCCTAGGAGATCGCTACATGTATCTCAGAGCAGATACATGATCTCAGCATGATATTGTTTTGACACAATAGAAAATAAAATGGATGTTATAATAACTGTTTTAGATGCCCTCAAACAAGATACACTACAGTTGCAATCTCAGCTTGAGGGCACAGACAACAGATCAAGGTGCAACAATGTATGTAATTGGGGGATTCCAGAATGGTTCATAGACCTACCAGCAGTCGTGATTTGTACAACATTATTCTCAGATTTTACCTTAGAAAGACTGGAAAGTAACCAGATTAATCGTGCACTCCATTCAAAGAGTACTGCTTGTGAGAGGGACATCAGGAGATTGCACATACCTTCCTGATTTGCTTACAGAAATATGGCAGATGCATTTCACCTAGTACTTCTAAAGTAAAATGTG
This sequence comes from Xenopus tropicalis, assembly GCF_000004195.4. NCBI lineage: Eukaryota > Metazoa > Chordata > Amphibia > Anura > Pipidae > Xenopus > Xenopus tropicalis. Next base: position 43,951,255 of record NC_030685.2, read on the forward strand.
GCTTTATGTCAGGAGATTGCACATACCTAGCTGATTTGCTTACAGACAGCTTGACTATTTCTTAGAGGCAATCTCACCCCTTTTTAAAGGACAACGAAAGTCAAAATCTATTAAGCACACTATTAAATAGTACTACTATTGCTATGTAAAAACGCTATAGTTCCGGCTTGCCTACAGAGATACACCTACTACATTCTACATACTTGTTTCAGTGAACGGCGCCGCCATCTTTAACAAGGGATGCCCACTCCCTTTCCCTCACTGTCTCTACTGCACATGCGTCCGCAACATCCTCCAGCATCCTTCCTGCAGCCCCCCCGCTCCCCCCTGCGTCCTTCTGTGTCTCCCCCCCAGCAGCTGCGTCTCCTCCCCCCAGCTCACACACCAACTCATCCAGCTCACACACCAACCCTTCGTCTATATATTGTAGATTTTTGTATCACAATATCTTTAGATATTATCCCTGTTCAATAAATCATCCAAGCAACTCTTTCAGGCATTACTGTAATAGAACTTGCCATCACAACTTGGAAGGGCATTCCACACAACCTCACTGTTCTCATCATGAAGAACCAGCTATGCTGGTCAAATAAAAGTTCTTTTTCTCTATTATAATGGGGGGTTGACCACTGATGTGTTGGTCTTTTTTAAGGGAGAAAAGATCTCCCTCAGTCTATAATGCCATCTAATGTAATTGTAAGTAGTAATCATGTCCCTCTCACAAGCAGTCTATGCTCTTAATTTAAATTTTCATTTGATTTCACCTGTTTTATGCTTGTCTTTGTACTCTCTCTAGCTCATTAATGTCATTCTTAAGGACTGGAAAGCAAAACTGCACTCAAAGTATTGCCTTATCAGAAACCTATGAAGAGCCAAAATTATGTTTTCATTTATTACCGTATATACTCGAGTATAAGCCGAGTTTTTCAGCACAAAAAATGTGCTCAAAAAGTAACCCTCGGCTTATACTCGGGTATACCTCCCTCCCTCCCAGCTGACTCTCGATCTGGTGATGTATTGCGCTCGCACCCCCCATCCTATGGACGTGTGTCTCTCCGCACGCACTCCCCGCAGTCGCAGGGGGGGTAGGGGGGTCCGAGCAATATATCGCCAGATTCAGTGCACCTACTGGAATGTTCCCTTCATGAAGGCGTGTGCCTGTCGCACACGCACTCACCGCCATCAACGGGGGGCCTTCCCAGTGTGCTCAGTTACCTACCCCCTATCCCTGTACCAGACAGAGCACCTTAAGTTCGCCCATCATAATTCCCCCCACCCCGCTGCCCCCTCTCCCACTTACATACCCCCCGAGTCGGTCTTTCCACTCCGATTTCTCTCTCTCGCTCAGTCAGCCGGCCCAGGCCGCAACTACGCTGATAACGCTACACTTCAGGAGTACTGGTTATACGGCGCTGACGTGCTGCAAAGTGAAGCCTTCGCTGCGTCAGAAATTACGCTAAGAGTGTAGACAAGCAACATAGCGTTAATGAATACATACGGTAACGTAAGTTGCGTAGTGAACTGGCAAGCGGATTTTGAGCTCCAGCGAGCGTTGCCTCGGAGACGGACAGCTTCCCTACTCCCATTATCCCCTGCGTCTACAGCTTGAGATAATGTCTAGTGAGGCGAATACTGAAAGTGTTTGCATTGCAGTCAGTAAATATAGTCAGTCTCCACACCTGGATGTTTTCAATTGGCCATAAACTAGGCATGTCAATTCTCCCCTCTGTCCGCATAACTTGTAATGGTTAAAATTCATAAATGCTGTGGTGGTGTACAGTGGTGGCTACTGGAGGCACAGCGCATGTGAGAAGAACACGTGGCTTTAGCTGGGTGAATGGAGACAAAACAATATGAGGCCAAACAGGAAACAGCACGGCCGGGCAATCTGGCACCTGGGTAACCTTCCATGCCATCCTATCGAGTAGCTAGCCAGCCAAAACACATGCCAGTCTTTATCTCTGTCAGGAGAATGGGCGGGGTGGCAACTATGTGCGCAGCGCTTATAATATCGCCATCACCCCCTCCTCTTTACCCGCACACGCTGAGGCCATTCATGAATATGTGCAAGAAAAAGCCGGAGCAATACAGTGCATATCCATCTGCACAACGAGCCAGAGTAAGTAATTGGTACAATAACTTGTTATTTACAAAAATTAAATTTGTACTAAGTCCGGCATCAAGAATTATTTTGCCCTTGTAACTACTATTGTAGTACTGTGGTGGGACTTGTACACTGGTGTCCAAGTACTTGACAATTAGTTTGGCAGCTTCCCTAAAGTTATCTATTATTTATTTATCTGTTATTTATTTGATTATTGAAACTTAGCAGTAGCGGTTGCATTACCCACCCTAGGCTTATACTCGAGTCAATACGTTTTTCCAGTTTTCTTAGGTAAAATTAGGTACCTCGGCTTATATTCGGATCGGCTTATACTCGAGTATATACGGTAAGTTAATGCCTTTTTTATGCAAGACACTACTTTATTTGCTGCATTAGCCATGTAATGAAGCAAACCTAGAGTTAGACAACTTGTTATCTACAAAAATCCCATATATTTCTCAAATAAGAATAGAAAAAACACACTTCCATTTCGTATATTTATATCTTACATTTATATTATTTCTACCAAGGTGCATAACCATTGAACCTCATTTACCATTTTGCTGCCCATTTTTGCAATTTTGTAAAATCTCTGTGCAAAGTAGCAGCATCCTGCATGGAACTTATAGTTTTGCATAACTTAGTATAATCAACAAACATAGAAACAGAACTTATTAATGCCTACCTCCAGGTCATTAACAAGTAAAAAAGCAAAGGACCAAGGACAGACACCTGTGGTACTCAACTTACAACACTGATCAAATTAGAAAATGTTCCATTTACCACCACTCATTGTAATCTATCCTTCAGCCACTTCTCTATCCAGGTGCTCCAGGTGAATATTCCTTAATTTTACCAATAACCTTCTGTGTGGTACAGTAGCAGATGCTATAGCAAATTCTTAGTAGATCACATCCACTGTCAACCCAGAGCTGAGGTTCCTGCACATTTCCTTATAAAAGGCATAAATTAGTTTGGCAAGATCAGTTATGCATAAAACCATGTTGGCACAAACTCATAGTAAAGAGAGCAAAGAAGGTGTGCTCCCCTAGTGCAACATGTATCAACAAATTTATTAAATAAATAAAATTGTACTGATAGAATAAAAATCATAAGTCAAAACAAATCAACCCATCAGCCCAACACATTTTGTCATCAAGAAGACTTCATCAGGTGCCAAATTCATACCTACAATAATGTGCATTCTGCCCATCAATGAAAAAAAACACAAACCACCACGAGACCACAGGAAAAACAGTGTAAACAGAAGCCACAACTATGCACAACCATTCTTAAGAAAATAGCCACCTGTATGGGTGATCAAAAAAACAAATACAATAAAAATTTACACAATATGTAAAAAACCAACAGGGATTACCCAATCATCCAATTGTATTAGAATAATACAATTATAGAAAATAAAAAACAATAAACTAATATGAAACCATCAAATGACATAAAATGCCTATGCATCAAAGATATATGTATACACTGTGGCCATAATTAATAACAAATATACAAATATATTATAGTGGGGTAACATTCCAATAAATATGTACACATACATAAGTGAAGGAACATAGAAATGGGGGACTAAAATACCATGGGAACCAGCCCTAAAAGCTACACTTAGTTACATAGTTACATAATTACATAGTTACATAGGGTTGAAAAAAGACCAGTGTCCATCAAGTTCAACACATCCAAGTAAACCCAGCACACCTAACCCACACCTACCAATCTATACACTCATATAAACTATAAATACAACCACTAGTACTAACTGTAGATATTAGTATCACAATAGCCTTGGATATTCTGATTGATCAAGAACTCATCCAGGCCCCTCTTAAAGGCATTAACAGAATCTGCCATTACCACATCACTAGGAAGGGCATTCCACAACCTCACTGCCCTCACCGTGAAAAACCACCTACGCTGCTTCAAATGGAAGCTCCTTTCCTCTAATCTAAAGGGGTGACCTCTGGTGCGTTGATTGTTTTTATGGGAAAAAAGAACATCCCCCATCTGCCTATAATCCCCTCTAATGTACTTGTACAGAGTAATCATGTCCCCTCGCAAGCGCCTCTTTTCCAGAGAAAACAACCCCAACCTCGACAGTCTCACCTCATAGTTTAAATCTTCCATCCCCTTAACCAGTTTAGTTGCACGTCTCTGCACTTTCTCCAGCTCATTAATATCCTTCTTAAGGACTGGAGCCCAAAACTGCACTGCATACTCAAGGTGAGGCCTTACCAGGGACCTATAAAGAGCAAAATTATGTTCTCATCCCTTGAGTCAATGCCCTTTTTTATACAAGACAGCACTTTATTTGCTTTAGTAGCCACAGAATGACACTGCCTGGCATTAGACAACTTGTTATCAACAAAAACCCCTAGATCCTTCTCCATTAAGGATCCCCCCAACACACTACCATTCAGTAGATAGTTTGCGTTTATATTATTTCTACGAAAGTGCATTACTTTGCACTTAACAACATTGAACCTCATTTTCCAGTTTGCTGCCCAGTTTTCCAATTTTGTCAAATCGCTCTGCAAAGCGGCAGCATCCTTAAATTACATAAAATCAAACATTTTGTTAAGACAACAGTGGAATAAAGTCTGTAATTAATAAACACAATAATTTTCTTTTTCATATAATTCACTAGTCAAGTTTGTTCAGAGCTGGAAGAATTAATTTATTTTTTATACCCATAAATTGTAAACCTGTTAGATCACCATTAAAAAATTCATAAAAAAAAAAAAAATCAGGGATTTGTTGTTTTTCAAAATTTGAAGTCTATGTTCCCTAAACAGGTCCTTAAGTTTCCTTTTGGTCTGTCCTATATACTGTAATCCACATTTACAGGATATTAACTAAAAAACACCCTTCAATATACACATTAGGGTTGATTCACTAAAGTGCGTTAAAACGAGCGCTATTTATAGCATGCATTAAAAATTTTATCGCGTCTTATTTTTTGCGTCTTAACGCACGATTCACTAATTCGATGCAACGCGCGCTAATTAACGCAGCACGCTACTTGCTGCGCACACTAATTAATGCACGTGCGCTACTTTTTGTAAAACTACTTTTTTTGAAAATGACCATTTCCCTGCAAACTGGAGGTTGCATCACTCTAGGGCCAACACATACTTGAATAAATCACACAGCAAAGTCCATATTGTGTTGCCAAAAGCTCATGAACTGTACGTTTCTATAATTACTGCCTGCTCCAAGTAGGTGTCAATTTTCGCATAGAGTAATGCGATATTTAGCGCGTCTAAGTGTTTGTGAATCATGCGTTAGTATTATTTCAGCACGCTAAGTAACGCAATGCAGTAAAATTAACGAATGTGGTTGCGCGCTAATTAACGCACGCGATATGCGACTTAACGCATGCGATAATACATTAGTGAATCATGCGGGGGTTTTTTGCAGCAATTTTTTAGCAAAAAAGCATGCAAAATGCGTTATCGCACTTTAGTGAATCAACCCTATTATATGTTGTTTGATGTAGAAGGTTTCGTCTGTCACTGAGGATACAAACTGGCCAGTTTTATGGGTTACATACCTACATGTGATACATTTATTTTTATCACACCTGTACATACCCTTAAAGGAACAGTAACACTAAAAAATGAAAGAGGTTTAAAGTAATAAAAATATAATGCACTGTTGCCCTGCACTGGTAAAACTGGTGTGTTTGCTACAGTAACACTACTATAATTTATATAATAAGCTGCTGTGTAGCCATGGGGGCAGCCATTCAAGCTGGAAAGAAGGAGAAAAGGCACAGGTTACATAGCAGATAACAGATAAATTCTGTAGAATACAATAGTGTTTTATCTGTTATCTGCTATGTGCCTGTGCCTTTTCTCCTTTGAATGGCTGCCCCCATGGCTACATAGCATCTTATTTATATAAATTATAGTAGTCTTTCTGAAGTAAACACACAACTTTTACCAGTGCAGGGCAGCAGCACATTATATTTTAGTTACTTTTATACACTTTCATTTTTTGGTGTTACTGTTCCTTTAACGGGTTCGGACGAGAATGAACGGTACTTCCAAGTTTACTTGTATATTACATATACTCTTAGCTTTTCTAAAAGAGATCCGTGGTTTATCATCGAAAATACTGTAGGTGTCAAATATGGATTAGATTTAAGGATGTTCCAATTAATTAGCTAATAGAAATAGTACTAACACATGATTCACAAAAGTATATGAAGCGTTAAACGAGCAAACTATCGCATTAATCTGTGCGAATATTAACACCTACTTGGGGCAGGTGGTACTTAAAGAAAATTGCGGTTCCTGAGCTTTTGGCAACACAACATGTAGTTTGCAGTCTGATTTTTTCAAGTATGTGATTGCCCTAGAGCAGGGATCCCCAACCTTTTATACCCGGGAACCACATTCAAATGGAAAACGTGTTGGGGAGCAACACAAGCATGAAAAAAGTTCCTGGGGGTGCAAATATAGAGCTATAATTGGCTATTTGGTAGCCCCTGTGTGGACTGGAAGCCAATAGAAGGCTCTGTTTGGCTTTACACTGGGTTTTATGCAACCAAAACTTGCCCCCAAGCCAGAAATTCAAAAATGGGCATCTCTTTGAGGCCCCTGGGAGCAACATCCAAGGGGTTGGAGAGCAACATGTTGCTCACGAACCACTGGTTGGGGATCACTGCCCTAGAGTGATGCATCTTCCAGTTTTCAGGAAAATGGTAATTTTCAGAACAGTAGTTTTCCGAAAGTAATGGTTACATGCGTAATATTGTGCACTAAATATTGCACACATCGAAATATATCGCGGGCGACAGGAAATAGCGCACATGGTGGGAAATAATGCAAGAAAATCACTCATCACAAGTTAAATAACGCAAAGAAAATTGCTTCTTAATTATGACGTGTGTCCTTTTAGTAAATCAAGCGTTAAGTCGCAAAAAATAAGAAGTGATAACATTTTTAACGCATGCTATAAATAGCGCTCATTTTATCGACCTTTAGTGAATCGCCCCAAAGGGTCTCAATTACATATCTGATGCGGGTAGCCATGTGTCACTAATATTATTACTTAGCAGTATTATTTCATAACTATAGTACTAACTGTAAAGATCACCCTATAAACTATTTGGCCACCATGTGGTTCATTTCAGTCGATCTGAACAAGCCCAATAAGATACATATATATATGCCATGCCATGTTAGTACTTTGGAGTTAGGTATTAAAAGATCAAGTATAAGTTATTTCTGACTGCAAATATTTGCAACAATACACCAGTGACCCTAATTCCAGTTGCAACTTGTTGTGTTTTTCCTTTTTTTACTAATGACATTTTTTTATATTTGCCAATATTTTATATAAGGTGGCACAATCAGGCCTCATATACATGTGACATTGTTTTTCATTTTTGAAAATCTGAATAAAAAATTATTGTAAAAATAAAATTCTTACCAATCCTGTCCCTCTATCCATGATGCCAGTAAGTGTCGTACTTCCATTGGAAATGTGTCATCATAAAATTGGTCAACCTGTTCCAAAAATCTTTGCTCCAAACGTTGAACCTGATTCCACTGAGACATACTGCAATTAAATAATTTTTAGTCAGAGCATATTTTTATCAAATTTAGTACAGCTGTTAATTTTCATAGACTAATCTCACATGATGTGGTTTCTCTGCTACTTGTAAAATGCCAGCAGAAACACTGCTTAGTTTATCTATATGCTGCTTTATTTAAAGCAGCATAGGTGATTCTTACAGTTAGGGGTAGTGAGGTTGTGGACTGCCTTTCTGATTTTACAATGGCATACTCTATTAATGCCTTTAAGAGTAGTTTGGATGACATTATACCCAAGGCTACAGTGTTTTTAAGATCAGTTAGTTTAGTAAAGATTATAGTATATAGTATATGTGCGTATATAGATAGATATGTTTATGTAAGTGATGCATGTGTACTGGGGTTCATTTAGAAGTGGCTTAACTTACTTGTCTTTTTCAACCCAAATAACCTTTGTAACTATGATGCTATGTGCCTGCATTTGTAAACTAGAAAGGGAAGTTTGAGAACAAACTTCATATTGGTTTGAAAAATTTGAAGTCACTGATTGGCTGTGGTTGACTTCACCCAGTGTTTCTTTTTTTTGTAACTTGTATTTTATTAAGTTTAACAAAGTTGAATTTACAGCATATAAAGTTGAAAAGAAAAAATATATGCATGTAATGTATCAAAGTCAAATAACAATAGTATAAAAGTTTTCAACAGCATCAAAGTTTCATAACAGAGAAAATAAACCATGGAGTACAAATTAAATACATACTCTTAAGGGTTTTGATAAAGTTTCAGTGTTCACTGACAAACAGTTCCCAGGGGGTCCAGATTTTGAGGAAGTTAGGGGTTCTATTGGTTATCCTAGCAATTCTAGCTTCGAATGCCTTATTTGACTCCACTCTCTGTTTAATTTCACTTAATGTAGGAGGGAGGGGAGTTTTCCAATTTGCTGCTATGGAGATTCGAGTGGCTGTTAGGATGTAATTGATTAATGTTTGATTTGGTTTGCTAGTCTTTGGGAGTGGTTTGCCTAGCTTTCTCAGTAGTTCTGATATTTCTAACCAAAATTGAGATATCAACGGGCAAAACCAAAAGATATGTGGAAGAGTACCGATCTCTCCACAATTTCTCCAGCATAGTGGAGGATGGTTAGGAAACAGAGAGTTCTGGTTGTGGTGCCAGAACATAAGAATTTTATAAATATGTTCCTTCTGTCTAGAACAGGTGATCATTTTTTTAGCGTTTCCCCATGTAAGTGATCAATCTTCCTCCGAGAGGGGTTGCTCATATAGGGGTGTCTGATGGTTGTGCTTGTCTTGGGTTCGGAGAGAATTTGGTATATTCTGGAGATCAACCCTTTTTGTGGAAGACCTCTCTTGGCGATTAACTCGAATGGGGTTAAGGTGGTCAGTTTAGCATTGTCACTGTATGGCTTGGCGAAGTGCCTCAACTGAAGATATTCATACATTTTTAAGGTGTTCCGGTTGGTTTTTTATTTAAGCGCTTCATATGATTTCACCTCAGACCATTTTCTAATGAAGTGGGGGTGCAATCCCGGTTGGAAATCAGGGTTGTTCAGGAATAACACATTAAGTGATTTAGCTGAAATTAAATCATATTTCTGTCTGAGCCTATACCAAACTGATAGGGTGTGTCGTGTTGAGGATAGAAGGGTGTCTTTTTCTATTGTACCATGTGTCACCCAGTGTTTCTTACCTTGGTTTACAGTTATATAGTAAAAACCACTGTGCAAAGTTTGGGGACCCTGGTTTTAATAGTGTCTAAGTGGCAGCAAATTAAATTTCCCCACTGAAAATCAATGAGTGACATTTTATTGGTGGTTGTTGGCTCCGCCCACTTTTCTAACCTGGAACTGCAATTACCCAGTGACTAACTCTGCAAAGTTTAAGGACCCTGGGATTAATAGTTAAAGAATGGCAGTGTTTTACATTTAAACCAATAAAAGTCAAAAGGTTAATTGTGATTGGTGGTTGGTGGGTGTGCCCACTTTTCCTAACTTTGAGTCGAAGTCACCCAGTGACAAGCTGGGGGCGGGATCTCTTAGAAAAGCACAAGCAACTTGTTCCGCTATAGGACAAAGAAGTGTGGAGAGTTTGGGTGTTCAACCCCTAAAACTGTAGGAGGAGTAGCGTTTAGAAAATCAGGGACCCTAAGAAAAAGAAGATTTAGAAGAATCAGAAGAATAAGTCGAAGTATGTTGGGTTTTTCAAATCAATAATGATCCTTAGTAGCTACATGTGAGGTTTTTGGTGGGCCAAGATAGTTTCTGATGCAAGATGTATAGTATCTAAAATTCCAAAATAATGCAATAACCCCCATATGTAATAAAAGGCACAACATTTGTACAGGTGCAGTGACCTGCAGCAAATGAAAAGATGTTTACTTTTAAGCAGCTGACCAGTTGGTGCCCAATATGCATAGATTTACCAAACTATGTGGAGTACAGAGCACAAAGACAAGTAAACAAAGAACAATGCGAAATGCAATAAAATCACTAAAATCCCCAAAAAATAACTAAAATCAATGGGGTTTTTTTGCCTAGTGAAATCTGCAGTCAGAATCACAGTTTGAATATTTTCGCTTGGGCAAATTAGTTTTACAGACAAAATCAAGCGAACAACATCTATGCAAAACTGAAAATGCTATAAAATGACTAAAAATGCACCAAAATCATAGAAAATGTAATAAAAGTACCAAAATAACACACAAAAGGTATTGCACAGTGTGGTTGGCAAATACGCTATCCGCAATGGCATTAAAACATTTTTTTCAGGCAAAATAACCCCTGATGTGATATAAAAAAAAAACCCACATCATTGTGTAAGTGTGTGTGTACACTTGCCAAAATGCGTGTTGTGTGCATGTGTGCAAGTAAGTGTGAGTGTGCGAAACCCCCCAACCCCCCAAAATGTATGTGTGTGTGTGTGTGTGTGTGTTCAATCTGCTTTTCCTTTTGGCTTACTGCCATTCCTTCCCTTTTTGCTTCTTTTCTGCTTTCTTTACTTGTTTGTGTGTGTTATTACACACACACACAAAAAAGTAAAGAAAGCAGGAAAGAAGCAAAAAGGGAAGGAATGGCAGTAAGCCAAAAGGAAAAGCAGATTGAAGAGAAAAGCAGATAAACAATATCAATGTAAGATGTGTATATTTGGATTCATCAGAAAGTTTTTTCTTCAGGACCCTTTTTATGTCTTGGTATCTTTTTTTGCAGTGCTGCACGCTTCTTAGATAGACACCAACACTGTTGACATGGTCAGCTATGTCCTTCCAGTATTTATGTTTCACGGCAGTAGCAGTTTTAGCAGCATATTTTCCAATCATTCGGTCATACAATGGCACTTATTTCTCAATAATAGCCTCATTTTTAAATTCAGATATCTCAGTCTGTTCTCATGCTATGTTTCTTGCTTTGTTTGGGTGAGGAGGGTGTGTCAAGTTCCTCATGTTCCACTTCACTTGGTTCCTCTGGATGATAATCTTTATCTGTAACTTCAATATCCGAGAATTCTGGGCTGCTAATGTAGCCAGGCCTCTCTTCCTCATTTTCAGTGTAAGACAAATGCAAAGGTGCAGAAGTTTGAATGTTTGCACGTTTGCTTTTTTTTGTGTTGAGTTTCTGTTCTGTCATATTTACCAAGACCAGAACTCTGACTGCTGTCATTAAGAGGAATAGGAATTTTTGGTGGTTTGGCCTAAATCTCTGATATAGAAGTTGTTTTGTTCCTTTCTGCTTGCAATTGTGAGTTTTGTGGATTGAGACCTCTGCTGGTGTTTTGTACTGTGTTCTTTTGTTTTTGGTATCTGTGAGCACTCATGCCTCCATCTCCTCTCAGCTCTATCATGCCCCAGCCTACCTTAGTGATCCTTCATTTTTTTCAGCTTTTTATTTGTTGTCTGCTGTCTTCAATATCGTTGTTGTCCCTCCTCTCCATCGCTTGCCTCGCCAAGGGTTTTTTTGTAGCACCCCAGGCAGCTGCACTTTCCACGTCCTCCATCTTGCGACTCACAGCAGAAATGGGCAAAATGGTGGAAGTCATGTAGTGTGCGTTGTGTAAAGTTTAGGTGCGTAAAAGCAAGCGCTAATATCGCTTGCTACGAAATAATGCAGAAATATATTGCATGCTTTAAAATATTGCTTAAAAATCTGCCATCACCAGATAAATAATGACAATAAAATCACTTCTTAATTCAGCCAAGTGTCATTTTTGTGAATCAATCGTTAATTCTCAAAATGTAAGAAGTGATAATATTTTTAACGCATTCTATAAATAACACTTGTTTTTGCGTCATTTAGTGAATCGGCCCCAAAATGTGTACTCTTGTTATTATGTTCCTACAATGTAGTAAAATGTATAAGAATGAAACAGAAATACTGGAGAATAAAGCATCACAGAGATCATTGTATAATCCCCTTATATATTTATGCATAGTTATGATATTGCTCCTTAAAGGGGTTGTGCAGCTAACTATTAACAATGGCTTTAATGTAATTTAAGGATTATACTCAGCAGGGCCAAAGATGTATTAACAAATGTATCAACAAATGCATCAAATTAGAACAATTTACAGAGTTGGTGCCTCCCTCCCAGAGCTGTTCCAGGAAGACAAGATGGAAATTGTAACTTGAAACTTTAATATTAGTAAAAAAAAAACTGTCTTTAAAATGTGACCGAGATACAGGCTCTTATATGCATGTGTTCTGGAGCTGTCCAGCTGTGCAGGACTTTTGGAGAGAAATCGTTAACTATATCTCTGATGCCCCAAGCTTTCCCTGGATTCTGTCACCAATTGTTTGTCTACTGGGAGTAGCAGAGGACTTAGGTCTTACACACCACTCCACACTACCTCCAGCTTCTCTACTACGCCAAAAAAGCCATTATTTTACAATGGAAATCCTTGCCCCCTCCCCCAACCCTACCATTCTGGAGAACTCCAGTCAACAACACCCTTACCAAACAGAAGCTGACCTACCTTGCAAGGGGTTATCCCAAAAAATGTTATGCAATATGGGGCCCCTGGTTGACCTTCCATGAAACCCCAGAAAACTCCACGGACAGCACACCACAACAATGAAGACAAATTGGTTCCAATATCCCCAGCTCTACACTCTGCCTCTCTTCCTAACACTTTCACCCTGCTTCCCCCTCTGTTTTTTGTTCTTTTTTGTATTTTTATGTTAAATTGAAAAATGCAAAAATAAAAACTTTTTTTTATTTCTGGTGGAGTGTTTGGAAGATAAATAGTCCCTTTCACAAGTGCCTTTCCTAACAGTCATCACGTTAAGTAAGTGCAAATGTATCCATTTTGATTTACCAGTTGCAATTGCATCTTGCACATCTTTGCCTGTTGACTGCAAATATATAATCATGGGGAAAAACATTGCATTCTGACTAAATTCACTTCAAATTGCAATAGCCGAACTGTGATCATAAATGACCCCTCTAAACTTTCCAAATCTTTGTATTTCTTAGGGGCAGATTTATCAAAACACGAGTTCGAATCCCGAATTGGAAAAATTCGGATTGGAAACGAAAATTTCTGAAGATCGCAAATTTCACGAAAATGCTATTTGGCGATCCAAAAGTCACAAAATTTTTTTACTGAACGATTGTAAACAGCGGCAAAACCGATCCAATTTTTTCGCACTAAAAATACAAAAAAGTCGTGCACCCGATCGAGCGAACGCTCGGAGCGTTCATGGATAAGTAAATGTGTGTTGTTTTATGAAAATTCCTGACTTGTACAGATCAAAAATTCCCAGCAGTACACTAATTTTAAAGCACTGCTCAACACAGTAACATAGTAACAAAGTAAGTTGGGTTGACAAAAGACACACATCCGTTAAGTTTAATCATAATGCCTATATATAACCTGCCTAACTGCTAGTTAATCCAGAGGAAGGCAAAAACCCTCATCTGAAGCCTCTGACTGATTCAGGCAGAAAATTCCACAACTTCACAGATTGCACAGTTAAAAATCCTTTCCAAATATTTAAACTGAACCTCTGTTTCTTCTAATCAGAATGGGTGCCCTCATCCCTTATGGGATCCCCTTTTATACATATACATATTTATACATAGTTATCATTTCACCCCATAAGCGCCTTTTCTTCCGTGTAAACAACCCTAACCTGATCAGTCTTTCTTCATAACTAAGACTTCTCATACCCTTTACCAGCTTAGTTGCCCTGTTCGCCGGCGAACTAATTCGTGCGAACATCGGGTGTTTGCAAGTTCGCTAACTTTTCGCGATGTTCGCAATTTGGGTTCACCTTAGCTGGCGCCACCCCAGAGCCAGCAGATACATGGCAGCTCTCCCTCCTGGACCACCCCCCCCAGACCACTCCCATCCATATATAAACCGAAGCCCAGCAGCCATTTTACATTCTGCCTGTGTGTGCTTGAAGAGTTAGAGTAGGGAGAGAGCTGTGCAGGGATTTGAGGGACAGTTTAGGTAGCTTTGCTGACTAGCAATCTACTTTCTACTGCTCTGTATTAGCATAGGGAGAGAGCTGTGCAGGGATTTGAGGGACAGTTTAGGTAGCTTTGCTGACTAGTAATCTACTTTCTACTGCTCTGTATGTAGCTGCTGTGGGCAGCTGTTCTGCTGATCTCTTGTCATCTGCTGTAACCCAATAGTCCTTGTAAGGACTGCTATTATTTTCTGATTTACTGTTACTCTAGTCTTCTTTTCATTGTGTACTGCAGCTCCGTCTGTGTGTGTTGGAGACAGGTGTGCTGCTCATAGTAGTGCACTAAGCACCAACCACACATTCACATTATTTTTTTTTATTTGTGTTTTTTTACTTTGCTACTGTCATTTATAGAGCCCAGTGCTATTAGTCTAGCTGTGTTGGGGACTGGTGTGCTGCTCCTAGTAGTTCACCACCAGCACCAAACAGAGATCACTTTTGTTTTATTATTATTTTTTTTTATTTATCTTATTATTTAGATATTTAGATATATATATATATATATATATATATATATATATATATATATATATTAGATATAGATATTTAGATATTTATTTGGACATTCTGTCTAAAAATAACAATAATAATTCTGTGTTCAGAAACATCACCTGAGTGACGTTTTTCCACCAGCAATAATATATGCACTACTGTATACGTTGCCATTGCAGGCCTTGTTGCCAGTGTCTTCTTCAACCAAGTGCCACCTAGCTGTGTGAGCTTTTTCACATTCTGTCTAAATAACAATAATAATTCCGTGTCCAGAAACATAACCTGAGTGACGTTTTTCCACCAGCAATAATATATCCACTACTGTATACGTTGCCATTGCAGGCCTTGTTGCCAGTGTCGTCTTCAACCAAGTGCCACCTAACTGTGTGAGCTTTTTCACATTCTGTCTAAATAACAATAATAATTCCATGTCCAGAAACATAACCTGAGTGACATTTTTCCACCAGCAATAAATATATCCACTACTGTATACGTTGCCATTGCAGGCCTTGTTGCCAGTGTCTAGCTGTGTGAGCTTTTTCACATTCGCAGTGGCACTAGGGGCCGTGCTGCTATGATATCTTGTGGCCCTAGGAAATCGACCAGTGTTCCGAAGGCACTTACCCTGAACTCCAAAAATGCTGAAGAGGTAGTTGACTGGCTTACACAGCACAACCCCATCCTCTACCATTTCTAACTTTGCCACAACATCCTCATCCTCCTCTGCTATGGGCACCCCACGTACCACTTCCTCCACCACCGCCGCCCCTTCTTCACTGGATGAGTCAGAGGAGTTGTTTTCACATGAGTTTGTTGAACTGAGTGATGCGCAACCATTATTGCCAGAAGAAGATGAAGGTGATGAGCACGTTACACCAGATATCATAATTCAGGCAGGCAACACAACAGAGATGGACATAAGGTGTGATGAGGTCCCCGCTGCTGCTGCCTTCTGTGAGCTGTCAGAAGAAATTGATGCATCTGAGGAGAATGATGATGAGGAGATTGATGTTTTGTGGGTGCCCAGAAGAAGAGAGCAAGAGGAGGATAGTTCAGATGGAGAGACGGAGAGTCAGAGAGACAGGAGGAGAATAAGACTTAGAAGAAGCAGGGACAGCTCGCAGGGAACAGTAGGGCAACAAAATGAATCAACACCTATGGTCAGCCAGCCAACGCACCCGCCAACTTATACTGTTACCGCTAGAAAGCCCGCATCAAAAGGCTCAGCAGTGTGGCATTTTTTTAATGTGTGTGCCTATGACAAAATTGCTGTAATTTGCAATGAGTGCAGTCAGAAACTGAGTCTTGGGAAGCCCAAAACCCACATAGGTACAACTGCTATGCGAAGGCACATGAACGCCAAACACAAAGCACTATGGGAGCAACACCTCAAAGGCAGCAGCCAAACTCAAAGCCACCCTCGTTCTGGTCCAGCATCTTACTGCTCTACCTCTGCTGTCCTTGACCCGTCTCAACCACCCTGCACTCCGCCTTCCACCTTGACCACCAGTTCCTGCTCATCTGCCCCCAGCCAAGTTTCTGTGAGGGCCATGTTTGAGTGTAAGAAACCAATGCCTCTGAGTCACCCCCTTGCCCGGCGTCTGACAGCTGGCTTGTCTGCACTCTTAGCCCACCAGCTTTTACCATACCAGCTGGTGGATTCTGAGGCCTTCCACAAATTTGTAGCAATTGGGACACCGCAGTGGAAGGTACCCAGCCGCAATTTTTTTTCCCAGAAGGGAATACCACACCTGTACCAGCATGTGCAGAGCCAAGTCACCGCATCTCTGTCATTTAGTGTTGGGGCAAAGGTCCATATGACTACTGACACATGGTCCTCCAAGCATGGTCAGGGCAGGTATGTCACCTACACTGCCCACTGGGTGAACCTGGTGATGGCTGGGAAGCAGGGAATGCGTGGCTCAACAGCAGTGGAGTTGGTGTCACCGCCACGGGTTGCATGCGGGTCTGCCACCACCTCTACTCCTTCTTCGCTCTCTACCTCGGCTTCTTCCTCGGCTTCTTCCTCGACTTCTTCCACCTCTGCTGCTGTGTCCTCCTCCACACCTGTGCACCCCCAGCTCCCCATAGGCTATTCGACGTGCCAGGGACGCCGTTGTCATGCTGTCTTGGGGATGACGTGCCTTGAAAGCATAAACCATACCGGATCTGCACTCCTGTCATCTCTGCACTCACAGGCCAATCGGTGGCTGACCCCACACCAACTGAAGATCGGAAAAGTGGTGTGTGACAACGGAAGCAATCTGTTGGCAGCACTGAGACTGGGCAATTTAACACATGTGCCCTGCATGGCACATGTTCTAAATTTGATAGTCCAACAGTTTGTCTCGAAGTACCCAGGATTGCAGGACATTCTCAGGCAGTCCAGGAAGGTGTCTGGGGCAGAGGTGCCAGTAATCCTCCCACGAGCACACCTGCAAGGACAATGCACTTTGGCCACTCTGTAATGTCAGACATGCAAAGTTTTTTCAGCCAAGGCAGCGCCAGAACCCTTCTGGATCCACCCTCAGAGAACGCCTTGACCAGCAGGTAGCGGACTACCTGGCATTAACTGCAGATATCGACACTCTGAGGAGCGATGAACCCCTGGACTACTGGGTGCACAGGCTTGATCTGTGGCCAGAGCTGTCACAATTTGCCATCAATCTCTTGTCTTGCCCGCCTCAAGTGTTCTCTCAGAAAGGACCTTCAGTGCAGCAGGAGGGATTGTAACTGAGAAGAGAACTCGCCTAGGTCACAAAAGTGTGGATTACCTGACCTTTATTAAAATGAATGAGGCATGGATCTCGGAGGATTACTGCATGCTGGAAGACTTGTTCTGACTCCCCATGCAGCTGTCATTCTCTGCACGCCGCATGACTCCACACACAGCTGTCCTTTAGCGTCCTCCTCCACCACCGTACAAACTAGGGTGCAAATCCTACTGGTTTAATTTTAAGCCAAACTTTTTGGACAGGTAAATCATGAGTTTTTCTGGCCTCTGTGCTTCAGTGGCTGTGACAACAAAAAAATGAATATTTTCAACATTTATATAACATATTTTTTCTGGTCTCTGTGCTTCAGTGGCTGCGACAACAAAAAAACGAATATTTTCAACATTTATATAACATATTTTTTCTGGCCTCTGTGCTTCAGTGGCTGCGACAACAAAAAAAAGAATATTTTCAACATTTATATGCCATATTTTTTCTGGCCTCTGTGCTTCAGTGGCTGCGACAACAAAAAAACGAATATTTTCAACATTTATATGCCATATTTTTTCTGGCCTCTGTGCTTCAGTGGCTGCGACAACAAAAAAATTAATATTTTCAACATTTATATGCCATATTTTTTCTGGCCTCTGTGCTTCAGTGGCTGCGGCAACAAAAAAATTAATATTTTCAACATTTGTATGCCATATTTTTTCTGGCCTCTGTGCTTCAGTGGCTGCGACAACAAAAAAATTAATATTTTCAACATTTATATGCCATATTTTTTCTGGCCTCTGTGCTTCAGTGGCTGCGACAACAAAAAAACGAATATTTTCAACATTTATAAACCATATTTTTTCTGGTCTCTGTGCTTCAGTGGCTGCGACAACAAAAAAACGAATATTTTCAACATTTATATAACATATTTTTTCTGGCCTCTATGCTTCAGTGGCTGCGACAAAAAAAACATAATTTTTCAGGAATGTACACATTCCTGATTTTGCAGGGTTTTGCAACAGCGGCAAAATTGTATCTTTTATGGTCACCGCAGGTGATCAATAAAGTAGGCCAAAACTGGGCCCACACTGCAGAATCAGTGTTTTTTGGTTCACTTCACTGAACATTGAATTACCTCTGCCTGACCATGCACGTGCGCTCAAGCGCGGTGACTGCTAAACACACCACTACAGAAATATTCCCACCGACAGGACGAACGTCCTGGAGGTGACAAGCAACTAGTAAAAACTATTATTCGCTCACGTGACGGTATCATTAAAGCTTTTTGCGTTTTTTGTAAATGCAGTGTTTTGTCTTTGTGTGTGAACCAGCTGTAACCTTTACACGACTTGATTGGCATGTAGATGCCGGACGATTTAAAGCAGTTTATTACACAAGTTTAGAAATGTAGTGTGATTTGTGCCCTTTACAGCACAAAACGCAACGCTGTGTCAACAACGTAGTTTTCAGAGAAATTTTTGCCCTTGATCCCCCTCCTGCATGCCACTGTCCAGGTCGTGGCACCCTTTAAACAACTTTAAAATCAGTTTTCTGGGCAGAAATGGCTTTTCTAGGTTTTAAAGTTCGCCTTCCCATTGAAATCTATGGGGTTCGCAAAGTTCGCAAACGTTCGCACGTTTTGGCGGAAGTTCGCGAACGGGTTCGCGAACTTTTTTTGTGAGGTTCGCTACATCCCTACTGTTTAGTACCCTCTTTAACTCTCTGTAAAGTGAACAAATAACCCTATCCTCCCACGAATCTATGCCCCTTTTAATACAGCTCAACACCTTGTTTGCCCTTGCAGCTGCTGCCTGGCATTGCTTGCTACAGCCAAATTTATTATCTCCAAGGTCCTTCTTTATTATGAAATTGCCAAGTGCAGTCCCATTTATGGTATAAGCGACTGCATATTTTTACATCCAAGATGCATGACCGTACATTTATCCACATTAAATATTACCTGCCACTTAGTCACCCAGATAGCTAGTTTGTCAAGATCCTGCTGCAAGGATGCCACATCCTGGATGGAATTGATTGGGCTGCAGAGTTTTTTGTCATCTGCAAACACTGATACATTGTTTACAATACCCTCCCCTAAGTCATTAATGAACAAGTTAAACAAAAGTGGACCCCTGAGGGACTGAGAACCTTACTCCAAGCAGAGAATGTACCATTAACAACCACCCTCTGTACCCAATCCTGTAGCAGTTTTCTATCCATGTGCAAACGACTTCACTAAGACCAATAGACCTTAGTTTAGAAAGCAGTCGTTTGTGGGGAACGGTATCAAATGCTTTGGCAAAATCCAAATAGATCACATCGACTGCAACCCCACTGTCCAGCTTCTTACTAATCTCATCATAAAAAGCAATTAAATTGGTCTGACATGACCTGACCTTCATAAAGTCATGCTGATTACTACTCATAATGCCATCCTCCAGAACATAATCATTGAGGTGCAGCTCATCCCTGGAAAATATCCTGTAGCGGGATTGAAAAATCAGCCTAGTTCTCACGAAATCCAAAGCATTCCTCCCTACAGACTAACTCAGTTTGGGGACCCTGTGATAATTATTTAGAGAATGGAAGCAGCTTACATTTAAACCAATAAAATTCAACTGGTGAAATCTGTTTGGCTGTGTGTGGCTCCCACTTTTTTTCAAATCTTGAATATTAGCCCCCAGTGACAAACTGTACAAATATTGGGAACTCTGGTGTAAATAATGTTAGAATGGCAGCATTTTAGATTTAATCTAAAATTTAATTTAATTTAACTTTAGTCCACCAGTGACCAACTGTGACAAGTTTGGGGACATTAAATGTGTGAGAATGGCAGCAGTTTAAGTTTCCCTATTAAAATCACTTTCTTTAAACCTTTAATTATTGTCACCCAGTGGCTAACTGCAAAGTTTGGAGACACTTGTACAAATAGTATGAGAATAGCAGCATTTTAAATTTAAATCAATATAATTCAATTAGTGAAATCTAATTGGCTGTCTGTGGCTCCACTCACTTTCTTCAAACCATTAATTATTGTCACCCAGTGACAAACTCTCAGTTTGGGGACTCTGGCATAAATAGTATAAAAATGGCAGCATTTTGAATTTAATCTGATTGGCTGTTGGTAGCTCCACCCACTTTTCAAATCTAAAAACTGCAGTTCCCTAGTGACCAACTTTGAAGAGCTCTGTGAAAATACTGTGAAAATACTGTGAAAATGGCATCAGGTTGAATTTCCCCATTGAAAATCAATAGGTAAAATCTGATTGGCTCTTCTTAGCTATGGCCACTTTTCTAAACTTGAAATGTAGTAACCCAGTGACAAACTGTGCAAAGTTTGGTGGCCTTGATGTTAAACGTGTGAAAATGGCAGTAGTTGAAATCTCCCCACTGAAATCAATAAAATAACTGTCATTGGCTGTCACTGGCTGGCGGAGTCAGCCAGTGACTGTGCAAAGTTTGGGAACCCTGGCATACATAGTGTGAGAATGGAAGTGATTTTAATGTAAAACAATGAAATTCAATGGATGAAATCTGATTGGCTGTTGGTGGCTCCACTTTTGCTAACCTTGACATGCAGTTCACCCGTGACCAACCGTGAAGAGTTTGGGGACCCTGGCGTTAATATTGTGAGATTGGCAGCATGTTAAATTCCCCCATTGAAAGTTAATGGGTGAAATCTGATTGGCTGTGTATAGCCCCTCCCACTTTTGGGCATCCAACATATATCACCTTTTCATTTGGGTTGACCCCATGACTATGTGGTTCAAGTTTGGTGCAGGTAAAATTTTATTGGCTGTTGTTGGCCCTCCCACTTTGGGTCTTTTAATATATGTTGCTGGTCCAATTGGGGTGACCCCATGATTATGTTATTCAAGTTCGATGAAGGTAGTTTCAAAGCTGTAAAAGTGTCAACAGAAAGTCAAAGGAAAATCTGGAGTGTTTGGAGTGCCCCCACAAAAAGACGGATGGTGGGATCAGTTAGAAAAGGCCATGCAGGACAAAGAAGTGTGGAGAGTTTGGGTATTGTACCCTTAAAACTGTAGCAGGAGAAGCGTTTAGAAAATGGGGGGCTCTAAGAAAAAGAAGAAGATTAAGAAGCGGAAGAATAAAGTAAAGTAGAAGAACATTATGTTGGTTTATCAAAACAACATACCGTATATATTCGAGTATAAGCCAATCCGAATATAAGCCGAGGTACCTAATTTTACCTAAGAAAACTGTATAAGCCTAGGGTGTTTTTTTTTTTTAACTGTTAAGCAAGTTTGGGAAGGCTAAGGAAGCTGCCATACTAAACTATATACTTGTATATAAGTATATAGTATATATTTTACACTATTGGGTTGATTCACTAAAGTGCGCTAATTTTTATCGCATGCTTTTGTTAGCGAGCGATTCACAACAGTATTACCGCATGCGTTAAGTCGCAGAACGCATGCGCTAATTCGCGTGCAACCGCATGCGTTCATTTTATCGCACTGCGGTAATTAGCGAATGAGAAGAATGCAAAAGAATTATTCACAAAAGCACATAAAGCGTTAAGTGCGTTAATTAGCGCGCAAATGTGTACGTATTTTAGCGCCTGATTGGGGGAGGCGTTGGGCAGAGCACATTTTTCATTTTTGAGTGTTTCAATCAAATGGAATATGCTTATGGGCTTTTGCTTGATTCGGAGGAGGAGGAGCAGCAAGACTCCCAGCCTTCCAGAGTAATGCGCCCTTGGATATTCTGGGAAAGGGCCACGTTAGAGGGCTTAAGCGAGGATGAAGTGGTCAGGTGGTACAGGCTCAATAGGGCAGTGATATCCAGCCTGTATGAGCTGCTTGAGCCTTCCCTTGAACCACTGACTCGCCGAAGCCGTGCTGTGCCCGGGATGATCAAACTGCTGTGCTCCCTGCATTTTTTGGCCACTGGAAGTTTCCAGAGGGTCGGGGGGGTTATGGGGGGGTGTCACAGCCCACCTTTTCACGGTGCCTTGGCCTGGTCCTGGATGCCATCCGCTCAGTGTCCAGGAATTTCATCTCGTTCCCACAACATCGGAACGAGTGGAACGCCGTGAAGAGGGATTTTCATGGGGTAAGTGGCATCCCCAATGTGTTGGGTGCAATTGATTGCACCCATGTGGCGTTCAACCCCCCCAAAACAGGGAGCACATTTTCCAGAACAGGAAGGGATACCACTCCCTCAACATCCAAGTGGTGTGTGATAGCAAGATGAACATCCTGAGCATTGTGTCTGGGTTCCCCGGCTCCTCTCACGATGCTTACATCCTAAGGCAGTTTACCAATCTTTTGAGACAGGACAAATGCCTCACGGGTGGCTGTTAGGTAAGTATTTGTGTCACTTATCTAGCACAACTTGCCCACATTTGCTTTGTGTGTCCCACTGTAAAACCAGTCCCTGCCTGCCATAAGCTTGTTTTGCAATTTGTAAAGTGCCCTCTTTTGCCACTGGGAGAGTCAAAGCAGCTACTTGTAGTGTCAGCTATCTAGCACAACTTGCCCACATTTGCTTTGTGTGTCCCGCTGTAAAACCAGTCCCTGCCTGCCATAAGCTTGTTTTGTAATTTGTAAAGTGACCTCTTTTGCCACTCGGAGAATCAAAGCAGCTACTTGTAGTGTCACCTATCAGTCTCACACTGTCACATCTGTTGGGGTCCTAAAAAGCCGGTTCCGCTGCCTGGATAAATCAGGAGGCAGCCTTATGTACAGCCCCACCAAAATTGCCAACATTGTCTGTGTGTGTGCTGTACTGCACAATCTGGCGAACCGGCACAGCTTACCAGGTGATGTGGCCGATGACCTGGAGGACCCCATCCATCCACCAGATCCTGTCCAACCTGCGGATGCCCGAGGGAGTCAAGTCCAGGGACAAATTGTTACCAATTACTTTGCCTGTAAGTACCTACAATCTTTAATCCCATACACAAGAAATACCAAACAACTTGTCCAAAAAAAAAAAGATTTTTTATGAGGGAACACTTCCCCAATTTTTTTTTTTTACAGGTTTAAAACCTGTCAAGAAAAGAAAATAAACCAAAAACAAAAAAACAAAACATAGGCCAAAGAAAAGATAGGTTCCACCAAACCCTAATATGACCATGCCCAATTTATTTTCGCTTACGAAGCTGCCTCGGTGAACCTGCAGGAGGGGGAGCTGCGCTCTCATCAGCAGCTCCACTGGTAGAGCTTGTTGGCTTTTGGCCCTGTTGCTGGAGGGCAGCAATTTGTTGTTTAAGTAGCAAATTTTGTTCGGCCAACAGAGCCACTTGTTGCCTTTTAAGCTCTAACTTCTCCTCTTGCAGGCTCAACATGGCAGTCTCGTGTTGGGTCTTACAGGCCACGTCTGCCTCATGGAGGCTTAGCATTGCCGACTCGTTTGCGGCCTGGCATGCCTGACCTTCATTGTAGGCCTGAGTGGCCACACACAAGTCGGTATGCACTAGATGAAGTTTGTGCATCATTGCTTTGTGGTTCTTCATTAGGGTTTGGTGGAACCTATCTTTTAGCTTTTCCTTTGGGGCCACGTTCTCTCGTGTGGCCTGGGGTTGGAGCTGCTGCTGCTGGGGAATGTTGGCCGGCTCCTCATCTGAGAAGAAGGCCACATCGCTGCCACCGATGTGTGACCCTCTCTCACTTTCCTCCCCACTAAATGTTTTGCCTTGTATTTCAGAATGGCTCTGTGGGGAGTGGAGCCCAGACGAGGAGCGTCCACCTTTGGGAAAAAAAGAAGAAAAAAGTTTATTTAATTTTTTGTTATCTTCATGATGCAAAACCAACTTAATGGACATGGATTGTCAGTTTTGTTCAAACATGACCAAGTTTATTTGTACCAAAAAATTTGTGGACATTGATTCATTCCAAATGAGGCAAAAAGGTAAAATCAAGTTGAAAAGATTGACTGTCCAAAAGTCAAAGATGAACTGACTGCACCTAACCCAGCAAGACACACTTGGCAAATAACACACCTATCTTATTAGCAATACACTGCACTTCTGGAATTGAAATAGCTGCAATATACACAGACACAATTCATTATTATGCCACTGCACAAGCCTAACACAAAACACAGGTCGAACCAAATTTGTTAAGAATAATACCTGGAATGGGAGCAGATGCCGTTTGTCTGCATCTGCTCGGGCCAGGTGGAGATAAAGATGAATCTGTAGGAGAAAAGATTGTTTAACCTTAATCTTAAGCTTCTCTGCAAGAATAAATACACTTGGATTACTGTCATTACACCTACCTTGGCCAACATTCCTGTCTGTATCAAAGGTGCCGGAGACACCTCGCATGCTCTCCCTGTGGAGGAAAGGCAGCAGCAGCTCCTCATATCGGGTGAAATGCACCCGCTTGCCAGGGCCACCTCCAGTTCCAGATCTAAAGAAAATATACAAATGGTTTTATTGTGTTGTCTCCAATAAGTGAGCCATAACAACGCAGTCACTTTTTAAATAAATTAACTAAAATGCTGCAAGTTGCTGCTAAGTGGCCTCGCTAACTCCCAGGGCTCTCCCTTATACTCTCTCTGTATTAACCAATGCTTAAACAATAATCCTCCTTAATAAAGGAGAGTACAGGGCATTAAGGGGTCTGTTTACTAAAGAGTGTTTAAATTGTCTAAGAGTATAGTCTATGAACAGTTGATAACTTTAACGCCATCAAAGTAGAATATTTGTTAGCAAGAATCACTATGGCAGCCTTCACACGAAGAGTATTCCCCTCCCCCCCAATTGGTAGGACAGGTGTCCAAACCCCCCAATCAGACTCAATTACCCTATATATACATTCTCCCTGCCCCTTTGCCCTTGTCTTTTTTCCTGTCCTCGCATTGGTAGGATGGGGCAGATTTTTTGGGGGGGTTTTTCACAATCCCTAAAATTTTTCTTTTATGGCTCACCAAAGTCCCACAATGGGACTTATAACTTAGGAAGTAAGCCTCTGTTCCTAAAAGGGCTGGTTAAGGAGTCTCCTCTTAGAGGAGTCAAGCCAGTCAATTACCCCGTTTTTAGGCAGCCCGGGGTAGATACTTTGGTGCATTCGAGCTACTCAATGTAAAATTTAAATAGTACCTGCGTGTTACACCAGGTCAGGGCGGCACAAGTCTTATGTTCCTTTCCTCTCCTTACCTTCCTTTGCGAGTGTGTGAGCGTGTGGGTTCTATGCGCGCCGCCATTTTTTTGGTGGGCGCATCGCTGACACGCTGCTATTCCAAGGATCAAGGACGCAGTCACAGAGGCAGGTATGCGCGCCACCATTTTGTTGGTGGGCGTGCGGCGGCGCTATTGGCTGTTTCGGTGGCACGCTTCCTGTGCACTTATACACGGGCGCAGGGGGAGCAAGAAGCGCCGCTTTTTGCAGGAGGGAGAGTTTTGGCTTGCGTTCCAAAGGTAGGGAGAATGCCTATGAGGGGAATACTCATATGGGGGAAATGCCTTGGGGGAATGCTTATGCTGTGTGTGTGTTACTAAAGCACCCTTTTTGTTTTGGGGCTCATTTGAGTTTCAAATAGGAACACTTTTTCTCTTGTTAGATTGCTCCAATGGAGTCACAAGTGCCAAGTAGCCCAGAAAATGCTGCCCATGATGTTAGGAGGTGAGCCATTGTAAGGGAGTAAAGGCGGCTACTAAGAGAACCAGAACAGAGGTGGATACAGAGCCAGGTAGCAGTAACTGGGATATACCAAGTCCATCTGTTGCGGCTGGAGGTTCTGACTTGTCAGAAGAAGAGGATGTGAGAGAGGAAGATGCAGCGACTTATTTTGATTTGTCTCTGGTGGAGCCACTGGTAAAGGCAGTTAGAATGCAATTAAAATTGCCGGAAAAAACGGAAGCTCAAACTTCAGTATTTAACCCATTCAAGTCCCTAAAGCGGAATAGAGTTACATTTCTGGTGCATGAGGTGATAAAAGAAATCATTGGGAAGGAATGAGAAAAGACAGATGGAAAATATCCGATTCCTTCCAGGGTGCTTAAGCTATATCCTTTCCCTGCGGAAGAAGAGCAAGTGCTGGATAGACCCCCAAAGGTGGATGCAGCTGTGGCACGTTTGTCAAGAAAGACAGCTCTACCAGTGGAGGATGTGGTCTCATTTATCAATCCTATGGATAGGAAAATGGAGGCCTCGCTTAAAAAATCATATTCAGCACTTGGAGCCACGGTAAAACCAGCATTGGCATTAACATCAGTGTCTAGGGCACTTCAGTGTTGGGTCCAAAATATAGAGTCGGCATTAAAAGAAGGAGTGGACAGAGAAAGCATAGTTGATGCTTTGTCAGAAGTTAAGTTGGCATCTGATTTCATGGCAGAAGCTTCAGTGGACTTAGTCAGATCTTCCTCCAGAGCCATGGCACTTTCAGTGGCAGCACGCAGAGCCTTGTGGTTACGGTCGTGGAATGCGGATAAAGCCTCTAAAATGAGCCTTTGCAACTTACCATTTGAAGGGGCAATGTTATTTGGCCCGAAACTAGACGACATCATTAAGCGAGTAACAGGGGGAAAAAGTGTTTTTCTGCCACAGGAACGTTCTTCTGCGAGAAATACTGAATCAAATACAGGGAAGTCATCTTTTCAAGACAAAAGATTTCCTAGAGAAAGAAGACAGTTTCGAGATACCAGACAAACTGGAAGAAATACTCAGTGGAAGACGGGGCAGAGTTCACTCTTCAAAAGTGAGTGGAGTGGAGAGTGGAGTGGCTACTAGACAATCCAAAAGACCTTTCTGAAGCCGAGGCAGTCCAGTCCTCCTTAATACCCAGAAGACTAGAGAGATTTGTGAGGGTCTGGGCAAGGTCAATAAAAGACCAATGGGTATTGCAAACATTGGAGAGAGGTTATTACCTGGATTTCGAAGAAGTTCCAGAACACAATTTGTTTCAGGTATCAGAGATTCCATATCACAAACAGAAGAAGAAGATTCTGATGGATTATATTCAACAGTTGGTCAAAGATGGAGCAATTATACAGGTACCGGAACAATTCAAGAGGAAAGGTGTGTATTCAAAACTATTTTTGCTAAAGAAAAAGACTGGGGATTTTCGGCCGGTGTTGGACTTAAGGCCAATAAACTCATATTTAAGAGTGGAAAGCTTCAAGATGGAGTCAATTCAGTCAATCATTGCACAGATAGAGCAAGAGGATTGGATGTTGTCCCTGGACTTGACGCATACTTTCATATACCAGTTGCAGAGACTCATCAAAAATTCCTACGGTTTGCGATGGAGGAATCGGCACATTTCCAGTTCACATGTCTACCATTTGGTTTAGCCACTTCTCCAAGGGTGTTTACAAAGGTCCTGCAGGCCTTAATAGCAGAAATAAGGCGGTTTGGAATACAGATTTACCATTATCTGGACGACATTCTTTTAAAAGCAAAAGACCCGCAGTTGTTGGCAGGGCACAGGGATTTCGTCATAGAATTCCTTCAATCTCATGGTTGGGAGATAAATATGCAGAAAAGTCAGCTTCTTCCAACACAGGATTTGATATATTTAGGAGCCAGATTCCTAACGAAGGAAGCAGTGGTAAAATTGCCAGAATTGAAAAAAGAAAAGATAAAGAAGTTGCTGAATGGGTTAATGAGGAGATCCAAAGCAACAGCCAGAGAAGTGAGCAGTGTGTTGGGTCTGTTGAATTCCACAATTCCCATGCTGAAATGGGCCAGATGGCACGTCAGACCACTGCAACAGTGTTTTCTCAAACAATGGAGGAAAACGGATCCAAATTGGGATCAGAACATAGTGATTTCACAACAGGTGAGGAAAGAGATGAAGTGGTGGCTAGTGGATCAGAATCTAACCAGAGGGAAACGTTAAAGCAAGTAAAGTGGACTCAGAGCAGTGAAGAATGCAATACAAGGGTTGCAGTACAGAGTCACAAGCACAGCTCTGCTAATCAAATCAGACAATGTGGCAACAGTTATGTATATAAAAAAGCAAGGAGGTACTCGCAGCGTAAAAATTGTTAACAGAACTTCAACCCATCATGAAGTGGGCAGAACAACATCTTCTGGATCTGACAGCTGTTCATATTCCAGGGAAAGACAATCAGTTGGCGGATTTCCTAAGCCGCAATTTAATCTGCAAACACGAGTGGGAGCTGAATCAGGAAGTATTTCGGCAGATAACCAAGACATGGGGGAAGCCAAAGAAGGATCTAATGGCAGTATGGGGGAATCAGAAAGTAGAGAGGTTCTACTCCCGTTTTCAGTGTCCCCAAGCGGAAGCATGGGATGCTTTGAGTCAGGATTGGAGTCAGCATCTGTTGTACATATTTCCTCCATTTCCTCTCATTCAGAAAGTTCTGAGAAAGATCAAGGAAGAGAAAGCCAATGTGATAGCAGTAATTCCAGATTGGCCCAGACAGATATGGTACCCATTGTTGAAACTGTTGGTTGTGGACAAACCAATAAAACTTCCAGTGAGGTCAGATCTCTTGACTCAGGGGGTACTCAGACATCCTTGCCCTCAGAAATTACATCTAAAGGCCTGGAGGTTGAAAGGAACAGGCTAAGACAAGAAGGGTTTTCAGCTTCAGTGGTGAACACTATGTTGGCATCCAGGAAGCCCACTACTAATAAACTTATGAAAGGGTCTGGAAAACCTTTACAGCTTGGTTACTTAAAAAAGGAGTTATTCCTGATCAAGTAACAATATGTCAAGTACTTGATTTCCTGCAAGATGGTTTGGACAGCAATTTGAGTGTGCGAACTTTGAAGTTGCAAACCTCAGCCATTTCTGCCATAACAGGAGTACAGTGGGCAAAGAACCCCAGAGTGGCAAGATTTTTGGCAGGAGCATTACACATAAGACCGCCAACTAGGTCTTTGTCAGCAACATGGAGTTTACCTCTAGTGTTAGAGAGGTTAACCTTGAGTCCATTTGAGCCATTGCAGACAATTCCAGACATGCTATTAACACTTAAGACAGTGTTTCTGGTGGCAGTCACATCTTCTCGCAGAGTGAGTGACTTGCAGGCTCTGTCATCAAAACAGCCTTACACAATATTGCAGGCTGATAGAGTCCAGTTACGCACGGTACCGGGGTTTTTACCCAAGGTAGTTACAGAGCAGCATATGAATTCAGAAATTGTTTTGCCTGCTTTCTTCCCTAATCCAGAAACGGATCAAGAGAGACAATGGCACAATTTAGACATGGTCAGGTGTCTATCAGTGTATTTGAACAGAACAAAAGTCTGGAGAAAGTCAGACAATCTGTTTGTAATTCCGGTCGGCAATAAAAAAGGCCTGGAAGCATCTACCTACGATAAGCAGATGGATTGTTGATTGCATCAGACGAGCTTACCAAGAGAGTGGAACATGTTTTCCAAAAGGTATTAAGGCACACTCCACTAGGGCAATTAGTGTTTCATGGGCATTTCAGGCAAAGGTCCCAATAGAAGAAGTTTGTAAAGCAGCATCCTGGAGTTCTGCAAACACTTTCTTAAAGCACTACCATTTGGATGTTCAATCCACTAATGTTTCAGACGTGGGCCTAAAAGTTTTGGGATCCGTATGTGGTCCAAACTAAATTTTTTGTTTAAGCATCAATGTGTGTTGGTTGACAAATGTATGTATATACCCACCCTATCAGATTACTCTAGTATAACTCTTAGGGGCTGATTTACTTACCCACGAACGGGTCGAATGGAGTCCGATTGCGTTTTTTTCGTAATGATCGGTACTTTGCGATTTTTTCGTATGTTTTGCGATTTTTTCGGATTCTTTACGAATTTTTCGGATCCAATACGATTTTTGCGTAAAAACGCGAGTTTTCCTATCCATTACGAAAGTTGCGTAAAAAGTTGCGCAATTTGCGTAGCGTTAAAACTTACGCGAAAAGTTGCGCATTTTTCGTAGCGTTAAGTTTTAACGCTACGAAAAATGCGCAACTTTTCGCGTAAGTTTTAACGCTACGCAAAATGCGCAACTTTTTACGCAACTTTCGTAATGGATACGAAAAACTCGCGTTTTTACGCAAAAATCGTATTGGATCCGAAAAATTCGTACAGAATCCGAAAAAATCGCAAAACATACGAAAAAGTCGCAAAATATTCGTTTTCAAGTCGGAACTTTTCCAATTCGGGTCGGATTCGTGGGTTAGTAAATCAGCCCCTTAGTGTGAAGGCTGCCATAGTGACCAGGGAAAAGAGAAAATTTAACTTCATACTTACTGAAATTTTCTTTTCCTGGTTACTATGGGCAGCATCCACACTAACCCAGCCCAGTTAAATGCTCGGACAAAAAGACAAGGGCAAAGGGGCAGGGAGAATGTATATATAGGGTAATTGAGTCTGATTGGGGGGGTTTGGAAACCTGTCCTACCAATTGGCGGGGAGGGGAATACTCTTAGTGTGAATGCTGCCCATAGTAACCAGGAAAAGAAAATTTCGGTAAGTATGAAGTTAAATTTTCTCTTTTGTCGCCATAATATTTGCTACTATAGAGGTGAATATTTAGTCGCCATAATATTCGCTACTATTGCAGTGAATATTTAGTCGCCATAATATTCGCTACTATAGCGGTGAATATTTAGTCACCATAATATTCGCTACTATAGAGGTGAATATTTAGTCGCCATAATATTCGCTACTATAGAGGTGAATATTTAGTCGCCATAATATTCGCTACTATAGCCGTGAATATTTAGTCGCCATAATATTCGCTACTATAGCCGTGAATATTTAGTCGCCATAATATTCGCTACTATAGAAATGAATATTTTGGCGAAAAAATAAACTTTGCGACTATTCTTGCTCTAAAATAGTTGACTTTTATGGCGTTAAAGTCCCTAGTGCTAAGCTTTCTGCTAATCCCTATGGCAATATCTATTTTTAGCTTCTCTGTGAAATCAAATCTTCATAATGGTTTACTTTCAACTTTCTCATTTTCCTCTAAAAGAAAGCAAAGTTGAAAGTTACATCAGAGAGAATAAAGTTATCATATAGGGCAATGAGAATTTATTAGGGTGTTGCATTTTCAACTCCTATAATACAAATATGCGACTAATTTGAGCGCATAATTTTACGAACCCTTACAATAAACGCAACAAATCGCACAAATACATTACTAGGTATATTTTGGCAACTCTTTTGTCGCGACTTTGTAATCTCCTGACACGCGCGACTTCCGGCCATTTTGTGTCATAGAGCCTGCTGTCACACAGTGAGCCTACAGAGACATCATGTCTGGGGTTTCAGAGCTGCTACCGGGGGAGGGGCGCTACATAGTATGCTTCTTCCTGCACTCAGTATATGACAGGCTGCCGCTGGGGCCCATAGGGGTCCATGAGAGGAAGAGGGCAATCCTGCGCGACCTCATAGACAGGTTGCGCAACAGGTTTGCCCTTGAAATGGACCTCCGCCTGCTCCAGCGGATATGGTTGGACCTGAAGCACAGGAATTTCGAGCTAATAGCTGAAATAGCGGAAGGTAATTATTGTACTTTATTATGGTTTTACAGAATACGTTCATTAAAAGATTTAGCAAGTAATTTGAACTAAAAGTACAAATGTAAGAAATGTATATTCTATATATATATATACACTCCCCCCTGGAGTTCTCCACTGGAGAGGATTCTCCCCAGGCCGAGTTCTCACCCCAGGCCCCGGACTCTCCCCAGGCCAAACACTGGGCACCAGGTCCTCCTGCGGATGAGGGACCCTCACAGACTGAAGATGTGGGGACCCAAACAACACCTGGGTGGACTGACCAATGCAGGAGGACCTTGACACCATCAAGGCCCAGTTGGCCCAGCTCCAGGGGAACATGGCCCAGCTGCAGTGGGACATGGACCAAATCAAGGGCAGCAAGCCCTAAGTTTTATTTTTTATATTTTTAAATTTTTTTAAAAGATTTTATTGTTAAAATAAAAGTTTTTAGTTTTGTACTTTTGAACTGGGTAATGTCTAATTATTTTGCTTTCCTTGATATGGTATTCTATAATTTCATGCAGTTTCTCCTACACTCTTACATTTATCAGTAACAGCATCAATATGCTATATGCTTTAAATTTTTGCAAATATTCTGCCAACAATTTTGTCTTTAGCCCATTTTGCTGAATAGTAAAGGTTGCGTTAATTAGTACGTAGCGTATTTTCTGGCAAGTGTGATAACTGCCAATCAAATGTTTTGTTGCCAGAATAATTGCAATATTATATTTGTTCCCGTTTAATAAAGTGCCCATAACATATTTGCCATTTATTCTGTGTCTAAAATCTCCCACTTAATTTAAGCCACTTTAGTAAATGGACCCCTAAGTATTTGGCTAAATATTCTTAAATGCCCCCTCCACCCTATTTACTGGCCTAATTTGATGTTGTACTACTCAGCTTTGAGGACATAAGTTGCGCACATAATAATAGGCATGCCATACATACACTACATACAAGTAAAGTAAGTAGGAAAGAAGGCAAAAAGGAAGTAAAGACAGTAAGCCAAAAGGAAAAGCCAGTTGAGTAGAAAAGCAGATGAGCAAGTGTTAAATAGAAAGATGAATGTAAGATATTTACCTATATCTGGAGTCCTCTGCCAGCTTTTTTTTCAGTTTTTTGCATTGCGGAGACACACACCCACGCTGTTAACACGCTCCGCAATGTCCTTCCAGGCCTTAGATTTTATAGCAGTGGGCGTTTTGGTGGCCAATCACTTTGTCGTAGACCGGCACCAGCCCCTCCACCAGCGCCTCGTTCTCAAACTCATTGAACTTGATGTTCCGAAGCCTGCCCTCCTACTGCCTCTTCCTTTTCCCAGATGAGGGGGGAGGAAGCTCCTCGCTCTCTCCGCTTGCTTCCTCGGGATGGTAATCCCTGTCTGATAAATCAGGGCTGCCAAGATAAAGGGGCCCCTCTGTGTCACTGGCGGAGCTAGGTGACACCGCAGGTGTTTGAGGGTGCTCCCTCCTCTTGGCTACTTTTTATGGCTGTCCATAATTTTGGATGGCTGACCAAAAAAAATCTTTGCTCTCCCAGCGCAAATGGGCAAAATGGCGCCAGTTTTATACTGCCGCATGCGTCAAGTCGTGTGGCAATTGGCGCGTGCGTCAAGTCACGACAATTAGCGTGCAGGCAAAAAGTTACCGCACGTGCGTTAATTAAAGTGCATGTGAAAAGTACTGCGCGTGTGTTAATTAGCGCGCATGCGATAATTACCGGTCTTGGTGTGCGTTAATTAGCGCACATGCGGTACTTACCGCAGTGGGCGTGCGTTAATTAGCGTGCATGTGGTAAATACCCGCGTGTGCGTTAATTAGCGCGCATGCGAAAAGTAGCGCACACGTTATTTATCGCGCGTAGAGTTTTCGCAACTAAAATATCGCATGCATTATTGCGCATAAATTAACGCGTGTGCTTATAGTGAATCATGCGTTAAGTCGTGAAAATTTAGACGCAATAAAATTTTTAACGCACGCTATAAATAGCGCACGTTTTAACGCACTTTAGTGAATCAACCCATATATATTTTACACTTTATACTGTATAAGTATAGTGTATATATATAAGTATATAAACTATATACTATATACTCACATATGCGGTGCCATAAAAAGTTCCCCGTGCTCCTTATATACAAGGCGCGCTCCTCACATAGGCGCTTCCCTTGAATCCCCCCCGTGGACGGACGGACAAAATACTGTTTGTAACTGCAGTTTAACTTATTTAGTTTATCTTATATAGCTTATTGTATACATAAAGCACCCACTTATAGCCCAAGTGCATTTACAAATACTGTGTAGCTTTGCTGTAGCATACTCTAAACACAGTAGCAAATGCACCTTCTTCATGTGGCTAATGGAAGTGCTAAGTCTTGGGAGAACACCTCCAGCAACCAGATTATAATATACCAGACAGAGTACCTGGTAGAACCCAAATCTACACCTGATCTGCAATCCTATGAGCAAGCACAATGTGCATATTAACTGTGACTGTAGTAAATCTCCATAGCACTGCCTGCCATAAGTTTGTAATATTTAATATTCAGTGCATTTATGTCCACTTTATGGTTTGTGTGATTTAATTGTAATAATTTATAAAGGAGTTTTTCCCCCCCCCAAAAAAGTTTGTGCCCTGCACTTGCTGAGCTCTCATTAGTGGTGCTTGCGAAGCAAAGCATCACTACTATTATCTCACAGGCTTATTATTTTTCTTATTATTAGTGGTGCTTGCGAAGCAAAGCATCACTACTATTATCTCACAGGCTTATTTTTCTTCTTCTTATTATTCTTCCGTACAAAAGTTTGGCGCGTAACTTGTCCCGCACCGTTTGTCGTAGACCCATGAGTGAGGTGTCAAATCGTGCGGCCTATTCGGGAATGGGGTGCTATGACTTTTCTAAGGGGTTGGAGGTTAATTGCCCCCACAGGGGGCCCATAGACTTAACATTGAGACCAACTTTGACTGAGTCCCGCACCGTTTGTCATAGACCCATGAATGAGGTGTCAAACCGTGTGGCTTATTGGGGAATGGGGTGCTATGACTTTTCTGAGGGGTGGGCGGTTTATTGCCCAAGCAGGGGGCAATTATCCGCCCATAGACTTAACATTGAGACCAACTTTGACTGAGTCCCGCACTGTTTGTCGTAGACCCATGAATGAGGTGTCAAACCGTGCGGCTTATTTGGGAATGGGGTGCTATGACTTTTCTGAGGGGTGGGCAGTTAATTGCCCCAGCAGGGGGCAATTAACCACCGTTTGTCGTAGACCCATGAATGAGGTGTCAAACCGTGCGGCTTATTCGGGAATGGGGTGTTATGACTTTTCTGAGGGGTGGGCAGTTAATTGCCCCAGCAGGGGGCAATTAACCCCCGTTTGTCGCAGACCCATGAATGAGGTGTCAAACCGTGCGGCTTATTCGGGAATGGGGTGTTATGACTTTTCTGAGGGGTGGGCAGTTAATTGCCCCAGCAGGGGGCAATTAACCACCGTTTGTCGTAGACCCATGAATGAGGTGTCAAACCGTGCGGCTTATTCGGGAATGAGGTGCTATGACTTAACTCGGGGGTGGGCGGTTAATTGCCCCAGCAGGGGGCAATTAACCACAATTTGTCGCAGACCCATGAATGAGGTGTCAAACCGTGTGGCTTATTCGGGAATGGGGTGTATTGACTTTTCTAGGGGACTGGCGGTTAATTGCCCCAGCATGGGGCAATAACCAAACTGAAGGAAACATTGTAATATTGGGGCACGAGTTTTGCCACGGCAAGCACCACTCACATTTTCTTCAGGAAATGTACCTCTCTTTATTATTATTATTCTTCCGTACAAAAGTTTGGGGCGTAACTACTCCCGCAGAGTTTGTCGTAGACCCATGAGTGAGGTGTCAAATTTGGGAATGGGGTGCTATCATTTTTATAATTGCCCCCGCAGGGGGCAATTAACCAGCCCAAAAATCCCATAGACTTAACATTGAGGCCAACTTTGACGGATTGTAGCGCAGAGAGGGAATTTTTTAGAAACGTGAAATTTACCACATTTGAAGAGGTTAGCAACCTGTGTCAGAAGATACCCCGCACAAGGGTATAAGTTTTACCCCCAGGGCAAGAGAGGTCCCCAAATTTGCCCCATTGAGTTATAATGGGGATTTTGGCAAATAACTAGTTTGTCGTAGACCCATGAATGAGGTGTCAAACCGTGCGGCTTATTCGGGAATGGGGTGCTATGACTTTTCTAGGGGGTGGGCAGTTAATTGCCTCAGCAGGGGGCAATTAACCACCGTTTGTCATAGACCCATGAATGAGGTGTCAAAAACTGTGCGGCTTATTTGGGAATGGGGTGCTATGACATTTCATAGGGGTGGGCAGTTAATTGCCCCAGCAGGGGGCAATTAACCACCATTTGTCGTAGACCCATGAATGAGGTGTCAAACCGTGCGGCTTATTCGGGAATGGGGTGCTATGACTTTTTTGAGGGGTGAGCGGTTAATTGCCCCAGCAGGGGCCAATTAACCACCGTTTGTCGTAGACCTATGAATGCACAAGGGTATAAGTTTTACCCCCAGGGCAAGAGAGGTCCCCAAATTTGCCCCATTGAGTTATAATGGGGATTTTGGCAAATAACTAGTTTGTCGTAGACCCATGAATGAGGTGTCAAACCGTGCGGCTTATTCGGGAATGGGGTGCTATGACTTTTCTGAGGTGTGGGCGGTTAATTGCCCCCTGCAGCGGGCAATTTACCGGGCCAAAAATCCCTTTGGTTTAACATTGAGGCCAACTTTGACGGATTGTAGTGCAGAGAGGGAATTTTTTAGAAACGTGAAATTTACCACATTTGAAGAGGTTAGCAACCTGTGTCAGAAGATACCCCGCACAAGGGTATAAGTTTTACCCCCGGGGCAAGAGAGGTCCCCAAATTTGCCCCATTGACTTATAATGGGGATTTTGGCGAATAACTAGTTTGTCGTAGACCCATGAATGAGGTGTCAAACCGTGCGGCTTATTCGGGAATGGGGTGCTATGACTTTTCTGAGGGGTGGGCGGTTAATTGCCCCAGCAGGGGGCAATTATCCACCCATAGACTTAACATTGAGACCAACTTTGAGTCCCGCACCGTTTGTCGTAGACCCATAAATGAGGTGTCAAACTGTGCGACTTATTCGGGAATGGGGTGCTATGACTTTTCTGAGGGGTGGGTGGTTAATTGCCCCAGCAGGGTAGGCAGAAGAGGCAGCTACCTAGGGCGCAACGATTGAGGGGCGCCAGGCAGGAGCCTCTCCTGCCTACCCCTAGTGCTACTTTGTCATTGCCTCTGCCGCTTGTCATTAGCAGTGGAGGCAATGACCAATCTGTGCTTTGGCGCACATGCGCCATTGGGGGGGGCGGGGAGGTGGGCGGAGTTGGCCGACCAGGTTGCCTAGGGCGCCCGGTCAGCTTGGCCCGTCCCTGGTAAACCAGGATCTGCTATATCACAAGAACAGGAGATAAAGGAACACCCAAGAGCTCTGTCATGTTTTTAACCCCAAACAAACAGTCAGCAAGTGCCATGTAGCGGAGGGTGGGTAATGGGTGTCCAAACTTGGCAAAATGACAGGTCATTGGTTATTCACAAATTTTCTTCTTCTCTTTCTTACCACTGAGGGACTCCTCATTTGTTGCTGTTGAATGTTGTTGAGCAATTGCCTTTTTAATTCCAGCCTTATGGTTCCCCAATCATTCTCTTAGGGTGGTGAGAGTTTTTCAGTGGCATTTCCAGACCTAACACTGCCTGAGGCAGCTTTCCCGATGCACCCCCCTATGCCCCCCCATGCTTACCTTTACTGCGCCGGAGAGGGTCTGGGGGGGGTGCACCGCTAGTGTAGAGAGAACAATTGCACTCTTTGCACTAGAAGAGCTGAATTTCCGGTTTCAGAAACTGAAATTTGGCTCTTAAAATTACCAGGAGCGGCTTTTTGCTGCCCCTGGTAACTTGCGGGGCATGGCCACCTGAGTGTCTCAACTCGCCTCATGGCAGCAGCGCCCCTTGATAGTTTTGCCCACATACATCAATCCACATGGGCACATAATAATATAAAACACAAATTCAGATGTACAGGTAAATCCAAAGTTAATGATAATTCTTTTCCCTGAATAGGGATCGGCACAACTCTCCCCTACCAACAAAGAATTATGTATGGGTTGAGAGAACTCCTTCCCCTGTTTTTCTGTCTGTGTCAACATCCAGCATGGTTACAGACTGGAAAGAAATCCGATTGGCTTGGAGCCCCTGTGCACTTCTGGAAGAAAGGGAGTGCCTGACTTTGGAGCCAAAAATCAGGGGTGGGTCCATCAGGTTATAAAGGGAGCCCTTGCTGTAAAGCCAGCCAGAAAGAGAGAGACCAGATCAGGAGTGAGTAACCAGCACCTGTACTCTGCTTTGCATCTAGTTTCAGACCATAAAGAGAGAGGTCTTCTTAGCTGCTGGTGGGTGCCGTTACATCTTGTGTGAGTCTCCAGTGTGTTTCCCCTGTGTCACGACAGGTGTTGCTCATGAGAGCAGCTACCTTTCCAAAGGGAGAGGTACTCTGTGGCAGGCACCTGGGGGGACTTAGGAACTCTTACGAAAGAGACTAAGCTGAAAAAGCGTTTGTGTCTATCTGGATCAGAGTATGGAACTGGGCACCTTAAGAGACTGTGCCAGGAGTGAATAGACAGCACAGGTTCCCCAGGGCAGGATTATCATATATTTTTTGTTCTTTGCTTTATTTCATCTGTTGTATAAAGTTTATCTTTGCTACAAAAGCGTGTGAGTCATATGTCCTAGTGGAATCCCCCTGAGGTGTGTTCCTCAGTGACCACTAGGTGGAGGCACTGTGCTGTAAATCCCAGTTCCCAGAATGCTTCTTATGCAAGGAGAATTCATGCTTTTCTGAACTAAGCACAGGCCAGAGAAGTGAGTGTAATCCAATTTCTACAGAAGTGTGCCAAGAAAGGGTTACAATTACAAAGCATGTTATTTATACACCTGTATATGGTTTCAGTACTGGGCTTATCCGGAATTATGTTCATACATAACAAAATCCCTAAGATTGGGTCCCCTCCAGAAGCCCACTAGGCAATTAAGAACTTCTAAATGCCAGTTTGTCATCTGAGGAAACCAAGAAACACAGCTTCTTTACTGACTTTCTAAGATAATGGGTTGCTGTGTCAAATTGTGAAATACAGTACAAATTTTGCTCCCTTGCTCTGTATTAATTTTTTAATTTTATCCATATGCATAGTAAATGTTTAGCCCTAGCTGTCTCATGCTGTAGGAAATCCCACTGGTAACTCCTAGCTAGAAATCTAGACACCATCTCCTCACAATGTATTACTGCATTGTCAATCAAATATTATTCCTAAACACTCTCAAAAAATGTGAAAAAAAGGAAAGGAAAGCCTTGGAGCTATAAGCACAGAGGCTGCATGACAAGGGATCAGAATGACCAGCAGCCAGATTACACTGGTTTATGTTTAGAGATTGGCAGAATCAGGCGCAACAATGATTAGTTAGAAGGAAAGAGTAAACTGGGCTTGGGGAAGAAGAAAGAGAGGGATGTGTGTCAGGAAAAGAAGCACTCACTTCCTTATCTTCTGGGCAGGTTGAAACATGAGTTCTATCTGTAAGGGCTCTGGCACACGGGGAGATTAGTCGCCCACGACAAATCTCCCTGTTCGCGGGCGACTAATCTCCCTGAGTTTTTGCACCTGAAGAAGGGGTCACCCCCGAAAGCTTGTGCTGTTTGTCCATTTCTGCAAATAAATGATTTAAAGGCTGACAGACTGGAGTGCTTCTTCCCCTTTGCAAAGATACATGGAAAAAGGCTTGGGAGCGGCTGTGGAAGTTAAGCACCCTCTGAGAACATGTATGTAAGTGGTGTGCTGAAGATTTTTGTTTATGTTGAATCTCCCCGAGTTGCCATCAGAGAGCCATCAGTTGCCATCCCACCGGCGAACATGTAAGTCGCCGGTGAGATGGCACACGCGGCATCGCGATTTCGGCAAATCGCCGAAAATGCCTCGCAAGCCAACTTCGGCGATTTGCCGAAATCGCCTGCGCAGCGTGTACCATCCCACCGCTGACTTACATGTTCACCGGTGGGATGGTAGTTCGGGGAGATTAGTCGCCCGTGACAAGGGAGATTTGTGTGCCAGAGTGTGCCAGAGCCCTAATATCATTTTATTAGCTGCAGCATATACACATTAACTCCTCACTACTATACTGCTGGCTTTGGGAGTAGAATTATTTTGGCAGGCTGCTTGTTAGGCTTTTGTTGTATATTAACTGTTTAAGAGCTGTAACTCAGGCAGCATGGAAATCAGCCAAACAGTTTGTGTGGCCATGTACACTTCTTTGCCACACCCACAAAATACCACTCCCCATTTGACAAAAACACCCTTTTTCAATGATTTGCATGGCAGCATCAGACGCACTAGGTTTTAAGACTTTCACAGTGGCTCCAACATCTATTGACATACTGGGGCCCTAAGCATTCCATGACAGCCACAATGAGAGTCCTCCAGAATTTCATAACAGACAATACTTTATATCAGTGCAGCGCAACTTGCAGCCTTCTAAACTGCAAATACCAAATCAACAGATACTGAGAGTTGTAGTTCAGCATCAGACTCTGCAGCTTTTATAGGAAGGAAGGCTGAGCTTGGCCTAAATGTTATAAATAAACTAGGTAGAGAGATAAGGGAAATGAAATGGAAACTCATAGAGAGATAGATCAGCAGTCAGAGAGAAAGAAATTTGAAGCAGGGAAGCAGCATCAGTGAAACTTCCAAATAACATGCACCTTGGTTGTAGGGCAGAGGGCAGCAGCAATAAATCCAGCAGGGTCAGTTTAGTATCTCAGCAGCTACTTTCACTCTAAATTCACAACTACTACGTTCAATCTGGGACAGCAGGGAAGTGATGAGCGAATCTGTCTCGTTTCGTTTCGCCATAAAATTTGCGAAATGGCAAGAAAATTTGCGAAATGCTGAAAAATTCGGCAAACGCATTTTTTGTGCTTTTTTTTGGTCACCCGCACTTTTTTTATGTGATCGAGCCCAATCTGACGCGCGACAAAATTTTTTACATGTGCCGAATTTTTCGCTGAAATTTTGCGAAACAATTTGGCAATAGTGAAATCTGGAAATTTGCTGCAAATCCATGACTGGTGAAAATATTCGCTCATCACTAACAACGGGTTGTGCTGTAGAAATCGTGACTGTCCCGTCAGGGGGTATGTAATTAGAGTATACAAAGAGCGCTGTGGGTGAGTGGGTGGTGCATGCCCTGGCTCTGCTTTTCCTCTGCAGGCACCCAGTCCTCCTCTCCTTTATTCCCCTTATCGGGCAGCCTCACCTCATCCTGTCTTCCTCCTCTTTCTATCTGCAAACCTGCACTTCTCCTTTTCAGGCACCTTACCCTCCTTCAGCTGGCCAATCTTATGTCTACTTTAGCAGAAAGACCAGGAGAATGACTTCGCTCATACATGCCTTGCTCTTGCTAACAAAGTACACAACCATTTCCTTCTTTATCCTGTTACTGGGCAAAAACCCATGTGTAAAGGTACCTTGCGGGGACGCCCGCCGTCTGTTCCTAGGCACGCGCGCGCCCAGCACGCTGCCTCTTAAGGTCTGCTCGAGTGCGTCTATGTGCGCGCATGCACGCTCACGTCCGTCGCTTGGCGCATGCGCACTCGCATCATGACGTCACGTCATGACAGTCCCCAAATTGATTGGTTAACTAGCAGTATACTTCGATGGGGAACAGATTGTCAGACCTTATGCAGGAAACCCGTCCAGGCTCTGGCTGCAACCTCTTTACAGGGGCTACCTGCTCCTTACTCCCCATTTGTGGACGTCTTTTCTAAAAAGGCTGCCAAAACTCTTCCCCCACACAGGCCCTATGACTGTGCCATTGATTTAATCCCTGGTTCCTCTCCTCCTAAGGGTAGAATTTATCCCTTATCTCTACCCGAGACCCAGGCTATGGAAGAGTATATAAAAGAGAATCTGGAGAGAGGGTTTATAAGGCCCTCTTCCTCTCCAGCAGGAGCAGGGTTCTTCTTCTTTTTAGAGAAGAAAGATGGGTGTCTATTGACTACAGGGGTTTAAACAAAATCACGGTTAAAAACCGTTATCCCCTTCCCTTGGTTTCCTAACTCTTTGATAGAGTCAAGGGAGCCACTATTTTCTCTAAGCTCGATCTTAGAGGCGCTTATAATCTAATACAAATTCGGGAGGGGGATGAATGGAAAACAGCCTTTAATACCCGCGATGGGCATTATGAATATCTGGTAATGCCCTTTGGGTTATGTAACGCTCCTGCGGTCTTCCAAGAATTGGTAAATTACATATTCTGTGATCATCTAGGTCGGTCTGTAGTGGTATACCTAGATGATATTTTGATTTATTCTAATAGTCTCTCGGATCATCGTGCCCATGTTCAGGAGGTCTTACTTAGATTAAGGCAGAATCATTTGTATGC
Organism: Xenopus tropicalis; assembly: GCF_000004195.4. NCBI lineage: Eukaryota > Metazoa > Chordata > Amphibia > Anura > Pipidae > Xenopus > Xenopus tropicalis. Next base: position 43,993,530 of record NC_030685.2, read on the forward strand.
AAAAATTGAGAAGTGTATCTTCGAAGTTTCTTCGGTTCACTTCCTTGGGTATATTATTAACTTAAATTGGGTACAACCTTTGTCTCTATGGGCTATACAGAGATTTCTGGGTTTTGCCAACTATTACAGACAATTTATTAAGAACTATTCTACACTAGTGGCTCCTATTACCACTCTCACTAAAAAAGGTGCTGACCCAAGTATTTGGCCAGTAGAGGCTTTAACAGCCTTTAAACTGTTAAAGGAAGCTTTTGTTTCTGCTCATGTACTCCTGCACCCAGACTCGGCTCTCCCTTTCCTAGTGGAGGTAGATGCTTCTGAAATTTGTGCGGGTGCAGTCCTATCTCAACGGCATCCTGTAACGAATAAGATTCACCCGTGTGGGTTTTTTTCTAAGAAATTTTCTCCCACAGAGATGAATTATGATATTGGTAATAGAGAGTTATTGGCCATAAAATTTACTGAATGGAGACACCTCTTGGAAGGTGCCAAACATTTGGTAACAGTAATCACAGATCATAAAAATCTCTTCTACATTGAATCTGCTAAGTGTTTGAATCCTAGACAGGCCAGGTGGGCATTATTCTTTTCCCGTTTTAATTTCATTATAACTTATAGGCCTGGTGAAAAGAAAGTCAAAGCAGATGCCCTGTCTAGGAGTTTTGACCCCAATCTGCTGGAGGGATCTCCACCTGACCCTATTGTCCCTAAGTAATTGATTATAGCAGCTCTGAGTCCAGATTTGCTTACTTCCTTGACGGAAGCCCAGGTTGACTCTCCTCCCAATGTGCCCCAAGGGAAATTGTTTGTCCCAGAAAACCTTCGTGAGGCAGTTTTCTTAGAGGCTCATGATACTAAGGTGGCTGGGCACCCTGGTCACAATAAAACCTGTTCTCTTATGTCTCGTACCCTTTGGTGGCCTACTTTAAGACAAGATGTTAATAATTACATTGTTCTAAACCGTCCAGGTCTCTGCCTCAAGGTCTGCTACAGCCATTACCAATTCTGAAAAGCCATGGACGCACATTTCCATGGATTTCATTGTAGATTTACCTCCCTCCAATGGGAATACTGTCATATGGGTGGTTGTGGATCGCTTTAGCAAGATGTCCCATTTTATTCCCCTTCCCGCCCTCCCATCTGCAAAGTCTCTTGCAGAACATTTTGTGTTGAATATCTTTAGGCTCCATGGGGCTCCGCTGAATATAGTCTCTGATAGGGGGGTCCAGTTCGTTTCTAGGTTTTGGCGGGCTTTCTGTCTACTGATGGGTACTGAGTTATCCTTCTCATCGGCTTACCATCCTCAGACCAATGGGCAGATGGAGAGGACAAACCAGTCTCTGATGCAGTACCTTAGATGTTATGTCTCCAGTAATCAATCCCTTTGGGCTGATTTCCTTCCATGGGCTGAGTTTGCTTTCAATAATTCCACTCACTCATCAACTGGGGAGTCTCCATTTTTTGTTGTCTTTGGGTCTCATCCCAGAGTTTTTCGTTTTCCACTGTTTCTTCTGATGTACCTGCGGTCAATTCTGTAGTTGATAAGTTCTCTAACATTTGGAAAAAGGTTCATAATGCATTTTCTACTGCAGTAGCTGTTCAGAAGAAAGCTTTTGATAAGCGTCACAAAACATCACCCAGTTATCAGGTGGGTGAAAGGGTTTGGCTTTCTTCTAAGAATGTTCCGTTGAAGGTTCCCTCTCCCAAGTTTGCACCCAAATTTATTGGTCCTTATTTGATATCTGAAGTCATAAACCCCAACACTGTCCGTTTAGAGCTTCCTTGTACATTGGAAGGGGTATGGCCCCGAAGAGAGGTGTTGGGTTCCAGCTTCTGATATTAGGGCAGATCGTCTGGTACGACAGTTCCATGCTAGGTTTCCTGATAAACCTAGGGGTCCAGTGGCCCCCTCTGGAGGGGGGGTAATGTAAAGGTACCTGGTGGTCTAGTGGGGCGGCGGGGACGCCCACCGCCTCCTCCTTTGCGGGGACGCCCGCCGTCTGTTCCTAGGCACGCACCCAGCGCGCTGCCTCTTAAGGTCTGCTTGAGTGCGTCTATGCGCGCGCATGCATGCTCACTTCCGTCACTTGGCGCATGCGCACTCGCATCACTGTTCGGCGCGCGTGTATGACGTCACTATGGCGTCAAATTCAAATATTTAAGGCGCTTCTTGCTTGTAATCCTTGCCCAACGTAGGTTCTGCTTCCTGTAAGTGTTTCTCTTGTGTTCCTGCCGTGTTTGACCTTAGCCTGTACCTGACCTTGTCTTGTTTGCTGCCTGTATTGACCTTGCCTGTTCCTGACTATTCTTGCCTGCTGCCTCTGTACTGCATTGCCCGAACGTTGCTGACCCCGGCCTGTCCTGACTACTCTAAAGTGTTCCCCGCCTTCCTGTTATTCGATTGGTTCCCGTGCCTGCTCAGAACTCTCTCCTTGGGTCTCTCACAATAAGTCCTGGCGGCATCCGAGTAGCAAAGGGCCCCTACCGTCGTGAAAGGCGGCGGTTATAGGCGGAAGCGTGAGCCGAGACCGGACCCTTGGAGTCAGTTCTGAGTTTAGGGATACCGATTGTGACACCATGTATCAAGTTTGCCATTTCCATCTGTGCCTTATTGGTTTATAGGTAGACCACTCCCTTTGCACTCTAATACAGTGTTTAGCAAAGGGGTGGATCCTCCTCTTTGGCTGCATCTGTTGACTCAGGTAGAAGTTCCATTGAGCCTGGGATCAACAGTGCACCAGTAAGGCATTATACCCTAGAGAAACATCTGACTAGAAAGAGCAGTTTCTGGCTCCAACCAGGAGAGGTTAGCTGGAAGTACCCTTCCTTACAGGCATTGTTGCCTTAGCATAGGGCCACAGTTAAGATGCAGGAATCAGGTTAGTTCCTATCCCTGATTCATAGGTGGCTGTTTGGGATCCTTAACAGCTAAGGTTAACACCCTGAGGACCTGAGGTATTTGTCTAGACTACCCTCTATAGTGGTGCCATTCTGTGTGGTGTTACCCTGCCCAGACTCATTAGCGGTGGGATAAACCAGTAGACATCTTAACTACCTTATCTTCTGTGTGAGTATTGCTATAACCCTGTGCACTAATTGTCTTGGAAATAAACAAGTTGGTTTATGTTTCACCGCAAAGAACCTTCTGGCTATTTTCTGCTATATTACTTTGCACACAGCCTAGCCTAAGTGAGTTATAGTTGCAGTACGCCCCAAGGATATTTCCACATAGCGAAAGCCTATCTGAGGTGTAGAGTTTTATGTACTCCATGCTCTAAAGCCATTCTAGCTGGTGTTGTCTGTTTTCACAGCCAAATAGGGGTTACACAAACATAAAAGAATGGGCACACCCTCATCATGTAAAATTGTACCAGCATGTTTAGTCAAATAAAAGTATTGCATTTACAATATAGCAGTAAATCAATCACACATCAGAAAAATCCTTTGTTGTGTTTATCATGTTTTTGTCAAGGCTTTTTCAAGGTTTGTTGAGTACTGTATAAAATAGACTCTGTGATAACTTTGTGATAATAGACTCTGTGATTTAAAGGTGACATATTGCATCATACTCATTTTTTGGTAATATATTCCCCTTTCTCTAAAATGTATAGTGCATCTATAAAACAAGGTTTTAAAAACATTTTACCTGTTAAAAATGTAATTATACTAAAGCTGCAGAGAGATCCTTTCTCCTCTGCGTCTAAGCTGAAATGAGGACTGGGCGTGTCCTCATGCTGCCTCAGGAAGTGATCATACTTCTGAGTGACAGTCAGAAAGTCCTGCCCCTGTATTAGTTTTGCTTCACCTACAGTTAGGACGGGCCTTTTTTCAATGAGAATAACACGAAAGCATGAAAGTTGGATGGCACTCCAGCTGGTAAATAAAAACTTTCTTTATAGGAAAGAGGTTTATTCATGGGGGCCTGCTGGAGGGCCCTTTATATCACAGCTGATGGCAATAAATTGTGCATAAAACTCCCTGCAAACTATTAACCTTTTTTTACATAAAAGAGAGCCTCCTTCTCCCCCGTGAGAGCTGCCCTGTCTGCTTCCCCTGAGAGCCGTTCGTAACTTCTGACAGCTGCACCTGTGCTTCTTATAAGGAACTTTCGGCTCTGTGCTTCTTTATCTGAAAGGAGCACAGAGCCGAACATTCCTTATAAGAAGCACAGGGGCAGCTGTCAGAAGTTACGAACGGCTCTCAGGGGAAGCAGACAGGGCAGCTCTCAGGGGGGAGAAGGGTGGAACGGCTCTCAGGGTGGAGGGGGGGGAAGGATGGAATGTCTCTCAGGGGGGAGCAGGGTACGGCACAGCGGTGGGCAGGTAGCTGGCAGGTGGCTGATTGACGGTGCGGATCTATGTGCAAGTACGTGGTGATTGCAAATGGCCAAACTGACGTCACTAGAAGCACCTCCCTCCCTTCACAGCCCAAACCCTCAGTAATGAAGCTGTGAGAGCCGGCGGCTCTTTAGCAAACTGTACAGAGTCTTAAACCGGAAGTCCAGGATAGGAGCATAATAAGAGCAGTTTTTGGCCAATTTTATGAAAGTTTCACTTGAAATGTACCAAAAAAAAGCCAATTCCTTCTATTTTACATTAAAAAACATCCATTAAAGCACTCTGAAAAATGATGGTATATGTCCCCTTTAAGACTCTGTACAGTTTGCTAAAGAGCCGCCGGCTCTCACAGCTTCATTACTGAGGGTTTGGGCTGTGAAGGGAGGGAGGTGCTTCTAGTGACGTCAGTTTGGCCGTTTGCAATCACCACGTACTTGCACATAGATCCGCACCGTCAATCAGCCACCTGCCAGCTACCTGCCCACCGCTGTGCCGTACCCTGCTCCCCCCTGAGAGACATTCCATCCTTCCCCCCCCCTCCACCCTGAGAGCCGTTCCACCCTTCTCCCCCCTGAGAGCTGCCCTGTCTGCTTCCCCTGAGAGCCGTTCGTAACTTCTGACAGCTGCCCCTGTGCTTCTTATAAGGAATGTTCGGCTCTGTGCTCCTTTCAGATAAAGAAGCACAGAGCCGAAAGTTCCTTATAAGAAGCACAGGGGCAGCTGTCAGAAGTTATGAACAGCTCTCAGGGGAAGCAGACAGGGCAGCTCTCACGGGGGAGAAGAAGGCTCTCGGGGGGAAACAAAACAGAAAGACTCTGGGGGGGAGAAGGACAAAACGGCTGTCAGGGAAAGGAGGACACAATCAGCTGAGGGGGATGCAGGCAGGGGGACAAACTTCTTTTATTTATGTAAAAAAAGGTTAATAGTTTGCAGGGAGTTTTATGCACAATTTATTGCCATCAGCTGTGATATAAAGGGCCCTCCAGCAGGCCCCCATGGATAAACCTCTTTCCTATAAAGAAAGTTTTTATTTACCAGCTGGAGTGCCATCCAACTTTCATGCTTTCGTGTTATTCTCATTGAAAAAAGGCCCGTCCTAACTGTAGGTGAAGCAAAACTAATACAGGGGCAGGACTTTCTGACTGTCACTCAGAAGTATGATCACTTCCTGAGGCAGCATGAGGACACGCCCAGTCCTCATTTCAGCTTAGACGCAGAGGAGAAAGGATCTCTCTGCAGCTTTAGTATAATTACATTTTTAACAGGTAAAATGTTTTTAAAACCTTGTTTTATAGATGCACTATACATTTTAGAGAAAGGGGAATATATTACCAAAAAATGAGTATGATGCAATATGTCACCTTTAAACCGGAAGTCCAGGATAGGAGCATAATAAGAGCAGTTTTTGGCCAATTTTATGAAAGTTTCACTTGAAATGTACCAAAAAAAAGCCAATTCCTTCTATTTTACATTAAAAAACATCCATTAAAGCACTCTGAAAAATGATGGTATACGTCCCCTTTAAATGCACAATCTGGATAAACTCTCCAGGCTTGCTAAAGCTCTATATACACTCACCAAAAGGATTATTAGGAACACCATACTAATACGGTGTTTGACCCCCTTTCGCCTTCAGAACTGCCTTAATTCTACGTGGCATTTATTCAACAAAGTGCTGAAAGCATTCTTTAGAAATGTTGGCCCATATTGATAGGATAGCATCTTGCAGTTGATGGAGATTTGTTGGATGCACATCCAGGGCATGAAGCTCCCATTCCACCACATCCCAAAGATGCTCTATTGGGTTGAGATCTGGTGACTGTGGGGGCCATTTTAGTACAGTGAACTCATTGTCATGTTCAAGAAACCAATTTGAAATGATTAAAGCTTTGTGACATGGTGCATTATCCTGCTGGAAGTAGCCATCAGAGGATGGGTACATGGTGGTCATAAAGGGATGGACATGGTCAGAAATAATGCTCAGGTAGGCTGTGGCATTTAAACGATGCCCAATTGGCACTAAGGGGCCTAAAGTGTGCCAAGAAAACATCCCCCACACCATTACACCACCACCACCAGCCTGCACAGTGGTAACAAGGCATGATGGATCCATGTTCTCATTCTGTTTACGCCAAATTCTGACTCTACCATTTGAATGTCTCAACAGAAATCGAGACTCATCAGACCAGGCAACATTTTTCCAGTCTTCAACTGTCCAATTTTGGTGAGCTTGTGCAAATTGTAGCCTCTTTTTCCTATTTGTAGTGGAGATGAGTGGTACCCGGTGGGGTCTTCTGCTGTTGTAGCCCATCCGGCCCAAGGTTGTGCGTGTTGTGGCTTCACAAATGCTTTGCTGCATACCTCAGTTGTTACGAGTGGTTATTTCAGTCAAAGTTGCTCTTCTATCAGCTTGAATCAGTCGGCCCATTCTCCTCTGACCTCTAGCATCAACAAGGCATTTTCGCCCACAGTACTGTCACATACTGGATGTTTTTCCCTTTTCACACCATTCTTTGTAAACCCTAGAAATGGTTGTGCGTGAAAATCCCAGTAACTGAGCAGATTGTGAAATACTCAGACCGTCCCGTCTGGCACCAACAACCATACCACGCTCAAAATTGCTTAAATCACCTTTCTTTCCCATTCTGACATTCAGTTTAGAGTTCAGGAGATTGTCTTGACCAGGACCACACCCCTAAATGCATTGAAGCAACTGTCATGTGATTGGTTGATTAGATAATTGCATTAATGAGAAATTGAACAGGTGTTCCTAATAATCCTTTTGGTGAGTGTACCTTCCTTCCTTCTTTCTCTCTTTCCTCTAAAGTATTATTGTTGCTGTTAAAATGTTAAAACTCTAAATAAAAACTTAAAAAAGTTGGTGCCAAAATCAGTATGGGTGGAAAGGTCAGAAAGAAAAATAGACATTTCCATTGGATGGATATGGTGTCTGTCAACTGTCTGAATGTCAGTTTCAATAATGAAAAAAGGCCATCACACATTGCAAAAATTCAGAAAAAAATACACAAAATAAAAATTAACATATCAAATAGAGCCTGCATGTCACAACAAAGGAAAGTTATACCATAAACAAACCTAAATTAACATAAATTAAAATGTTCCATTCAAACATTTACATTCAAGATGTACTAACATCATTCTTACTAGGTAAAACCAGGAATTACAATTAGAAAAAGTATGTGACTTACTCAAAGGGTGCAAGTACTCGGCAGGGCTGCCTCATTCGATGCCACTGCATTTTACTATAGTACCCCAGCTGTGGTTTATGAGTAGCCACTGTGCTACAGAAGGTAATTGTTGGGGGTGAGGAGGATAAAGAGAAGTGCCCCTGGTTGCACACTTCTGGTTCTCAGCAGAGAGACCTAATGGGTGGTAAAGGATTTATACCACCCATACCTATGCCTGCTTGTCCACGTGTCATTGGTGCAGTGCCCCCAACAAACTACCATTCAGTAGATAGTTTGCGTTTATATTATTTCTACCAAAGTGCATAACTTTGCACTTGTCCACATTGAACCTCATTTTACAGTTTGCTGCCCAGTTTTCCAATGTTGTCAAATCGCTTTGCAAAGCGGCAGCATCTTGCATGGAACTTATAGTTTTGCACAACGTAGTGTCATCAGCAAAAAATAGAAACAGTACTGTCTATGCCCACCTCCAGGTCATTAATAAACAAGTTAAAAAGCAAAGGATCTAGAACTGACCCCTGCGGTACTCCACTAACAACAATTAGAAAATGTTCCATTTACCACCATCTTTGTAATCTATCCTTCAGCCAGTTCTCTATGCAATTACAAATATTATGTTCTAGGCCAATATTCCTCAGTTTGATCATTAACCTTCTGTGAGGTACTGTATCAAACGCTCTAGCAAAGTCCAAGTAGATGACATCAAATGCCATTCCCGCATCGAGGTTCCTGCTCACCTCCTCATAAAAGGCGACTAAATTTGTCTGGCAAGATCTGTTACGCATAAAACCATGCTGGCACAAACTTATAGTATTGTGAACTGCAATGTATTCAAGTACCCTATCCCTTATTACCCCTTCCAAAAGCTTTCCTACTACTGATGTCGGACTAGGCCTATAGTTTTCAGGCTGAGAACGGGATCCCTTTTTAAATAACGGCACCACATTAGCAATTTGCCAGTCTCTCGGCACCATGCCAGACCTCAATGAATCCTGAAAAATTAAGTGAAGAGGCTTGGCAATCACAGCGCTAAACTCGTTTAATACCCTGGGATGAATACCATCCGGTCCTGGACCTTTGTTTACCTTTACATGTTCAAGTCTCTTTTGAATTTCCTCCCGAGTGACCCATGCGTCAGTAACTAAATTACTAGAACTGGGCATATTAAAAGGGAAGCCTTCATTATCTGGCTCCTCAGATGTATAGACAGATGAAAAATAAGAGTTCAAAATTCCTGCTTTTTCCCCGTTCTCCCACTAGTAATTTTTTACTATTCACATGATTAAAAAGTAATTTTGGATTCTTTTTATTTCTAGCTGCAATATCCCTTTCAATCTCTATTTTAGCTTGCCTGATAGCTTTTTTGCATGCTTTATTTGCTTCCTTGTACCTGATGAAAATTTCTGCTGCCCCAGCTAACTTGAATGCTTTAAAAGCACATTTTTTCTTAAGAACCTCGACACTAACACTTTTATTCAGCCATAAAGGTTTTGCTTTGTGATGCCTCTCCTTACTTACAATGGGTATATACTGTTGTGTATACTTGCAAAGAAATGTTTTAAAGATGTTCCATTTTCTTTCTGTGTTTAACCATATAAAAAGCCTTTTTCCAGTTGACACATTGCAGAGATGCCCTTATACTGGCAAATCTGCACGTCTCAAATTGAGCGTTTTAGTTAATCCCTTATAAAATTGTCTCTGCAGCATTATTTCAAAGTGTGATCACTGTTCCCCAAATGCTCACCCACACAAATGTTAGAGATGAGCTCAGTATTATAAGATATTACCAGGTTCAAAATAGAGTCATTCCTAGTAGGTTCTTGAACTGCCTGAAATAAAATGTTGTCATTTAGCATATTAACAAACCTAGTAGCTTTTTCTGACTTAGCCACCCCATTACTCCAGTCAATGTCCGGATAATTTAAGTCCCCCATAATAACAACTTGACCCAGTTGTGAAACCTCCTCCATTTGCAACAGTAGCTGGATCTCATCCCCCTCATCTATACGGGGTGGTCAAAAACTGTGTAAATCCTGTTAGATATGTACACCTTCCTTTCATGACAGATCCCATTCACAGGATTGATGCATATTACACAGGGATTCTTGTTTAACCCATACCTATAAACCTATCATTTGTATTTTTACTTCAGCGCATTATACTCAAGGGACATAGAGGTGAGTACAGCTTCTAATCAGGTTCTCAGAACCATTTATTCATAACTACCCCACCCTCCGTATATTGTATTTAACAAAAAATACTTTTTGTTACTGTGCTTTCTACTTAACTGTAGCAATTACCTCAGCACAAATGCTAAATTACAAACATTACTCCCCACCTATACCATGCTACGGCTCTACCCTGAGCTATTACCTAGGCACCATTCAATTCAAGCTAAATATTAATGAGGCGAAGCCCCAATGTGGGATGTGCTTGTGATTTAAACTTTTCATCTCCATTACAAGTTTACTTTTAAATATTTCTCTTTTCCTGCAATTACGAGAATCCAATTTAATGATTAAACAGATTCACAGTATCTCCAAACCAAAAAATGTACCTGCTGACATCCCATAGCTTGTATTCACTTTTACACACCTAAGGCAAATTACTTCAGTCCTTTAGATCTGGCCAACAAATTCTTGATCAGTATACCAACATCTACACATTTTTGCAGATTTGTCTGCACACTTTAAAAGTTAGGAAGGAATTTGTAGCAGTCACAGATCTACTAGGAAAACATGGGTATTTTAAGTATAATTACTAATCCATAGTAATGGGACCCATATTGTTTTCTCAACCCAGGAAGCTATAGCAGCTCTTACAGAATTGGGAATCTTGGATCTTCAGATGGATACTTCTACTTTAAAAGCTTCTAAAAATAGACCCTTAGATTGGTCTATGGTATATCCCAGAAAGGACAAAATTGTTGTTATAATAAAAAAATTTTTTAATTGTACTGTTTCCAGTGTTTGCAGTGATAGAACTCTCTCTAATTATTTTCTGACCTTACTCTCCACAGGCTGGTCTGTGCAGCGATGACATACAATGCGCTATGCAATGACAAGTGGCGGGGGCAATAATAAGGGAGCTCAGACTAGAGGTAGACAGGAGAGGTGTCAGTCTGACCACCCCCATCCTTGCGCCCTAGGCAGGTGCTTCTTCTGCCTACCCCTAGTTCCTTCCCTGCCTCCAGGGAAGGGAAAATTATATTACTTCTCCTCAGTACATATATCCCATTCATGAATAGTCGTAATACTTCTGGATACGTTTCTCTCCCGACAAGCAAAGAAATCATATATAGGAGTGGCTACCTGGATGTACCATGTTCTGGTGAGTTCATATCTTAGTTTGAAATCCCCACACCATACAACAGAATATTTAGAATTTAACACAGAGCCTGATATTAAACCAGATATTGTGTGCATACAAAGCATACATGAGCAAGCACTTAATAGCATTGATATCTGACATATATCTGGCATATATAAATAACTAAGTTAATGCTTGACCTACAAGACTTTTCAAAGAAGTTATTGAACTTGAAAAAAAGAAAAACCTCAAACAATTGTTCCCAAAAGGCAGTACAATATCAATGACTTGAACCTGGATATAAATTGGAACTTTTAGAGCTTGTGCTCATGTTTGTGCACCAATTGTACACCTAAAGATTTTTGTGTGAAAACACATACTTTGTACTTATTCTAACCCACCCACATATCTGCTTATAGTATAACACATGGTTTTAAAAAGAGCAGGCAAAATTGTCTTAGCACACACAAGCTCCATCCAAAAAATTAAAGGTAACAATACCTGTGACCAACTACATGCTTTTCCTGTATTTAACTTACTGTGGTGGGCATTTCAACTCATCCTCACATATTCTCTGTTTTTTTTCTTTGTTAAGTTGAATAAGATACAGATGGAAGTCTGTATCCTGCAAATGTTATGGCTAGATATAATTTCAAAGAAATAGCTATTTAACATTATAAAACATTATAATTCTTCTTGCAAGAATTAAATATAATTTTAACCTAAGTAGTGCAAATATTCTGCTTTATTAAGTAAGGTTGTTACAAGCAGACTAAAACCATAAAACCAAGGAATAAATACATATATAAGTATATCTTTATATAGCAGTACTTGTATACACAGAGCTATACATTTTAATATAAATCAGACAGACAGAGGAACAAACACTGCAATAAATATTGTTGTCAGGGACAAAAGTACTGTACATGTACCACAACAAAGCAGTTTCACAACATCTTTAAACTACAATTAATACAAACACAAAAATTACAGGCAAATTGCATTCAAGCAATTAGAGAGAAGACTATAAACTATAATATATTTTATAACCTCAGCAACTGACTGATTCTGAAACCACATTTTGAAGCAAAATATATTTTACAAACTGTTATTCTGCTTAAACTGACATTCAAGCATGATGTGGTTCACCACAACTGTCTAAATACAGTGACATTTCAACATACTATAGAATATAGACATTAAAACAAGGTACATACATTAATTTTTGGGCGACAAAACTGATCTTCAGATTTAATTTGGGTCCTAAGTAAAAAATTGCATTACAGTAATTGCATATAAATAATGTCATACTTGCTTTTAAGGAAGATGTTCTGCAAAAAGTCTCTGCAATCCAATATAAGAATACGTTTCTTCTAAACCACTTTTTCAACAAACTACTTCTGAAATGTCAGCTCATACAAGGAAATAGTGTCTGTGTAATTTACATGTATATAACAGGTAGAAAAATAGTAATTTGCATAGCAACATCCTTTTGTGGTTTTCCTGAACGTCAGCAGAGAGTTAGAAAAATGTTGTGATCATAACCTTGAAACTAAAAACCCCTGTATCTGGAAAATGCACACACTTGCATAGATACTAAATTACTAATAAAACAGGGGGCCAGGAAATGAATTAGGCCTATTTCTTTTGTATGCTTGTAGTGAATTTGGCCAGATTAGTTGCAGTTCCATTGAACTTGGAGAACTCCCACAAATCTAATTTTTATATATTCTTGCAGTTAAACCCTTTCCTTACCAAGAACGTAGGTAAGGAAAGGGTTCTTTGCAGTAAAGGCTTTCTCTCTGCACCACAGTCAGATGTGCCCACAACCCCCTCTGCAATGAGCCAAGAGGGCTGCCAAGTCAGTCCTGCAATACGATTGTCTCAGGACCCAACTTCTAACGGCAGACTTGATTGCAAACGCAATCAGGCCTGCTGTTAGAAGTCTGAGCAGGCCCAGATTTGTGGACAGGCCACAAAGGCCCAGGCCTAGGGTGGCACAAATTTAGGGGCGGCATGCCCTGCCAAAAAGAAATTTTGCTCCCATACGGAGCAATGGGGACCTCTCCCAACTGGTCCGTATGGAAGTTTTAACTGTCCATGCATGCACGCTCATGGGGGGGGATTAGGGGTGTTGTTTGCGCATGTGCGCTCACACGCAGGGGGCACGAATGGGGATGGCCTTGGGGCGCCTGGCAATGAGTCTGAGCCAGTCCCCCCTACGCCCGCCCAAGCACTTCTTGCCTGATAGATTTGTCAGAATGCGTAGTTTCCAAAAATGTATGGTTTTCTGGGGGGTCTTTGTACAGTTAGCACATAATACTCTGTCATCCAGAAAATGAGTTGGCAGGGGAGAAAATTAGTATTCACAATTTTCATTTGCAGTTCATACGTGACACAATCTCCCTGAAGAGACCCCATGGAGTACCAGGAAGTTGGGAGCCTGAAGACTGGGTAACCTGGAGTGTAACCATATACCACAGAATTGATGTCAGAGGCCATGATGATCGATGAAAGGAACTTTAATAAATGTAGTGAAGTGAAAACAAGTAACAGTGCACACTATGCATATACAGACTTGAAAAGTTAAAAAAGGCAGGCAGAGACAAAATCCAAAAATCAGGCCGAAGGTCAGGGCTAGCAGCAATCAGACTGAGTCGATGAGTGTTATCGGAGGCCCACTGATGCCTAGCTTTTGTAAACTCATTAATTGTTGCTTGCTTTAAGTTGGCAATTCAGCCACAATTCAAACAAGTGGATTTCTCACTGTTTTCTGGTGGACTTGGAGTTACAGTACTGGAAACCTCTGCAGATGTGCTGCCAGTCATTGTAGAGGTGATATTGGTAGTAGTAGTACCTGGAGTAGTAGTACCTGGAGCAAAATATAGAATGTTTTTATACTCTGCTGAATGCCTCACATGAAGATGTTTTAGTGGTGATGTGTATACTGTTTCGCCTTCTTGCCACCGAGATAATTCTATAGAGCAAATTCCACATTTTACTTTTGTTGAATCACCCTCTTTAACTGTAAAATGTTTCCAGACTGGACTGAATTTTTTTCCATTAGCTGCATTTGCTGTTATAACCAGCAGGTGACAAATTAAAAAAATCTCAGTCTCAGACTGTCAATGTCACTGACCAGACCACCACGCTGCCTCCTCCATCATACTTTGCACCAAAAAACCCCCAGTTATATATATTACTTAACAGAGCTGCCACAGAAAATAAAAAATGGCACTCCGAGTTCATACTACTTTTCCTACTCAGAGTCAGCAGCAATGGCATCTCATGATTCTTGACTAGTCTAGTAGTAGTATTAGTATGATTGATGACATGACAAATTTAGAAGTTAGACTTAGAATAACATTAGAAGAATATATGTATATATGTATGTATGTATGTATGTATGTATATCTTTATTTATAAAGCGCTACAACAATAAATACAAATAAATACAAGGTACAGTTGCAATAAGAGTCAGAAACACAAGATGAAGGAGGTCCCTGCCCCGTAGAGCTTACAATCTATATGGGAGGGGTTACTAACAGACACAAATGGGCAAATGTAAGTGCTGTAGGTCACAGTGGGTGACATTACAGTATAAGTGCCAGTTTCCAGATCAGGTGCTGGGTGAGTGCTCCAAAAGGTAGTCTTTAAGTTTAGTTTTAAAAAGACTGAGGGAGGATTCTCTCCAGAGGAAATCGGGGAGGGCATTCCAAATGTAAGGGGCAGCAAGGCAGAAAGGTTTAAGGCGGGAAACAGCAGTAGTAGTTGGGGGCGCAACCAAACGGTTGCTCTGCGAGGAATGAAGGAGTCGGCCAGGAACGTACAGAGACACAAGGGAAGAGATGTAGTGAGGGGCAGAGGAATGGAGGGCTTTGAAGTTTAAGAGAAGGAGTTTGTAAACTATTCTTTGTTTAATAGGAAGCCACGATAAGGACTTTAGCAGGGGAAGGGCCTGAACTCTCCTGGATGAGAGGAGGAGAATTCTGGCAGCAGTGTTTAATATAGACTATAGGGGGGAAAGATGGGAGTTAGGGAGGCCGGTTAGCAGCAGGTTACAGTAGTCAAGTCGGGATAGGATGAGCGCGTGCATGAGCAGCCTAGCTGTTACAGTAGAAAGAAAGGGACGGATTTTGGCAATATTGCGTAAGAAAAAGTGACAGGTTTTGACAGTGGTGTTAGTATGGTCAGAGAAGGAGAGACTGGAGTTAAAGATCACCCCCAAACAACGCATGGAA
Organism: Xenopus tropicalis; assembly: GCF_000004195.4. Taxonomy (NCBI): domain Eukaryota; kingdom Metazoa; phylum Chordata; class Amphibia; order Anura; family Pipidae; genus Xenopus; species Xenopus tropicalis. The sequence continues at coordinate 44,008,626 of NC_030685.2, forward strand.
TTGACAGGGTTGATGAGGGTGCCTTCAATAGAGATAGAAAAGGGGGGAGTAGGCTTAGGCGGAAAGATCATTAGTTCAGTTTTTGTTAGGTTCAGTTTGAGGTGGCGTTGGTTCATCCAATTGGAGATCGCCAGGAGGCAGTTAGAGATTTGAGTCTCAGTTTCAACAAATACAGCAACCAATAAATAAATATAAATTAGATTAAATCATAAAGCATTAAAGTTTAAGATCAGCAACACCTTTGAGGCACTGATTAAGTTAAAATAAAGTAAAAAAAAATCAAATGCATACTTGCAGAGATTATACTGTACTATATTGTACTGACCTATCCTATACACTCACATACATAAATCATATATACCAACATCAATACTAATTGTAGATTGTAGTATAACAATAGCCTTGGATACTATACTTGTTCAAGAACTCATCCAGGCCCTTCTTAAAGGCTTTAACAAAATCTGCCATTATAACATCACTAGGAAGGGCATTCACCGTGAAAAACGTCTCCCAGGCCAGCACGCCTTACAACTGTGTCTCCCAGGCCAGCACGCCTTACAACTGTGTCTCCCAGGCCAGCGCGCCTTACAACTGTGTCTCCCAGGCCAGCGTGCCTTACAACTGTGTCTCCCAGGCCAGCGCGCCTTACAACTGTGTCTCTGTTATATTGGACAATGTTCATTAAATAATATTGGTCAAAAAGACATTGATAGGTATCCAAGCAATCTTTGAAAATCAACTTCCAACTGTCACTGTCACAAACAATAAACAAAGAGATGTTTGAGAAGACGGTGTCACTAAACAAACAAAGAAGAGAGTCACCTTCCCCAACTGAATCCATGTAAACAATACTGACCATCTCCCAGAAAACTGGTTTAACAAGAATATGGTAAGCTTGGAAATCCCATGGGACAGTAACAGCTATGTGTGACATTCAGTATAACAGGTCATTGGAAATGAATGGAGACCTATGGCAAGGGAAATATCCCTTGGTCTACAGCGACTACTACTGGGCAGTGTTTCATCCTAGTTACGGGATGTTTACAAGCAAACATTGAGGGGCTAGGGCCTGGTTGTCATGGAGGGCAAGTGGATATAACTTGAAGCCCTTCCACTTGGTGGAGCAGCAGAAGAAGAAAGAAAGGAACAAGGAACAGGTGATGTATCTGGAAGAAACACCTTTAAGAATAGCTGCACAGACATAACACCTTATACATGCACACACAGACCTTAGCGCAGTATAGTTAGAATATATTTATTAGAAGCCTTGTATGCTGGTTGCTTCTCTTACTATAGGATTCAATGTAACTGTGATAATATTGTTTGATTGTACTGACTGTAGTAAAGTTCTGTGTTTATAAGATATCAGAGTCATGGATATGTTATCACAGGTTGATAGAATATATGTGTTATGAAACAAAGCCTGACAGGTTAAAGTCGCTAACCCGGTACTTAGGGGGGCTTATATACATATATTTAGTTGTTCAGAGTCAAGGAAAGCCTGACAAGTTATAGTCAATAACTTGGTATTTAGGGGGGCTTTTTACAGTCTCCCAGCCTGTGTGTCTTACAACTGTGTCTCCCAGGCCAGCGCACCTTACAACTGTGTCTCCCAGGTCAGAGCACCTTACAACTGTGTCTCCCAGGCCAGCGCTGAATAGCCTTGCAGCCTCACTGTGGCTTACACATTCATTGCTGACTTGTGTGTCTTATATGCCGCTCTCCCATCTGCCTTCCTTTCCGTACTCCAAGGTAGGCGCCTCTTTCTGCCATTGAATCATGCTACCAGTACCGGTGTGCCTCACATCTGTGTCTCCCCGGCCAGCGTGCCTTACAACTGTGTCTCCCCGGCCAGCACGCCTTACAACTGAGTCCCCAGCCAGCTCGCCTTGCAACTGAGTCTCCCAGCCAGCGTGCCTTACAACTGTGTCTCCCAGGCCAGCGTGCCTTACAACTGTGTCTCCCAGGCCAGCGTGCCTTACAACTGTGTCTCCCAGGCCAGCGTGCCTTACAACTGTGTCTCCCAGGCCAGCGTGCCTTACAACCGTGTCTCCCAGGCCAGCGTGCCTTACAATTGTGTCTCCCAGGCCAGCGCGCCTTCCAACTATGTCTCCCAGCCTGTGTGTCTTACAACTGTGTCTCCCAGGTCAGCGTGCCTTACAACTGTGTCTCCCAGGCCAGCACGCCTCACAACTGTGTCTCCCAGGCCAGCACACCTTACAACAGTGTCTCTCAGAACAGCGTGCCTTACAACTGTGTCTCCCAGGCCAGCGTGCCTCACAACTGTGTCTCCCAGGCCAGTGTGCCTCACAACTGTGTCTCCCAGGCCAGCACGCCTCACAAGTGTGTGTCCCATGCCAGCGCACCTCAGCACAGCCATCCTCTTACCCACCCAGCAGCATCTCCGACCCTGGTTCCCCCTCGCATGCTCACCTGAAGCAGCCATTTTGTGCAGTGTCTAAAAAAGTGCGGAGACCCAGATGAGGCACTCACGTGCTCCAATAGGATTCGGATATGGTTCAGTACAGAGCACGGATTCATCCAAAACTGATTCGGTGTAACCCTAGTCTGAATGTGTACTTTCCAAAGATATGTGATTTTCTGGGGCTTTCTGTATAATTAGGGGGTCTTACAACACATATTAAGCAAGCAAGGCAATAGCTGAGTTGGCAGCCAAGAAAACTATTATCCGCTATTTTTCATTTGGAGTCCGTACATATCACATACTATGCATTTTGGCCATCAAGCTGTTTAGTAGACCTTTGTAGGCATTTGTAGGCAATTTCAAAAAAGTCATAAAAAACTGCTAACTTTAAGAAAGCTTTGAAGATTGGTACTTTGGTGTATAAAGGTGTCTTCACCCATGTTTAATTTGTCTGCATGTGTACTTTCCAAAAATATATGGTTTTCAGGGGTCACCTTACGTTTTTGCAGCTTTTATCACACATAAAGCTTGCCATTTGTTTATGAATTATGTAAATGTAAGCCATAAAAATGAGTATGCACAAGGTATATTTTTGGGTCTCTACATGCCATGTACTTTGCTAAACGTATGCAAATTGGGCATCAAGGTAAATGTGTTAATTCTGGTACTAGTATTAAATGTATGTTTACTAATGCAAGGAGCCTGACTGGTAAAATGGGAGAGCTGGAGGTACTAGTGTTGGAGCGGAAGTATAATGCAATTGGCGTAGCTGAAACTTGGTTGAATGAGTTGCATGACTGGGCAGTTAATATTGGGTGTTATACATTGTTTCAGAGGGACAGGGGCAATAGAAAAGGAGGAGGGTGTGTCTGTTCGTTAAGCAGGAATTAAAAGCAAATATTAAGGAGCAAGTGATGGTGGTAACAGAGGGAGCTGAATCCTTATGGGTTGAGCTTCTCACAGATAGTAAAGAATCCAATGCTATAGACCCCCTAATGTACGAAGAGGAGGAGGCTGCTAGTTTGGGGCAAGTGATAATAATGGGGGATTTTAATTATCCTGATATTGACTGGAGCAATAGTACTGCCAGGACAGTAAATGGGAACAAGTTCATAAACTTCTTGCATGACAACTTTATGTGACAGGTTGTTGAGGAGCCAACCAGGAACCATGCTATATTGGATCTAGTGTTCTCTAATGACCCAGAACGTATAGCAAATGTGCAAGTGGTTGAAAACCTGGGTAACAGTGACCATAATGTTATTTCATTTGATGTTAGGAAACAAATATACTGGGGCAACAAAGACCCTGAATTTTAGGAAAGCAAATTTTTGCTCCTCCTGGTCAGTGCTTCAGAACATAGATTGGGGCATTATGTTTTCTGATAAAGACACAGAGCAGAAATGGTTGTCATTTAAAATTATATTAAATTATTACTGTTATGTAGAAGTGTTAAGAATCACCATATGTGGCTTAATTCTGAGGTAAAGCTTTTAAGAAATATAAATCAGAGGAGACAGAAGCTGCATTTAATGAATATAAACACTATAACAAGTATTGTAAAGCAGCAATCAAGAAAGTAGAGATAGAAAACGAGGAGCGTATTGCGGCAGAGGCCAAAACTAACCCCAAAAAGTTTTTTAAGTATATTAATAGTAAAAAGATGCAGGTTGAGGGTGTGGCCCCATTGAGTTATAGTAACAATATGGTTACAGTGGATACAAAAAAGGCAGATGTGCTTAACCATTTTTTTTCTTCCGTATATACAGTAGAGGAGCCAGAGTGCCAAGTCCTTCCCAATAGCTACACTGTTGCCTCAGTTTGAACTAGTCAGTGGTTGACACAGGATATGGTGCTTAAAGGGTTACACAAGATTAATGTGAACAAGGCACCAGGGTCAGATGGAATACACCCTCGGGTACTGAGGGTCTACTCTGCAGACCAGTCAATTATATTCAGGATATGGCATCTTTGCAGCAAGATCTTGACAAACTTGCAATCTTGGTGGCTAAGTGGCAGATGAGATTTAATATGTAAATATAAGATCCAAATAGCACAAAATACCGGCACAACAGGATTTGTTTTAGCGGGATAAACCCTGCTGATTTTAATAGTAGCAAACCATGTAACGTTTCGGGGGCACGCCCCTTCATCAGACATAATGACCAGTGCAGCAGTGCAATATTTAAAGTGTAGCAGCAGTGACATCACACATTTAATTAACTCATTTGTTCCCAATAAAATACATAAAAACTATAGGGTTAATTAGTCCATAGTCCAAAGTCCTTTACCCGTTGTGCTAATTTGAAAAATACCACCTGTAAAAAAACAATGCAGTATTTGAACTATAGCAGCAATGATATCACACATTTAATGGATTCATTTGTTCCTGATACAATACATAGAAATTCAAGGGTTAATTCATCCCTAGTCCAAAACCCATTGTCACTTGTGCTAGTGTGAAAGTTACCACCTAAGTGAATAGATACTGAAACCAAACAATGTTGCAACAAAGCAACATTGAAAAATGTGGCAAATAACATTTACATGTAACCAAGGAGCTTAAAGGAACAGTAACACCAAAAAATGAAAGTGTTTTAAAGTAATTAAAATATAATGTACAGTTGCCCTGCGCTGGTAAAACTGGTAAGTTTGCAACAGAAACACTACTATAGTTTATATAAATTAGCTGCTATGTCAACATGGGGGCAGCCATTGAAGCTTGGGAAAAAGGAGAAAAGGCACAGGCACATAGCAGATACCATATAAGCTTTGTAGAATATAATGGGGTTTTATCTGTTATCTGCTAAGTAACCTGTGCCTTTTCTCCTGTTCTCCTGTAAATGGCTGCCCCCGTGGCTACACAGAAGCTTTATTATATAAACTATAGTAGTCTTTCTAAGGAAAACACACCAGTTGTACCAGTACAGGGCAGCAGTACATTATATAGTAATAACTTTTATAAACTTTCATTTTTTTGGTGTTACTGTCCCTTTAATAGGGAAGAAAGTAACTACTTTACCCTACATGACAGAAGGTGTAGAATCTGTCCCTGGTATATTCAAAATTCATCTCTGCAAATAAATAAAATAACATTAATCAAAATAACACAAAATTTTACAAGAAACAAGTCAAATTAAACTCTTCATTAAGGTCCCGGGGGACCCTAGTTTGAAGAGCCCAAATCCAATATGATTCACGTTGCAAAAGAACCCTTTTCTTATCCTGCCCAGGATTAACTTCAATCTTTTCCAGAATCTGCCATCTTACTTGTGATACTCTGTGGCCCATGTCAAAAAAACGTTTTGCCAATGTAGTTTCCTTTCTTTTTTTATTATTATTTTTTTGATCAGTATTATCCGCTCCTGAACTGTTTTTAGTGATCTCCTCCTGTTTTGGTGGTGAATAATTACGAATAGTAGATTTATGTTCATTTAAATGTGTTTTAATGGGTCTGCCTGTTTGCCCCACATAAGCAAGCCCACAAGGGCATTTAATGCAATATATTACATCCGAACTGTTACATGTAGAATACCCCCGAATCGGTAGCTTAGAGCCCTTCAAGGGATGGGACACGAAATCCCCTGGGATGATGCCATTACAATGGCCACAATTTAAGCATGGATGTGTACCTTTCAATCTCCCCTCTCGTCTACTTTTGATTTTCTTTGTCTCTGATTTTATTAAGTCACCAATAGCTTTAGCCTTTCTATAGGAATATAATGGGGGTTCACTAAAAAGTTTCCCATATCTGAGGTCAGATTTTAATATTCCCCAGTATTTAAGCATTGTCCTTTTGACCAGCCCTGAATTGACATCGTATGTTGAAACAAATAGGATACGATATCCTTTTCCTGCTGTTCTGCTGTTCTTTTTTAATAAACTTTAAAGTTTTACCTCATCTCTGGCCCTTAGGAGTTCACTCTCCTTGTATCCTTTTTCCCAAAAATTTTTAACCATCTTAGTTGACTCTAAGGGGCTGATTTACTAAGACACGATTTCGAATCCGAATTGGAAAAATTCCGATTGGAAACGAACATTTTGCGACTTTTCCGTATTTTTTGCGTTTTTTTCGGCGTCTTTACGATTTTTGTGTAAAAACGCGAGTTTTTCAGCGTCTTTACGATTTTGCGTAAAAACGCGAGTTTTTCGGCGTCTTTATGATTTTTGCGTAAAAACGCGAGTTTTTCGTAGCCATTACGAAAATTGCGCAAAGTCGCGATTTTTTCGCAGCGTTAACACTTGCGCGCAAAGTCGCGCCTTTTTCGTAGCGTTAAAACTTAAAAGGCGCGACGTTTCACGCAAGTTTTAACGCTACGGAAAAATTGCAACTTCGCGCAACTTTCATAATGGCTACGAAAAACTCGCGTTTTTACGCAAAAATCGTAAAGACGTCGGAAAACTCGCGTTTTTACGCAAAAATCGTAAAGACGCTGAAAAACTCACGTTTTTACGCAAAAATCGTAAAGACGCCGAAAAAAACGCAAAATTACCGATCATTACGAAAAAAACGCAATCGGACGCATTCGGCCCGTTCGTGGGTTAGTAAATGTGCCCCTAAGTCATATAAATCATTATTAGATGTAATATGCCGTATACGGGTAAACTGACTTTTGGGTAAACCCTTAAAGGTTCCAGGTGGATGTAAACTGGTAGCATTCAATAAATTATTTCTATCCGTGGGTTTATTATAGACTGATGTAGTAAACCCTGACTCTGTATAGGTGATATCAACATCTAAAAAGTGAAGGCAAGTTTTATGTACTTCCACTGTAAATTTAATTGTGGAATGTACATCATTTAGGTACTCCATAAACCTTTGCAACTGTTCTGTTGTTCCTGTCCACAAGAAAAAGGTATCATCTACATACCGCATGTATGATTGGATATAGTGCTTATACTCATTATTTGAAAATATGTAAGTGGTCTCAAACCAATCCATATAAATGTTGGCATATGCTGGCGCCATGTTCGCACCCATGGCGCAGCCTTGGAGCTGTAAGTAAAATTCAGACCCATAACTAAAATAGTTATTAGTTCCAAAAGGCTGCAAATGAAATTGATCTGATAATTAGGTAATTTGGTGCGGGCTAGATACATGCATGTACTATTTATACCCTCACTATGTAATATTGATGTATATAAATCCTTGACATCCAAAGAACATAGTAAAAATTCACCACTTGGGGGCACTATTTCACTAAGTCTATTCAAAAATTCTGTTGTATCCTTAACAAGGTTTTAATGTCGGCACCACTTCTTGCAAAACTAAATCAATATACATAGCTAAAGGCTGCAATACTGACCCTACGTTAGAAACTATGGGTCTGCCTGGTGGATTAACAAGACTTTTATGAATTTTTGTTAAAAAATAAATGTATGGTACCTTTGGACATTTACAATATTGGGCCTGATTCACTAAAGTGCGATTTAACGTGCACTATTTATAGCGTGCGTTAAAATTTTTACCGTGTCTTAATTTTGGCGATTTTTCGCACGATTCACTATAAGCATACTCGCGCTTTTTTACGCGCGATATTGCATGCGTTATTTAACTCGCGAAGACTATTTCAATGCGGTATTTGCTGGTACATGTGCTAAATTACGCCCGCGAATAGTCACCGCATATGAATGGTAGCTTAGAAATAGTGTATAAAAATTGTCGCCGCATATAAATGGTGTATATAAATATTAGCCACATATTAATGGTAGCATATAAATGGTATCATATAAATAGTAGATGCTTATAAATAGTAGCCACTAGTGATGAGCAAATGTGTTCTGGTTATCTTTAGTGAAAATTAGCAAATCTTTCGAAAGACCCACGAAACGGCAAAAATGTTGTGCGGGCAAAAAAATTGTTGCTGTGACTATTATTTTTTGACGCTTGTATAAATTTTTGTATGTGCGGTGAATTTTTGCGTGGCAAATTTTTTCAGGCGTTTCACCATTGGCGGATTGTTTTGCGAAACGCATGAAAAAATCCGCCGCAAAAAAATTCAACGCACGTCCAAAAATTCGCTGCGAATCCATGCCTGCCGAAACATTTCATCACTTGTAGCCAAATATAAATAGTCGCGCAAATGAACGCATGCCATGTTAGCCATACATGCCAATACTTGCAGAAAATTACTGTATTAAAAATGACCATTTCCCTGCAAACTGGCGGCTGCGTCACTCTAGGGGAAACACATACTTGAATAAATAACACTGTAAGTCCATATTTTATTGCAAAAAATCATTTACTGTACTTTTGTATAATTTTTCGCCTGCCTGTAGTAGGTGTTAATTTTCGCATAGCCGAATGCGATATTTAGCGCGCAAAAGTTATAGTGAATCATGCGATCATATTCTTTTCAGCACGGAAATGAACGTATGCGGTAAAACTAGCGCGAGAAATACCGCATGCGAAAATGCGACTTATCGCATGCGGTAATGCTGTAGTGAATCGCGCGCTAATTGTCGCGTCTTTTTTACAGCAAAAAAGCGTGTGATAAACTTTAGTGAATCAGGCCCATTGTATCTTATACAACTGCTCTGAAATCACACCTTCCATAACTGCAGCATTAAGCATTATATTAATGGCATTTTTTAATTGTATTGTAGGATCATTTTTAAGCTGCTTATAATGTGTAACATTAGACAACTGTCTCATGGCTTCATTATCATAATCCACTTTGTTTAAAAGAACAGTTCCACCTCCTTTATCTGCTTTAGTAATGATGATTGAAGAATTTGCTTTTAAAGATTTTAAAGCTATTCTTTCAGAATAAGATACATTATTCCACCATTTTATTTTTTCACCAGACAAATTCTTCTCCAAATCCATCATTACTGAAGCCTCAAACACATCAATAAAATCAAAATTTCCAGGAGGGTTAAACTCACTTTTCAAATTTAGTTTTTGTTTAAGGGGCACAGTAATATTATCTTTGGCCATATTAGACCCTTTACCATCAAAATATGCTTTCAATTTTAGCAATCTTGTAAATTTAATGTCAATAGTTAAATTAAACAATGGGTTACTTTGTACAGGCACAAAATTCAGTCCCTTATTTAAAACTAATAGTTCAGCATCCAAAGGAATAAGAAGATAAATTGAATACATTAATTACCTCAGTTTTTTTCTCCCTTTGCTTTGGCTGCTGGTCCTCAGTACTTGATCTTTTCTTTCCCCTTCTTGTTTTCTTCCTTTTGTTACCCTTCGATGTTGGCCTAGCTGTAAAAAAGAAGACCCAGCAGAGGCTTGTGAAGAGGCAGGAGAACCACCTTCTGCATCCGATGTATGGGGTGTAGAGATACTTTGAGAAGAAGCCAGCTGTCTGTACTTGTGAAACTGGCGTTGTGTCTCCTTCCATGTATAGACCTCGCTCCTTTCGTAATCCCTTGTGTCCCGCCGGAAATTCTTTAACTTCATTTGTAGCAAATCCTGCTGAAGCTAATCGATCCTCTGGTCGAGTTCCTCTAGGTCCGCCGCTATTTCGCTCCCCCCCTCCAGATTTGAGTGGTTCCTCCAGTATATGCACCTGCTGTCTCACCTCCTTGAGCCCACTCTGCAGCTGCTGGACGGTAAGTGTCATAAGATCTAAGCTGCATTTGTTCAGGATCCCATTCCATTTGGCCACAAACTCCTGATCCTCCTTGAATAAGGCTGGTCTTAAGGAGACTCTGAGGCCCCTGGGAATACGCTGTGCTTTGATATACTCTGCAAGCGATGCTGAATGAAGCGCCCATGCTGTCTCTCGGCGGCGTAGCTGATCTAACTTCCGGAAGGTATCACGATCTGTAGTAGCTGCAGATATCGGTAAACTTTGTGTAGCACTTAATATTCGTTTCCTTTCTGCTTCCGTGAAACTGAAAATTTCTGCTCTTTGGTCTGTAGTGGCTGCAATATCCGCAAAGGACATTCTGGGGAAGGCACAAAATTAAGGGGTGCTATAACAGTGAGAAGCCGAATATATATGCCAATCCACACTCACCAGCACACCCTGGCCTTTCCACTCTGTACCACCTGGTGCACAGTATTTAGAGAGACGTCGGCACTCTCCTCCATGATCCAAATAGCACAAAATACTGGCACAACAGGATTTGTTTTAGCGGGATAAACCCTGCTGATTTTAATAGTAGCAAACCATGTAACGTTTCGGGGGCAAGCCCCTTCATCATACATAATGACCAGTGCAGCAGTGCAATATTTAAAGTGTAGCAGCAATGACATCACACATTTAATTAACTCATTTGTTCCCAATAAAATACATAAAAACTAAGGGGTTAATTAGTCCATAGTCCAAAGTCCTTTACCCCTTGTGCTAATTTGAAAAATACCACCTCAGATATGGGAAACTTTTTAGTGAACCCCCATTATTTTCCTATAGAAAGGCTAAAGCTATTGGTGACTTAATAAAATCAGAGACAAAGAAAATCTAAAGTAGACGAGAGGGGAGATTGAAAGGTACACATCCATGCTTAAATTGTGGCCATTGTAATGGCATCATCCCAGGGGATTTCGTGTCCCATCCCTTGAAGGGCTCTAAGCTACCGATTCGGGGGTATTCTACATGTAACAGTTCGGATGTAATATATTGCATTAAATGCCCTTGTGGGCTTGCTTATGTGGGGCAAACAGGCAGACCCATTAAAACACATTTAAATGAACATAAATCTACTATTGTAATTATTCACCACCAAAACAGGAGGAGATCACTAAAAACAGTTCAGGAGCGGATAATACTGATCAAAAAAATAATAATAAAAAAAGAAAGGAAACTACATTGGCAAAACGTTTTTTTGACATGGGCCACAGAGTAAGATGGCAGATTCTGGAAAAGATTGAAGTTAATCCTGGGCAGGATAAGAAAAGGGTTCTTTTGCAACGTGAATCATATTGGATTTGGGCTCTTCAAACTAGGGTCCCCCGGGACCTTAACCCTTTAAGTGCCAGCCGAATTCGTCATTTCGGTTCCCCCCAGTGCCAGACGTTTTTTAAGCATTTTGTACTCATTCGCTTTAACAATGTTTTTTGGTAGGAAAACCTCCATGAAACTAGGGAAATTATATATCGTTTTTTTCGTCACTAATTGGGCTTCGACATACATACCAAATTTTATAACTTTTCTGGAGATATGATGTGTATTTTGGGTGAATTATGTAAAAAAAAAATTAAATTATGAAAAATTTCTGTATATTTTGAGTTTTTTTTCCATAGAAAAGTTAATTTTACACACTTTTTTTTGTTGTTTGTAAAAGCCCTGATACTCCCAAGTCCAACGATACCAAATATGTGGTGGTACCCCACAGTTCCTGTCCAGAAGTAACCCCCAAACTAAAGAAATACTTTGTACAATATCACACCAGAACAAAGCGGAAAAGCGCTTGTAACAGTTGATGCAGCATAACTTATATGTAAATCTAAAATATCCCCTCATGTTTGGTATCTTTAGAAACTACAGACCTTCAGGTTTCTAGGTGCAATGTAGTTTTCACTCAAAAGCCAAATACCTTTTGTCAGTGCATTGTGAAATTTGGAAGTTTTTTTGACATTTTTTTTTTTTCTAAAACGTAAACTTGGACGCATGATCAAATGTGGATTTGACAAAAAAAAATCTCATAAAAATTTTCTAACAAAGGCAAATTTGAAAGACAAATTGAAATGATTAAATGATGCCCCATATGTATGGGTGCACATAAAGACATGGGCACCGAACACTCCAAAGCAGGGGCAATGCACAAGGGCAATTACAGCTAAAAATGTGGGTGCTGTGCTCTATGTGCACTACCTGCAGTTTTTCAGTGTTAACCCCCCCTACTTGTGAAATAACCCCCACAAACTATATATTTCTGAAAAGTGCACACCTTCAGCTATTCAGAGACACCACTCTTCTCTTTCTACATAGAAAATTGTGGCCGCAGTCCCTTGCAGAAGTCAGCGCTTTGGTCAGAAATCGAGGAAAAAACTGATAAAAAACCTAGATTTCTCCCCAAAATCTCCATGGCAACTACTAAAAACTTACTAAACATCAATCTGCAAGTTCCCCTGAATAAAACAATACCCCATATGTATGGGTGCACATAAAGACGTGGCCACCAAATGCCCCAAAACAGGGGCAATGCATAAGGGCAATTTCAGTTGATATTTTGGGGGCTGCGCTCTATGTGCACTTCCTGCAGGTTTTCAGTGTTAACCCCCCCTACCTGTAAAATAACCCCCACAAACTATATATTTCTGAAAAGTGCAAACCTTCAGCTATTCAGAGACACCACTCTCCTCTTTCTACATGGAAAATTGTGGCCGCAGTCCCTTGCAGAAGTCAGCGCATTGGTCAGAAATCAAGGAAAGAACAGACACAAACCTAGATTTCTCCCCAAAATCTCCATGGCAACTACCAAAAACTTACTAAACATCAATCTGCAAGTTCCCCTGAATAAAACGATACCCCATATATATGGGTACACATAAAGACGTGGCCACCAAATGCCCCAAAACAGGGGCAATGCATAAGGGCAATTTCAGTTGAAATTTTGGGGGCTGCGCTCTATGTGCACTTCCTGCAGTTTTTCAGTGTTAACCCCCCCTACCTGTAAAATAACCCCCACAAACTATATATTTCTGAAAAGTGTACACCTTCAGCTATTCAGAGACACCACTCTCCTCTTTCTACATGGAAAATTGTGGCCGCAGTCCCTTGCAGAAGTCAGCGCATTGGTCAGAAATCAAGGAAAAAACAGACACAAACCTAGATTTCTCCCCAAAATCTCCATGGCAACTACCAAAAACTTACTAAACATCAATCTGCAAGTTCCCCTGAATAAAACGATACCCCATATGTATGGGTACACATAAAGACGTGGCCACCAAATGCCCCAAAACAGGGGCAATGCATAAGGGCAATTTCAGTTGAAATTTTGGGGGCTGCGCTCTATGTGCACTTCCTGCAGTTTTTCAGTGTTAACCCCCCCTACCTGTAAAATAACCCCCGCAAACTATATATTTCCAAAAAGTGCACACCTTCAGCTATTCAGAGACACCACTCTCCTCTTTCTACATGGAAAATTGTGGCCGCAGTCCCTTGCAGAAGTAAGCGCATCGGTCAGAAATCAAGGAAAAACCAGATACAAACCTAGATTTCTCCCCAAAATCTCCATGGCAACTACAAAAAACTTACTAAACATCAATCTGCAAGTTCCCCTGAATAAAACGATACCCCATATGTATGGGTACACATAAAGACGTGGCCACCAAATGCCCCAAAACAGGGGCAATCCATAATAATGGGGCTGCAATTTATGTGCACATCTCAAAGCTTTTCAGACAAAATTGCCCCTTACCTGTGAAAAAAACCATATAAACTGTATATTGATTAAAAAAAGACAACTTCAGCTATTCAGAGACACCACTCTTCTCTTTCTACATAGAAAATTGTGGCCGCAGTCCCTTGCAGAAGTCAGTGCTTTGGTCAGAAATTAAGGAAAAACCAGATAAAAAACCTAGATTTCTCCCCAAAATCTCCATGGCAACTACCAAAAACTTACTAAACCTCAATTTGCAAGTTCCCCTGAATAAAACGATACCCCATATGTATGGGTGCACATAAAGACGTGTCCACCAAATGCCCCCAAACAGGGGCAATGCATAAGGGGGGGGCTGTGCTCTACCTGCAGTTATTTAGTCTAAACACCCCCATACCTGTGAAATAACCCCCACAAACTATATATTTCCAAAAAGTGCACACCTTCAGCTATTCAGAGACACCACTCTTCTCTTTCTACATGGAAAATTGTGGCCACAGTCCCTTGCAGAAGTCAGCGCTTTGGTCAGAAATCAAGGAAAAACCAGATACAAACCTAGATTTCTCCCCAAAATCTCCATGGCAACTACCAAAAACTTACTAACCATTAATCTGCAAGTTCCCCTGAATAAAACGATACCCCATATGTATGGGTGCACATAAAGACGTGGCCACCAAATGCCCCAAAACAGGGGCAATGCATAAGGGCAATTTCAGTTAAAAATTTTGGGGGCTGCGCTCTATGTGCACTACCTGCAGTTTTTCAGTGTTAACCCCCCCTACCTGTGAAATAACCCCCACAATCTATATATTTACGAAAAGTGCACACCTTCAGCTATTCAGAGACACCACTCTTCTCTTTCTACATGGAAAATTGTGGCCGCAGTCCCTTGCAGAAGTCAGCGCTTTGGTCAGAAATCAAGGAAAAACCAGATACAAACCTAGATTTTGGTCAGAAATCAAGGAAAAAACAGATAAAAAACCTAGATTTCTCCCCAAAATCTCCATGGCAACTACCAAAAACTTACTAAACCTCAATTTGCAAGTTCCCCTGAATAAAACGATACCCCATATGTATGGGTGCACATAAAGACGTGGCCACCAAATGCCCCCTAACAGGGGCAATGCATAACGGGGGGCTTTGCTCTACCTGCAGTTATTTAGTCTAAACACCCCCATACCTGTGAAATAACCCCCGCAAACTATATATTTCCAAAAAGTGCACACCTTCAGCTATTCAGAGACACCACTCTTCTCTTTCTACATGGAAAATTGTGGCCGCAGTCCCTTGCAGAAGTCAGCGCTTTGGTCAGAAATCAAGGAAAAACCAGATACAAACCTAGATTTTGGTCAGAAATCAAGGAAAAACCAGATAAAAAAACCTAGATTTCTCCCCAAAATCTCCATGGCAACTACCAAAAACTTACTAAACCTCAATTTGCAAGTTCCCCTGAATAAAACGATACCCCATATGTATGGGTGCACATAAAGACGTGGCCACCAAATGCCCCCAAACAGGCGCAATGCATAAGGGGGGGCTTTGCTCTACCTGCAGTTTTTCAGTGTTAACCCCCCCTACCTGTGAAATAACCCCCACAATCATATATTTACGAAAAGTGCACACCTTCAGCTATTCAGAGACACCACTCTTCTCTTTCTACATGGAAAATTGTGGCCGCAGTCCCTTGCAGAAGTCAGCGCATTGGTCAGAAATCAAGGAAAAACCAGATAAAAAACCTAGATTTCTCCCCAAAATCTCCATGGCAACTACCAAAAACTTACTAAACCTCAATTTGCAAGTTCCCCTGAATAAAACGATACCCCATATGTATGGGTGCACATAAAGACGTGGCCACCAAATGCCCCAAAACAGGGGCAATGCATAAGGGCAATTTCAGTTGAAATTTTGGGGGCTGCGCTCTATGTGCACTACCTGCAGTTTTTCAGTGTTAACCCCCCCTACCTGTGAAATAACCCCCACAATCTATATATTTACGAAAAGTGCACACCTTCAGCTATTCAGAGACACCACTCTTCTCTTTCTACATGGAAAATTGTGGCCGCAGTCCCTTGCAGAAGTCAGCGCTTTGGTCAGAAATCAAGGAAAAACCAGATACAAACCTAGATTTTGGTCAGAAATCAAGGAAAAACCAGATACAAACCTAGATTTCTCCCCAAAATCTCCATGGCAACTACCAAAAACTTACTAAACCTCAATTTGCAAGTTCCCCTGAATAAAACGATACCCCATATGTATGGGTGCACATAAAAACGTGGCCACCAAATGCCCCCAAACAGGGGCAATGCATAAGGGGGGTCTGTGCTCTATGTGCTCTACCTGCAGTTATTTAGTCTAAACACCCCCCTACCTGTGAAATAACCCCCGCAAACTATATATTTATGAAAAGTGCACAGCTTCATCTATTCAAAGACACCACTCTTCTCTTTCTACATGGAAAATTGCGGCCGCAGTCCCTTGCAGAAGTCACGCTTTGGTCAGAAATCAAGGAAAAACCAGATACAAACCTAGATTTCTCCATGGCAACTACCAAAAACTTACTAACCATAAATCTGCAAGTTCCCCTGAATAAAACGATACCCCATATGTATGGGTGCACATAAGTACATGGCCGCCAAACCTGAAAATGCATAATATTGGGGCTGCACTCTATGCACCCCTTTTTTTTTTGCCTGCACCCGAATGAATGGAATACGCTCGGGTGCAGGCACATGTAGCCGATATACGCATGAAAACGCGTGAGAATGCAAAGTCTCGCGTTTTCATGCGTATATCGGCTACATGTGCCTGCACCCGAGCGTATTCCATTCATTCGGGTGCAGGCACAAGTAGCAGGCGTAGGGCTGAATTTTCGGCAAGCGTTTTTCCACTTGCTGAAAAAATCAGCCCTACGCCATGTGTGGCATCAGCCTAACCCTTGGCAATAGAAACTACCAGAACAATCTTAGCACCTCTGGACCTTTCTAGAACAACTGAAATCAAATGAAGTTAAAATGGAATAAAACCACTAAAAGCAATCAAAGAACAATAATTGCAATGAAATCGGTGGTCAGAGCCCTGGATCCACCAATGTCACTGCAAAAGCAACCTTTTTGGGGCACTAAATACACAATAAAGAACAATGCAAAGATAAAACACCATAAAATCAGTAAATTCAAATTAAAACCGCTCAAACCAACAGAAGAACAATTATTGCAATGAAATCGGTGGTCAGAGCCCTGGATCCACCAATGTCACTGCAAATTCAGCACCCAATAGCAATACAAAAGTTATAGTGCAATAGAATAATTCAAAAACAGAAATCAATTATGAAAATGCAAAAAAAAACACTAAGGGCTCTGGTACACGGGGAGATTAGTCGCCCGCGGCAAAACTCCCTGCTCGCGGGCGACTAATCTCCCCGAGTTGCCTTCCCTCTGCTATCCCACCGGCGAACATGTAAGTCGCCGGCGGGATGGCAGACGCGGCGAGGCGATTTCGGGAAATCGCCGAAAAAGCCTCGCGAGTCTTTTTCGGCGATTTGCGCGAAATCGCGCCGCCGCGTCTGCCATCCCGCCGGCGACTTACATGTTCGCCGGTGGGATGGCAGAGGGAAGGCAACTCGGGGAGATTAGTCGCCCGCGAGCAGGGAGTTTTGCCGCGGGCGACTAATCTCCCCGTGTACCAGAGCCCTAAAATGCAACCAAATAAATCAGATAATTATAGAGCAAGATCAGAAATAAAGTTTTAGTAAAAAAAAAAAGACTGCCAGAGAAAGCAAAGAAAGAAAGAAAAGAAAAGAAAGAAAAAAAAAGAAAAAAAAAAAAGTGTAAGTGTAAGTGTGTGTGTAAGTGTCTGTGTGTGCTTGGGAAAGTTGTAAATAAGTGTGTATGTGTACAAAAGTGTAATAATGACAAAGATAGAAGAAGAAATGGAAAAAAAAAAAAAAATTTAGACAGTTGAGATTGAAATAAGCAAAATAAACAGTGGTTAGAGAGTTGTAGTTCAGCTTACACAATGCAGGCAGGCGATCAGGGCGACCAATCTGGCAGGAAGGCAGCAGGAAGGCAGCAGGGGGGCTCCAGCAGTCTCACGTGGCAGCAGAGTGAAGAGGCGACGGCGGGGGCGGCGACAATTAAAGGGACAGCAGTGGACACGTCATCAATGCGTGTCCACTGCTGTCATTGGCTGAGGACCCGGATCGGCGGCGCTGGGGGACCCGGATCGGTAAGTATGACCTTACTTGCTCGTTGCCTAGGGGGTTGTGCAGGCTTTACAAGCGCTGCGCTGCTTTAAAAGCGAGCGCAGCACTTGTAAACCCGTTAGTGCTGTAGGACGTAGATTCTACGTTCTATGGCACTTTGGTCCCTTGGTACCTAGGACGTAGAATCTACGTCCTATGGCACTAAAAAGGTTAATGAAGAGTTTAATTTGACTTGTTTCTTGTAAAATTTTGTGTTATTTTGATTAATGTTATTTTATTTATCTGCAGAGATGAATTTTGAATGTGCCAGGGACTGATTCTACACCTTCTGTCATGTAGGGTAAAGTAGTTACTTTCTTCCCTATTAAAGGGACAGTAACACCAAAAAATGAAAGTTTATAAAAGTAATTACTATATAATGTACTGCTGCCCTGTACTGGTACAACTGGTGTGTTTTCCTTAGAAAGACTACTATAGTTTATATAATAAAGCTTCTGTGTAGCCACGGGGGCAGCCATTTACAGGAGAACAGGAGAAAAGGCACTGTGCACCAAGTGGAACAGAGTGGAAAGGCCAGGGTGTGCTGGTGAGTGTGGATTGGCATATGTAAATATAAGGTCATGCACTTCGGATGTAAAAATATGCAAGCCACTTATACCCTTAATGGGACTGTACTAGGCAAATCCATAATGGAGAAGGACCTTGGAGTCCTTGTAGATAATAAACTTGGCTGTAGCAAGCAATGCCAGACAGCAGCTGCAAGGGCAAACAAGGTATTAAGCTGAATTAAAAGGGGAATAGATTCATGGGAGGAGGGTGTTAATTTTCCCCTTTGGTCTCCATTGCTCAAACGGGACATTATTGAGTTAGAGAGGGTCCAGAGAAGGGCAACTAAGCTGGTAAAGGGTATGGAAATCTCAGTTATGAAGAAAGACTGGCCAAGTTTGGTCTGTTTACACTGGAGAAGAGGCGCTTAAGAGGTGACATGATAACTATGTATAAATATATAAGGGGATCATATAATAACCTCTCTAATGCTTTATTTACCAGTAGGTCCTTCCAATTGACACAAGGGCACCCACTCCGTTTAGAATAAGGGAATATTTAAATATTCAGAAAGGATTTTTTTAGTGTGAGAGCTGTGAGGTTGTGGAATTCAATCCCTGAATCAGTCGTACTGGCTGATACATTATATAGCTTTAAGAAGGGGCTGGATGGCTTTTTAGCAAGTGAGGGAATACAGGGTTATGGGAGATAGCACTTAGTTAAGTTGATCCGGGGACTGGCCCGATTGCCATCTTGAAGGACCCTCTGCGGCAAATTAGAGAGGCTTCAGATTGGGTATTTTGCTTTCCTCTGGATCAACTAGCAGTTAGGCAGGTTATATATAGGCATATAACCTAAATTACTATGTTACTATGATTTTGCAGTAGCTAAAATGACAGATCACTAGAGTAGGTGATGACTCTAGGGTAAATTATGGCTTTACTGGGGCCCTGTTGATCCCAGGCTCATTGGACCTACACCTGAGACACAGAGGCAGCCAAAGAGGAAGACACACCCTCCTGCTAAACACTATATGAGAGTGCAAGAGGTGTGGTCAACCCAAATAACCAATAAGGCATAAGGCAAACTCTAAACTGACAACTGCAAAAAATCCTCTGCGGGGGTGCAATGAGGCTGTGACCACAAAATACATATAAACAACCGCAAAAAATCCTCTGCACTCACCCATTATCAATATGTAGAAATAAGACATTAGGACATTTCTGTGCATTCAGCTACTAAGAAATGCCTTCCCTCCCCACCCCAAAAAGAACTCAGTACTAATCTTAAATTACTTATATAGGTCAGTCAGTGTAGGACTGGCCAGAAGGGATGACTTTGACGTAGTTGGCCAGCTTGAAGTATATTGCAATGTACGGACAAACAATCCCTCTTTTTGGGGTGGGGAGGAAAGGCATTTCTTAGTAGCTGAATGCACAGAAATGTCCTAATGTCCTATTTCTATATATTGATAATGGGTGAGTGCAGAGGATTTTTTGCGGTTGTTTATATGTATTTTGTGATCACAGCCTCATTGCACCCCCGCCTAATGGTTTACAATTTAGTGGTTAAGCACAACTTTCCCTTTTTCTTGTGTTATTGTTTATACAGGAGCAGTGGCCAGCTCCATGTTGTAGCCCCAACTATTCCCAGCTACAGTCAGGTGATCCCAGTGGAGCCAATAAAATGGCAACCATATGGGAGTTTTAACCTTATAAGCAAGCATGTTGCAGGTAAAACTTAGTCCCTTTGCTCAGTACTAATCTTAAATTTACAATTTAGTGGTTGAGCACAACTTTCCCTTTTTCTTGTGTTAAACTCTAAACTGATAAATGGGTCTTTGTCCAGTAACAGCATAAACTAAGAAAGTTGTAGGGTTTAAAGCCATAGATGCATATTAACCCTATGGGTCCCTACACAATAAAACAGTAGGAATTGCTTTGTGCTTGTTTAAAATACACACAAGCACAAAGGTGGTATAAATATAGAAAATGGCATTTAAATATCATCCAGCAATAAGGTGCTGATAAAAAGCTTAAAGGACAAGGAAAGGTTAATATAAATTAAAAGTAAGTCTAAAGGCATTCTTTTTAAGTACTTACTGCATATCTAAATTCCCAGATTCCTGCTTGCTTCTCTGAGATATGGTGCTGGCAGCCTACAGCAATGTAAAGGCTACAGTGACATCACTGATATCTCTCTCCCCTTCCTGTAAGCCAATTCAAGCCAAGGCACACACTCATGTGAGTTTTGCCTTTTGCCTCCCACTTCTTCCTGTTACAGTTAAAGCTTCATTATTTTTGGTCATGTGATCTCTGAGGGAGCACACAGCCCATCACTAAATGTTGGATCAAGTGAAATGATGTAAAAGGCAATATTTACTGATATATATTCCAGTTTTGCAAGATTCTTTAATAGGTCACTTAACATAATATAAATCTGTGTTTGTTGTGGGGATATAGTTTTCCTTTAATGCTCAAAAAATGAGCATTGTAGGGGAAAAAAACTGCCCAGATTTATACTAGTGATTTATTTGTGTTCTTTTCTTTGGTACTTGAATGGGCAGTTCTTTCTCCAGAAATGTTGGACTGCTATGGGGGCCTCATTTGCCCCCTCCTATGCCAACCTCTACATGTGTTGGTGGGAGTGGTCCCACATTTTTGGCCATAGTAACCCCCATAGAAAGAATATAATATGGTATGGACGCTATATACTGTAGATGACCTAATTAAAATTTGGCTGACTATGTAATCATTGCAATTTTTTTATGTATATAATGATCTTAATTTACAGTTTATTATGACACATCATGACACAAATTTCAGTTTCTTAAACAGTAGCCTCTTTGGAGATGTCCTTCACATACATTTGAAACCAATGTATTTAAAAAACTTCAGCAGGTAATACTATACTGAAAGCGGATAGTTGCCATCCTAATCAAACAGCTAAAACAGGTATAGGACCCGTTATCCAGAATCCTTGGGACCAAGGGTATTCTGGATAAGGGGTCTTTCTGTAATTTGGATCTCCACACCTTAAGTCTACTAAAAAAATCAATCAAACATTAATTAAACTCAATAGGATTGTTTTGCATCCAATAAGGATTATTTATATCTTAGTTGGGATCAATTATAAGGTACTGTTTTATTACAACAGAGAAAAAGAAAATCATTTTAAAAATTCTGAATTATTTAATTAAAATGGAGTCTATGGGAGATGGGCTTTCCGTAATTCGGAGCTTTCTGGATAACGGGTTTCCGGATAAGGGATCCCATACCTGTACTATTCCCTATGGTCATTTTGTCAGATAGCGATGACATTTTTCTTCTTTAGAATTATTGATGAGCAGGCAAATTTTTGGAAAAATTAACTTCATATATGGGATTCAAAATATATTGCTCATACTGCATATAGTAAAACGAAACAGAGAAATCGTAATGATTTATTAAATTCTCAGTCTAAAAAGGATCAAAGAGATATTCCTTTTCAAAATATTTACTTTTCAACTGAATACAGTGTGGATTATAGAAAGATCTACAACATTATTAAGAAATTATTTCCTAGTATAGTGATTCCCAATTGAAACATATACTACAGTCTTACCTGTTCAAATGTATATCACGTAAGGCTCTGACTTTTGGTAGTATATTTGCACCAAGAATGGTGAATTCAATATTCCAACATAATAAATTTTATTGGCTACATAGTGTGGAACAATTGAAGAAGTGTGTTTCAATTTCCATAAACAATATGTGAGTCGTACCAAACTTTATCTAAAAAGCTGAATGAGAGAACATATACACTCCATAGAGGATGCCAATTTCAAGTCTCCCATAGGTAAACATTTTAGGGGTTGCACCCAGAAAGGTTCCTGTGATTTGAAAGTTCAAATTATTTAAAAAAGATCGGAATCCCCCGAGGGGATTTTTCATCTATTCTTAACTTCAGAGAAGGTTTTTGGATTTTTGAACTAAGCACTATTTCTCTGGGCCCCTTCCAGAGGGGATTTTACCCATGTTGTGTGAAAATTTGATCTATATCCATTTATTTAATATATATATATATTTTTTTTTTTCACTTTGGTTCACTCAGAGATGGTTTAGTCCCCTCTGGAATTTAGAGCTTTTCTCTTGGGTCTCTTTGATGTTTAGTTTGTTTAACCCTTTCACTGCCAGATGTTTTGGACGAAAGTGGAACTTCTACTGCCAGGCAGTTTTTGAACATTTTGCATTTCACTTTAGGGGCCTTTCCTCGGGGGAGACTTTTAGTTTACCCAGGAAAACAATATATCGTTTTTTTCAGGACAAACTAAGCTTTCAAAATATGGTAGAATTTTGGTGTAATTCCAATTCTGTAACAAGATATAGGCCTCTAAATGTCTAAAAAAAATTAAAAAAAAATCATATTTTTCATATTATAAACACACATACCAGAAACAAAAATTATTTTTTGCACAAAAATACAACTGATTTGGAAAGTCCCATGTCTCCTGAACGTGCCAATACCAAATATATATACAACGTAGTTGTATGGAGATTTCTCACTTGTATAGGTCAAAAACTCCCAGCAGTACACTAACAAATTTCCAAAGCACTGCTTCACAAAGCTGCATACTTTAGATTTCAAGGCCAAAACTTCCACTAACAGAAGGTTTATCCTAGAAAATTACACATTTCTGGAAAGAACAGATTCTGGGGAATCCAGAATAGGCACAATTGTGTATTCCAAACTATTAAGTCACAATGCTTTCCTAAAATCATAGTTTTTTATCAAAATTTGTGAAGTTTTAAAAAAATCGCTTCAAAGTTTCCAGTCTATAGTATCTTATCTCCTACAGGTCATAAAGTAACCACATACAACACCCTAAATATGAATGCCAGGGGTCCACTGAACAGTTTGATGCCCAATATGTTCACAGATTTTAGTAGCCGGAGCGCATATATGAAAAATAAAAAATATATAATAGTGCAATACCGTTTATATAAAATATAACCTTCTCCCCATATAAGTGAAATAGTACTCAATCAACTTTTATAGACACCAAAGTGCAGTAATATTGACTGCTTACCAGATGGCAGTACTAGCAAGCCAAATAAATAGGATGAATTCAAGTGCAGATTGAGGCTGAATGAAAAAAGTATCCAGATGTAGATTGCAACTGTATCCAAGTGCAGATTGTAACCAAATGGATCAGAAGTATCAGGATATAGAAGCAATACAGGTACTCAGAAAGCCCAACGCGTTTCGTGTACTGGCGGTACACTTCCTCAGGAGCATAAGTGGCAGTAAATCAAAATGATTTTCTTCTGATCCATTTGGTTACAATCTGCACTTGGATACAGTTGCAATCTACATCTGGATACTTTTTTCATTCAGCCTCAATCTGCACTTGAATTCATCCTATTTATTTGGCTTGCTAGTACTGCCATCTGGTAAGCAGTTCATATTACTGCACTTTGGTGTCTATAAAAGTTGGTTGAGTACTATTTCACTTATATGGGGAGAAGGTTTTATTTTATATAAATGTTATTGCACTATTATATATTTTTCATATATGCGCTCTGGCTACTAAAATCTGTGAACGTTTTGGGACCCAGTCAAAGGGGTTGATCAAAGGTAGAGCTGCAAGTCTAAATGCACACGATTTGTTACATTGACTGTACACAACACGAAATTTCATCACATCGTAAGTGCTGAGGATTCGGTATTGTATATCTACCTCACTACAGAATCATTCTTTGATGCCCAATATGTTTAGGTTTACCTAAGTATGTGGCATGTAGGGGCCCCAATGGAAACATACCCCCATATGATCTATCATGTCTGTCATTTCAGCTCCTGCAAAATCAACACATTTACATCATTATATGTGGGATAAAGCTAGTAAAAAGTACGCTCACCCCAGAAAGTCATATATTTTTGGAAAGTACACATTCCCCTGAATCTAAAATGGGTACCCATGTCTTTCTGCTCCAAAGTACCAAGCCGCAAAGCATTTCTAAAGTTAGCAATTTTGATGACATTTCCAAAAATTCGCTCAAAGCTTCCACTTTGATAAAACACCCTGAATTTGAATTCCAGAGGTCCACTGAACAGTTTGATGCTCAATAAGTATAAGTTTACCTAAATAAGGGCATGTAGGGGCCCCAATTGGAACATATATTTACATACTTTATGTGGCATAATGCTACAAAAAAGTATGCTCACCCAGAAAGCCATATATTTGTGGAAAGTACACTTTCCCCCGAATCTAAAATGGGTACCCATGTCTTTCTACTCCAAAGTACCAAGCCGCAAAGCTTTCCTAAGTTTGACGATTTTTATGATATTTCAGAAAATCACCTAAAAATTTTGAAGTTTGCCGCATTTATCTCACACAATTTCTTGCGTACAAAGGCAAATCACCCCAAATAGGAACACCTAAGGTCTACTGAACAGTTTGATGCCCAATATGCATAGATATACCAAAGTCTGCGGTATGTACTGACCCCAAAATGAAAATAGCGCAAATGGATTTCTCACCTGCAAACCCAGCTTTTGCATACAGAGCCCCCTCTCAGAATATTATGTGCTGTAACACCCCCAAACTATACAGAAAAATCCAGAAAACCATATATTTTTGGAAAGTACACATTCTGACAAATCCAACATGGGTAAAGAGTCCTTTCTACACCAAAGTACCAATCTGCAAAGCTTTCCTAAAGTTACTGGTTTTTATGACAGTTCAGAAAATCGCCTAAAAATGTTGAAGTTTGCCGTATTTATCTCATACAATTTCTTATGTACAATGGCAAATCACCCCAAATAGGAACACCAGAGGTCTACTGAACAGTTTGATGCCCAATATGCATAGATATACCAAAGTCTGTGGTATGTACTGACCCCAAAATGAAAATAGCGCATATGGATTTCTCGCTTGCCAAGTCAGCTTTTGCAAGTCAGCTTTTGCACACAGAGCCCCCTGTCAGCGTATTATGTGCTGTAACACCCCCAAACTATACAGAGACCCCCAGAAAACCATATATTTTTTGTAAAGAACACATTCTGATGAATTCAAAATAGGTAAAGTTATTTTTGCACACCAAAGTTACACCTGGCAAAGCTATGCTAAAAACAGATCAGGAACAATTATACAGGGATAAAAATGCAATAAAACCACAAAAATTGTGCAAATCAGCGAAACAACAAAATAAGTCACACAACAGTGTAATTACTGGTCAGAATATCTGATCCAATAGTCACGCTGTCAAAATAAACAGTTTTTAAGGAAAATAAACTAAAAACAAGCAGTAAAATGGAAAAAAAATTGTGTATACACGTGTGTACATATTGTAAGGCAACTCGTCCAAACAGTGCAGTCTCTGGGGGTTTAGGTAGATTGCAGGGATCAGATTGGTCTCAGAAAACAACAGTTCACACCCAGCATTTAGTTTTAAGCTGACCTCAATCAGCTTTATTCATATATAACCGGCACACAGGAGTATATTGGAAAACAAAACATAAAAATAAATCCTAGCCTGTCCGGCTCTAACTAACATACAGTAGCTCCCTCTCTATGCAATAGAGAGGATCTAGCATCCAACTCTACAAAAAACAACAGTAGTTTGTTTGGCTACTCACTGTGTCCGGCTCTCTCCTTACTGCATGCAGGCAGTTCCCCAGGAAGGGAGAGAGTGAGTAACTCTGCAGACAACATGTTTAAAGGGGTTTCCCCTGAAGCCTAACAAGGCCACTAATTAGCCAGGCTTCACCAAAACCTGGATAGCCTGGTGAATGGAAGTCCCACCCGCTCACTTCCATTCACTCCAGGGCCCTTTTTACCGGCTTTTCCAAACGCCGAATGCAGTGAAAGAACACTCTTTCACTGCTGACATTCTTTCCCTGGAGCTTAGTATATATAAGAGAGAAATCTGGGAGAAATATAAACACCTTCCACCTCTAATCCAGCATTTCTCTCACACACCCTCCCCCTCTGTTTCGACGTAGGGGTCGGAACACAACTAGCCTCAAGACAGTGTACCCGGGATAAGGCATCTGCATTTCCCAGCTGGGACCCCGGTCTATGCTCCACTGTGAACTAGTAGTTCTGAAGGGCCAGGAACCATCTTGTCACCCTTCTATTCTTTTCACGATTTTCACACATCCATTTAAGGGGGGCATGGTCAGTAACTAATGTAAACTGGCGGCCTAACAGATAGTATCTAACCTCCTCCAGCGCCCATTTCACTGCTAAGCATTCCTTCTCTACTGTAGCATAGTTTCTCTCATGGATGTTCAGCTTTTTACTCAGGAAAACTATAGGATGCTCTGCACCCTCTCTGATTTGGGACAGTACTGCTCCGACTCCCACATCGGATGCGTCAGTCTGCACAATAAACTTCTTTGTGAAGTCTGGGGTTATCAGTACTGGTTGGCTGCATAAGGCTTTTTTTAGGGTCTGAAAGGCCTGTTCTGCCTCAGAGTTCCACTTGATCATTATGGACGTGGTCCCTTTTGTAAGGTCAGTCAGAGGGACAGCTATAGTGGCAAAGTTAGCTATGAACCTTCTGTAGTAACCAGTGATCCCCAAAAAAGCTCTAACCTGTTTTTTTGTGACTGGTCTAGGCCAGTCTTGAATTGCCTGCACCTTGTTAAGCTGAGGCTTAACTAGCCCTCTACCAATGTTGTACCCCAAATACTTGGCTTCTTCCAGGCCTATGCTACATTTTTTTGGGTTAGCTGTCAGACCGGCCATTCGTATGGAATCAAGCATGGCCTGTACCCTAGGTAGATGGGATTGCCAATCCGAGCTATGGATAACTACGTCATCAAGGTACGCTGCTGGGGCCTTAAGATTTGGTCCATGGTACGTTGGAAGGTTGCTGGGGCTCCATGTAACCCAAATGGCAACACTACATACTGGAACAGACCTTCGGGAGTGCTAAAAGCAGTTTTCTCTTTGGCTCGGTCCGTCAGGGGAATCTGCCAATAGCCCTTGGTCAAATCTAAGGTTGTCAGGTATCTAGCCGTCCCTAGTCAATTAACTTGTCCACACGAGGCATAGGGTAGGCATCAAATTTGGAGACAGTATTTAATTTTCGAAAGTCATTACAGAAGCGCCAGCTCCCATCTGGTTTAGGTATTAAGACAATGGGACTGGACCAATCGCTATGCGACTCCTCAATGACTCCCAACTCTAACATCTTTTTAACTTCCTGAGATATGGCTTCTCGTCTAGCTTCAGGCACCCTATAAGGTTTTACGTTAACCCTTACCCCTTATTCAGTTATGATGTCATGCTTTACCAAAGAGGTTCGTCCAGGTTTCTCAGAAAAAACATCCCTATTTTTGATTACAAAGGTCTGTACTTCTTTCCTCTGAGTGTCTGACAAGGAGTCTGCCACCTTAACCTCTGGCACTAGGGGTTCTGCCCTTAGAGATGAAGTAGGCTTGGTGAACAATGACATCCTTTCTTTCCAGGGTTTTATAAGATTGACGTGGTAAACCTGCTCAGGTTTCCTTTTACCTGGTTGGCGAACCTTATAATTTACTTCACCAATCTTTTCAAGAATCTCAAAGGGCCCTTGCCACTTCGCCAAAAATTTGCTTTCTACGGTGGGTATTAGCACTAGTACACGATCCCCAGGGGAAAAATTGCGTACTCTGGCACCTCTATTATACACCCTCTGTTGGGCTTCTTGTGCCTGCTCCATGTGCTCTCTTACTATGGGCATCACCGCGGTTATTCTGTCCTGCATTTGGTCTATATGCTCAATGACACTTTTAAAGGGGGTGGGTTGTCCCTCCCAAGTCTCCTTTGCTATGTCCAACAAGCCCCTTGGGTGCCTACCATATAGCAACTCAAACGGTGAGTACCCCGTAGATGATTGAGGGACCCCCCTTATGGCAAACATTAAATAGGGTAACAAGTAATCCCAATTTTTCCCATCCTTGTCTACCACCTTCTTAAGCATACTTTTGAGTGTTTTATTAAACCTTTCCACTAACCCATCAGTCTGGGGGTGGTATACAGAAGTGCGAAGTTGGACCACTTTAAACAACCTGCACAGCTCCTTCATGACCCGGGACATAAACGGGGTGCCTTGGTCAGTGAGTATCTCCTTTGGGATTCCTACTCTACTAAAGACATGTACCAATTCTCTAGCAATGGATTTAGAGGAGGTATTACGTAGAGGAATGGCCTCGGGGTATCGGGTAGCATAATCCATGATTACCAATATATGTTGGTGTCCCCGTGCAGATTTTACTATTGGGCCCACCAAATCCATGGCTATCCTCTCAAATGGTGTCTCTATCACAGGGAGAGGGACCAAAGGGCTAAGAAAATGTGGCCTAGGAGCCGAATACTGGCAGTCTGGACAGAAACTACAGTATTGCTCAACTTCACCATGTAGCCCTGGCCAGAAAAACCGTTGCAAAATTCGCTCCTTCGTCTTCTCTACCCCTAAATGTCCGCCCATCACATGTTTATGTGCGAGGTCAAGTACCATACGCCGGTATGGTTTTGGGACAACCAGCTGCTCCACCCGGTCATTTCCCTTTTCTACCTGATATAGCAGGTCATTTTGGAGGGCTAAGTAGGGACAAGAGGGTCTAGAGTCAGAGTCTACAGGTTTCCCATCTATCATTTTTACATTGGCCCTTGCTCTAGACAGTGTGGGATCCTTTAACTGCTCTGAAGCAAAATTATCCCTCCTAATCTCCAAGTCAGGCATGTCATTGTCTTCCTCAACCGGGTCTACAAGGTCTTCCCCACCTGGTATAGTCTGGTCAACCTGGGGTTCCACGTCTACCTCATCAGATTCCCCTGCTAACACAGAAAAGGGAAAATCTATAGTAGCCCCACCCTCAGTTACAACCTCAGACACTTTATTACCGGAATCAGGGTGGCTTCCCTTTAAGTAGGACTGGTCCATAACCTTGTCAGTTTCCCACAATTTCCAGAAATGTGGGAAGTTTCTCCCCAAAATTACATCATGTGGTAAAGTGGGAACCAACCCTACAGGGTACTTTAATGTCCCGTAGGCAATTTTGATTTCCACTTCAGCCATAGAATACTCGCGAGTATCCCCATGTATACATGTGACCCCTACCGTATCAGGCCCATACTGAGGTGTTTCAACCAACAAAGATTTCATCAGGGTAACCTGGCTACCAGAATCTAATAATGCATTTACTGGCTTTCCTTCCACAATAACATCACACAGGTACTTATCATTCCCTGTCTTTGGAAGGGCAGTACACACAATCTGAGCATACATTGACGTACGCCTCTTTGTTAAGGCAGTATCACACTGCATAGGTTCAGTTAGGCTGCAGTCTGCAGCAAAGTGTCCCAGCATATGGCACCGGAAACACCGCACCAATTCTTTATTAGGTCCTCTGCGAGGAGGGGTCCCTCCTGACACATTTTGGTAGTCTCTGGGTCTAGCGCCTGTAGATTCTCCACGTTGGAGCATGCTCTTATCAGTCGTAGGTCCCTTTTTCCATGCAGGTACCTCTCTACCATTTCCACAAGCTGGTCTGCAGTTGTTGGGTCTGCATGGCTTACCCATTTGCGCAAAGGTAAAGGCAGAGACCTACGGTACCGGTCCATCACTATCCGCTCCACAATCTGTGGCCCTGTTAGGGTCTCCAGCTGCAGCCACTTTTTAGTTAGATGAATTAGGTCATGCATCTGAGAGCGTGGAGGCTTTTCTGCCATAAACATCCACTGATGAACACGCTGGGCACGGACCGAGAGGGTGACCCCCAGCCGGGCCAAAATCTCAGCTTTTAGTTTGTCATAATCTTTAGCAGCAATGTGATCCAGATCAAAATAGGCTTTTTGTGGTTCCCCAGAGAGAAAGGGTGCCACCAGGCCTGCCCACTGCTCTTTAGGCCAGTCCTCTCGCTCTGCTATCCTCTCAAATGTGGAAAGGTAAGCTTCAACGTCATCACTTGTCAGCTTTTGCAAATAATAGCTAGCCCGTATAGCAGTTGGTTTAGCGGTTTCTGTAGGAGGTGCTGCGACACTCCTTGCAGCTAGCTGCTGCACTACCTCTTTGAGGAGCTCCCGGTCTTGTCGCTGTTCCTCTCGGTTTGCGATCAGCTGTTGCTGCTGGACTCTTGCTGAGCAGCCGTAGCCTGTATCAGGGCGTTGATAACGTCGTCCACCATGCCCTGCAGCAAAACACTTTATAATGCAAAGCTGAAATTGGGTTTCTGGCCCTTTAAATCTCCAAAAAAAAAAAAAACCAAACAAAAAAAAAAAATTTTTTTTTTATTGCCAAAGCATCCTCCACCATATGTAAGGCAACTCGTCCAAACAGTGCAGTCTCTGGGGGTTTAGGTAGATTGCAGGGATCAGATTGGTCTCAGAAAACAACAGTTCACACCCAGCATTTAGTTTTAAGCTGACCTCAATCAGCTTTATTCATATATAACCGGCACACAGGAGTATATTGGAAAACAAAACATAAAAATAAATCCTAGCCTGCCGGCTATAACTAACATACAGTAGCTCCCTCTCTATGCAATAGAGAGAATCTAGCATCCAACTCTACAAAAAACAACAGTAGTTTGTTTGGCTACTCACTGTGTCCGGCTCTCTCCTTACTGCATGCAGGCAGTTCCCCAGGAAGGGAGAGAATGAGTAACTCTGCAGACATGTTTAAAGAGGTTTCCCCTGAAGCCTAACAAGCAGGGACGGGCCAAGCCGACCGGGCGCCCTAGGCAACCCGGTCGGCCAACTCCGCCCACCTCCCCGCCCCCCCCCCCCCGAACGGCGCATGCGTGCCAAAGCAGAGGAGGAGGGGCGGGGGGGCGGTGCGATTCGATCGGTCATGGCCTCCACCGCTAATGTTAAGCGGCGGAGGCAATGACAAAGTAGCACTAGGGGTAGACAGGAGAGGCTCCTACCTGGCGCCCCTCAATCGTTGCACCCTAGGCAGCTGCCTCTTCTGCCTACCCCTAGTTTCAGCCCTGCTAACAAGGCCACTAATTAGCCAGGCTTCACCAAAACCTGGATAGCCTGGTGAATGGAAGTCCCACCCGCTCACTTCCATTCACTCCCTTTTTACCGGCTTTTCCAAACGCCGAATGCAGTGAAAGAACACTCTTTCACTGCTGACATTCTTTCCCTGGAGCTTAGTATATATAAGAGAGAAATCTGGGAGAAATATAAACACCTTCCACCTCTAATCCAGCATTTCTCTCACAATATGTAAAAGTAGTGTGACAGTATGTAAGTGTGTATATGAGTGTATATAAGTGTATATTAGTGTGCAAAATGGAAAAAAAAAACAAAAAACAAAAAAAAGTGTGTGCTGTATGTAGGTATAAATGTGTGTAAGTGTGTAAATACAACAAATAAAAATACACTTACCTGTCCAGAAGATCCATATCGCATGGCTGGCCATCCTGCTGTAGTCCTGGTGAGTGGGCAGCTCTTGGGGGGGGAAACAGGAACCAGGAAGCTGGGAATAAGCGATGCGATCGCGTCTGCTGCTTGATGGGGGGGGCCCTGTGACGATCGCATCACAGGGCCGACATGACAGCCCCCCTGGCTCATTGCCCAGGGGGCTGTCATCACTAAAAAGTCTCTCTCTCGCTGTACGTTGTTGGCAGGTAAAGGGTTACATAGTTACATAGTTACATAGGGTTGAAAAAAGACCAGTGTCCATCAAGTTCAACCCATCCAAGTAAACCCAGCACACCTAACCCACACCTACCAATCTATACACTCACATACATAAACTATAAATACAACCACTAGTACTAACTGTAGATATTAGTATCACAATAGCCTTGGATATTCTGATTGTTCAAGAACTCATCTAGGCCCCTCTTAAAGGCATTAACAGAATCTGCCATTACCACATCTCCAGGAAGGGCATTCCACAACCTCACTGCCCTCACCGTGAAGAACCACCTACGCTGCTTCAAATGGAAGCTCCGTTCCTCTAATCTAAAGGGGTGACCTCTGGTGCATTGATTGTTTTTATGGGAAAAAAGAACATCCCCCATCTGCCTATAATCCCCTCTAATGTACTTGTACAGAGTAATCATGACCCCTCGCAAGCGCCTCTTTTCCAGAGAAAACAACCTCAACTTCGACAGTCTAACCTCATAGTTTAAATCTTCCATCCCCTTAACCAGTTTAGTTGCACGTCTCTGCACTCTCTCCAGCTCATTATTATCCCTCTTAAGGATTGGAGCCCAAAACTGCACTGCATACTCAAGGTGAGGCCTTACCAGGGACCTATAAAGGGGCAAAATTATGTTCTCATCCCTTGAGTCAATGCCCTTTTTTATACAAGACAGCACTTTATTTGCTTTAGTAGCCACAGAATGACACTGCCTGGAATTAGACAACTTGTTATCAACAAAAACCCCTAGATCCTTCTCCATTAAGGATCCCCCCAACACACTACCATTCAGTAGATAGTTCGCGTTTATATTATTCCTACCAAAATGCATAACTTTGCACTTATCAACATTGAACCTCATTTTCCAGTTTGCTGCCCAGTTTTCTAATTTTGTCAAATCGCTCTGCAAAGCGGCAACATCCTGCATGGAACTTTTTGCACAATTTTGTGTCATCAGCAAAAATAGAAACAGTACTCTCTATGCCCTCCTCCAGGTCATTAATAAACAAGTTAAAAAGCAAAGGACCAAGGACTGACCCCTGCGGTACTCCACTAACCACACTGGTCCAATTAGAAAATGTTCCATTTACCACCACTCTTTGTACTCTATCCTTCAGCCAGTTCTCTATCCAATTACAAATATTATGTTCTAGGCCAATATTCCTTAATTTGATCATTAACCTTCTGTGAGGTACTGTATCAAACGCTTTAGCAAAGTCCAAGTAGATGACATCAATTGCCATTCCAGCATCGAGGTTCCTACTCACCTCCTCATAAAAGGCGACTAAATTAGTCTGGCAAGATCTGTTACACATAAAACCATGCTGGCACAAACTAAAAGTATTGTGAACTGCAATGTATTCAAGTACCCTATCCCTTATTACCCCTTCCAAAATTTTTCCTACTACTGATGTCAGACTAACAGGCCTATAGTTTTCAGGCTGAGAACGGGATCCCTTTTTAAATAACGGCACCACATTAGCAATCCGCCAGTCTCTCGGCACCATGCCAGACCTCAATGAATCCTGAAAAATTAAGTGAAGAGGTTTGGCAATCACAGCATTCAGCTCATTTAATACCCTGGGATGAATCCCATCTGGCCCTGGACCTTTGTTTACCTTTACATGTTCAAGTCTCTTTTGAATTTCCTCCCGAGTGACCCATGCGTCAGTAGCTAAATTACTAGAACTGGGCATATTAAAAGGGAAGCCTTCATTATCTGGCTCCTCAGATGTATAGACAGATGAAAAATAAGAGTTCAAAATTTCAGCTTTTTCCCCGTTCTCATCAACCAACTTACCCCCCGTGATAATAAGGTTCCCACCCCTTCTTGCTTCATTTTTTTACTATTCACATAATTAAAAAATAATTTTGGTTTCTTTTTACTCCTAGCTGCAATATCCCTTTCCATTTCTATTTTAGCTTGCTTGATAGCTTTTTTGCATGCTTTATTTGCTTCCTTGTACCTGATGAAAGTTTCTGCTGTCCCAGCTAACTTGAATGCCCTAAAAGCACGTCTTTTCTTACCAACCTCAACACTAACACCTTTATTCAGCCATAAAGGTTTTGCTTTGCGATGCCTCTCCTTGCTTACAAGGGGGATATACTGTTATGTATACCTGCAAAGCAATGTTTTAAAGATGTTCCATTTTCCTTCTGTGTCTAACCCCATGAAAAGCCTTTCCCAGTTGACACATTGCAGAGATGCCCTTATACTAGCAAAGTCTGCACGTCTAAAATTGAGCGTTTTAGTTACTCCCTTATAGAGCTGTCTCTGCAGCATTATCTCAAAGGAGACCATGTTGTGATCACTGTTCCCCAAATGCTCACCCACACAAATGTTAGAGATGAGTTCATTATTATTAGAAATCACCAGGTCCAAAATAGAGTCATTCCTAGTAGGTTCTTGAACTGCCTGAAATAAAAAGTTGTCATTTAGCATATTTACAAACCTACTAGCTTTTTCTGACTTAGCCACCCCATTACTCCAGTCAATGTCCTGATAATTAAAGTCCCCATAATAACAATTTGACCCAGTTTTGAAGCCTCCTCCATTTGCAACAATAGCTGGGAATCATCCCCCTCATCTATACGGGGTGGTTTATAGCATACACCAATGACCATTTTCTTTGTGACCTTCAGCCCTACTGAAATTTCTACAAAAAGAGATTCAACGTTTTCATTGGTAATGTCTTTATTACATGGCTTTAAATCTGACTTTACGTAAAGACAAACCCCTCCACCCTTTTTAATCTCTCTGTCCCTCCTAAAAAGTGTATAACCATTTAAATTCACAGCCCAGTCACATTTATCATCCCACCAGGTCTCAGTGATACCTATTAAATCATAATTTTTAATACATGCAATAGCTTGCAGCTCCCCTAATTTACCCGACAAGCTACGCGCATTAGCCAGCATGCAGCGGAGATTACTACTTCTCCCTCTGATGTTTACATTAGCTAACGGAGAGTTAGAGCTAAGGCAAATATGAGACTGTTTTCCTTGTAACGGAAGCTCCTTATCTGATAAACTATATGCCCCCCTCACTCCTCCCCCACAACCCTTTGCTAGTCCCCCTGCCCCGTCTACACTAATTTTCCCATAGAACTCTAGCTCACCCACCCCCCCTTGTCTAGTTTAAACACTCCTCCAACCTCTTAACCATTCTCTCCCCTAGCACAGCAGACCCCCTTCCATTGAGGTGCAATCCATCACGGCTGTATAGATTGTACCCCAAGGAAAAGTCAGCCCAGTGCTCTAGGAACCCAAACCCTTCCTTCCTACACCAAGACTTTAGCTACGCATTTAGCTCCCTAAGTTCCCACTGTCTCCCTAAACTTGCACGTGGCACCGGCAAAATTTCCGGAAAAATTACATTGGAGGACCTTTGCTTAATCTTAGAGCCTAGATCCCTGAACTCACTCTTTAAGGTCCCCCACCTACCGTTCATTTTGTCGTTAGTACCGATATGTACCAAGACAGCCGGGTTATGCCCAGCCCCTCCCAATAATGTGTCAACCCGATCAACCACATGTCGAACCCTGGCACCAGGAAGACAGCAAACTGTCCGGTTGAAGCGATCCGCTTGACAGATTACCCTGTCCACTTTCCTAATGATTGAATCCCCTATAAACACCATCTGTTTAGGCCTAGCTCTGCTCTCCTCCCCACCACTACTAGAGAAACTGGTCTCCCGGCTGTTAGAGAGATCAGCCACATCTAGAACTGCCAGTCCAGAGTTCACACTCCCATCTTCTTCACACAATCTGGCAAATCTGTTGGGATGCGCAAACCCTGGAGCAGCCTCCCTTTTCCTTTTCCCCACACTAGATTTTCTAACTGTCACCCAGCTTACTGGCCTCTCATCCTTTTGCTGCTCCCCTCCCCCCATACTATCTAAACCCCGCTAGCTCTTGTTCAGTTAGCAAGAGACTCCTCTCAAGATTGTTGATTGAACGCAGTGTTGCAACGTGTTCCTCTAGTGCTCTAACGCGAGCCTCTAAAGTGGCAATTCGCTCACATCCACAACAGAGGTATGCACTTTGGAACTGTTGTTCCACAACTGCATACATGTGGCAGGCTGTGCACTGTGTCAGACCTTCAATGTTGCTACCACTTATTCTCCCAGTTACAAGAACAGTTAAACAAAAATAGGTGAAAGGACTTGTAGTAAATACCTTGTTTTACCTTGTTTTTAACTCCCTTAGTGTTTAACTCCTGAGTTAAACCCAACAGTTAAAAAAAAAAAAAAACACACAATGGTTTTGATTAATTAATTGGTTAATATTATCATCACATTGTTTTTAAATATATTGAAAGTTTGTATTTTGACAAGTAGATGGCGATGTTTATAAGCGTTTAAAAAGGAATGCACTCATGCTGTTCATTAGCCTATGATTAACGGTTTTCTCCCGAAATGCATCTGGCTGTTTGCTATACAGTAGCCACTTATGTTTTGTAACTCAGCAGTTTTTTTTCCTTTTCTTTTTTGAGGTGTTGCAGCAGTGGTGGAGCTCTTTGTGAACTTTGCCGGCACCTATCTCAAAAAAACTCTTTTTTCTTGGGAAGGGAGTCTCTGCAGACAATATATATTATTTTCTTTTCCATTAAGATGTAAACCCTAAGGATAAAGATTGCTTATCAACTATTCTCACAAACCTGCCATTTCATTTGCTCTTCCTCGGTATTGTGAATATTGCGTGCTCTCTTCACCTCTTGTATCGGTTATTGATTGCTTTATATGTTACTCTGTGTAATAGTTACACTACCTCCCTCTTGATATTTCCACATAGCAAATGCCCATCCTGTGTGTTAGAGTCAAGTGTACCCCATGCTCTATAGCCATTCTAGTTTGTCTTTGTCTTTTTAACAGCCAAAAAGGGGTTACATAAATATCATCAAGGTACCAAACAGAGAGGGGGAGGGGCACATGCCATTATTCACAGGCTGAATGTGCAAGGAGAGGGAAAACCATGGACCAAAGACACACTTGTAGCAAATATACACAAATATAAGCCCTCTGATGTTTAACAATCTTAGAAATGCTGGTTGTATGGGAAGAAAAAGTAGTTAAAAAATAAAGTCTATAAATTTCTGAACCACATCCTGACAGCTAAATTTGTTGTTACGGTGAGGCAGCGGGGATGCCCACCACCTCGCTGGTAGGGACGGCCGCCGCTTACCTCTTAGCTTCCGACACGCGCACCTTGTGGTTCCTGGCATGGGGGTCGGATGTGTGCTGTTTTTTATTTTGACATGCGTTGTGACACGCTTTTCGTCTATGCTCTGCTCTTCCTCGTTTTTCCTGCAACAGGCACCAGTTCCTTTACCTTAGTTTTTTTTTACTCCAGTCCTTTCCCACTGAGGAAGCAAGGGTTTATGATCACCTTATTACAAGCTGATCTGCAGCTTTGGGCCTTTAGTCTGCCTCTGCTGAATCAGCTAGGGCAGGAGGGTAGTGGAGGAAAATTGCAATGAGTAGTCAGTTAAGGGTATGAATCTCTGATACAATTAAGGATAGCCTTATTAATTATCCTGATCTAACCTCCCTTTATTCCCTAATGCATCTTTCTATTGATATTGATAGAAGGCACAGGGAGAGGCATCAGGAGAGAGCCACTTCATGTCTGAATCCATACCAGCAGCAACAACACCTATTCCACCAGAAGAACCTATGCAGTTAAGCTCTACCCATTTGTCCCTTAAAGAGAAGGTCCGTAGACATACCAAAGGGTTATGTTTATATTGTGGAAGTAAGGGACATTTTTGTAACAACTGTCTAAAGAGGCTGGGAAACTACAAAGCCTAAACAGGTCTGGGGAGTCCTGTTTGGGTCATGCAGTTTTACTCCCCAACAACCTACTTCTAAGATTTTTTAGATGCTAATTTTTCCCACAGACAAGGCATCCCCATACTTTCTTTTGCACCACCAGTCAAACTTTTGGCCATTGATTTGAGTCCTTTAGTTAGTGGTAAGTGACCTTTAAATCTGATAATCTCGCTATGTCTATTTGTAATACCCTCAGAGCAAATATTTTTTCATGTCATTAATTGTCCAGACACTCCTGTGATCCTTGGCCTCCCATGGTTACAAATGCATAATCCCCATATTGACTGGGATACCAGTAGAGTTCTTCATTGGGGGGTTGGCTGTAAGAAATTGTGTCTTTGTTCACCCCATACCTTAGCTGTCACCTAAGTGGAAGTGAGTCACTAGGATCAACATGACTGTGCCATTCTTGCCCATGACCACAATGTACCTTGCATGACACATAGGTCCAGTAACCTTAGTTATTACTACAGGGTCCCACTTTGGATCAGTCCAGTAATTCCTAGCACACACTGTATCATTAGAACCAAATGTACATGATTATTAGGATAGAACTGAACCAGGCTCTGTTAC
The DNA here is from genome assembly GCF_000004195.4 of Xenopus tropicalis. Taxonomy (NCBI): domain Eukaryota; kingdom Metazoa; phylum Chordata; class Amphibia; order Anura; family Pipidae; genus Xenopus; species Xenopus tropicalis. The sequence continues at coordinate 44,047,115 of NC_030685.2, forward strand.
TGTTTCCACTCTACATCCTCAGATAGGTCTGGATTAAGACCCATCATGGCTGACACCTGTGGTTGGACATGGGGTAACATGCTCAGCTAAAAGGAATCGGGCAAGTCTTGTTGACCAATCCCCATTAGTAATCCTTCTGAGTGCATCCTTCGCAGTTTGAACCATTCTTTCAGCTTGTCCATTTCCTTGAGGTCAATGTGGAGCAATGGTTACTTCCATTATTAAGTTGTTATTGGTAAAGGTCCTGAACTCCTCAGAAATAAAAGCAGTACCATTGTCTAAAACAACAACATCCGGTATTCCATATGTTGCAAACAGCTGAGGAAGGGTTGAAATTGCCACTGCTGATGTCTGAGATGACACCAAGGCTAAACCAAGGCTTTTTTGTAATTTCCCAAGGAAACATTGGCAAGTAACACACTGATATACAGCCTTTTCTATGTCTGTAAACTCTGGGCCACCAGACATAACCGTGTGAGAGCTTTTATGAGCACAGTTCTTGGATAGGCTGCATTTAGCATATCTAGGACCATTTTGCTTTCTCTTTGAGGGATGACTATTCTGCTTCCCCATAATAAACACCTGTTATGTGCAGATAGTTCATGCTGACAGCTTGAATATGGTCTGAACTTACCAGTCAAATTTTCATTTGGCCATCCACTCCACACCCAGTTGAGAACACAAGAAAGAACTAGATCCTTTGAGTGATCTCAGTATTCAGAGTTTAGAATAACAGAAAGGCCATATCCCATAGACTCCATTTTAATCAAATGATTCACATTTTTAAATATATAATAAATATAATTCTAAGGATAATAATCATTATTGGAGCCAAAACAATCCTATTGGGTTTAATAACTCTTTTAGCAGACTTATGATAGGAGATACAAATTATGGAAAGACCCCTTATCCGGAAAACCACAGGTCCCAAGCATTCTGGATAACGGGTCCTATACCTGTATAAGTAAAGTGATAGTGGTAGTGAGCAGTCTGAAATCTGTAAAGGCAAGCGGCTCAAAGCATAAGCATTTAAGATGGACTTTTCCGGTTTATAAACAAGGGTGTAATCATAAGCACTTTTCATGAAACTCCATCTGAGCATTCAAGGTGAAATAACATTAGGATTAGGAATATCTTTTGAGAGCAAACCCAGTAACGATTTATGATTTGTATGTATTTCAAATGTATGTCCATAGGGATAATTATGAAACTTTTTAAAAGCTAATGCTTCTTTGTCAATTCGTACATAGTTCCTCTCTGATGTCATTGTCCTAGAGTAGTAAGCAACTGGTGCCTCTTTACCATTTAGGAGGATGTGACTATGAACATTGCCAACACTATAAGGAGATGCATCTGTAGTAATATTAATGGTCGATCTTCATTATAATGGACAAGAAGGGAATCAGATGTCAGCAACTGTTTACCTTTGCAGAATAACTCTGAATGTACAGGAGTACAATTCCATGGAACCCCTTTGTCAAGCAAGCTTTGTGAGCAAGGAAGCTGTGGTAGAAATTGAACAACCCAAGGAAGGCTTAAAGCTCTTGTTTAGACTTTGGTTCAGGTGCATCATGGCTAGCATCATGGATAGCTTTAACTCTACTTTCTGTAGGATGAATGCCTGAAGCATCTATATGGTACCCCAAGAAGTTTAGGCTGGTAGCTACAATCTCACACTTTTTTTAACCAAATACGTGAATGCCAGATAGCTGCTGGAATATTCCTGGTGCAGTTGAAATTCCAAACTGGAGTTGCTTAACCCTAAGGCACCCTGTTGGGTAATGACAGTCTGAGCATCTGCAGAAGCTTCATCCACCAACAACTATTGATATGTCTGGGGAAGATCAAATTTAGCAAAAACCTTGCCACCATCTAGTGTGGATAACAGTTGATTCACAGGAGGCTAAGGATATGGGTGTTGTTTAAGGGCTTTATTTAATGTGCATTTTTAGTTCTCACATCATCATTAGGCTTAAAGCAGAATGAAAGGCTAATGAAGAGTTAATTTCTAGCTGCAGGCATACCTTCAGTTGTCTCAATAGTGCCCTTAAGTCTCTCCATATTTCTCCTGTTCAGATGATCAGAAGCCAAACAGGAAGAAAAAACACTGAGCTGTGCAAAGAACGTTCTCATAATGCTTCACTCCTGCACGGAGACTCAGACCAAGTGTACATACTCAGTTAGTAAGACTATGAGTCAGCTTCCTGCTGATTGGCTCAGATCCACATTCCTAAGGGGGGGGTGAGTTCTTAGCATTCTTGATGGAGGGGGGAGCAGGAGAGGAGAGAAAGCAGAGAGCTTTGTGTCTCTGGCAGAGGAAAACAGACACAACAAATCTTTTGACAGGGAACTCAGTGCAGCGTTTCTGTGAGTGCTTATGGCTGCATTTACATAGACCTTTCTGATAAAGCTTACTTAGTTTTTACTTCTCTTTCTCCTTTAAGGACTAGCACAATCAGTGTTGCCCACTGTGTATGCGTCACTGGCTCAGGGACCCCTGAGCGTTGAGACGTTTAAGTTCAGCTTCAATTTTAGGATGTAAAGCATATGGCACAGATCTGGATTTCATGTGTACAGGTAAAATTGCAGGGTCTAATCTAAGTAACATCAGTGGACCCTTGTAAGTGCACAGTTCATCTAAAAAAAAAATTCTTCAGTGACCTTCTTGGTCACCTTCTTGGATGCCTACAAGGCTTTTTTAAATACCATTGGCAATTATTAGGGGGCAACATCTCTCTGAATGTGTTGTACTCAACACTCACATCACATCTTCCAAGAAGTTAAACAAACTGGCCATTATATTCATGGAGTGTGCACCCTGGCTTTGATAATGTAGGAGGATTGTGAGGATTTTGAGTTTATGGCAAATGCGCCTCCTGATCAATCTCCATTTCATACCGATGGCCATGTATAAAATACATATGTATTAATTCCAGGGCCCTTACTGTTGACATGGTTGATATGATATAAAATAAAAACAAGCAGGTTGGGCAGGACAGTACATAAAAGATAAAATTCATAGTGGGATAAAATGATATTACCAGTAATTAAGCAGATTTAGAGAGTGCTGCAATATATTGGTGTATATAGCAGTATAAAACAGAGGCAGAGGGATACACAGATGAGTAGTATTGCCAAGAAAAAAATTCCAAACTAAAGGTTTACATAGTAAATGAACTTTGAGAACAATTGGGTAGTTTCCTTTCAGGAAACATATGGCTTTTGTCTCAAATTCAACAAATTTCCTGAAGAGTTGCAGTTCCCTTTTAGATTAAAATCATTAGGAAAATAAAGCATAATTCTAAAGTTTACAAATGCTTTTTACATATATTGTGTTCCAATACATTAGTATTGCAATGTTTCGGTATTGTTTAAAATCTGTTCATTCAGATTTTACAGGTTTAATAAAACCAATTCATTAAGGTAGGAACAAAACAGTTGTGTACAAGTGATTAAAAGTTGCTTTCCTATTTGCAGCAGACTCCTGGATAACAATGCTAATATATATTGTATAATCCAAAGACACTGTAACCCTTTCTTGGCACACTTCCTTAGAATAGGATCACACTCCCTTTGACCTTGCGTTTTTATTTGTGGCTATCTGGACTTAAAACCTCTGCATAAATTTGGACGGAGTGGGAAACTGGGTTCTTACAGCACAGTGCCTCTACCTAATGGAGGTATGGAGGAGGTAATGGAGGTAACTGAGGGATACACATCAGAGGGTCCCAACAGAAAATAAAGTACACAGAGATTAGAGGCAATATTACATTTCCTATAGAAAGAAGAAAATGCAACAGACATCTTCAACAATCAAATCCTCCTGTAATGGGGACATATCGGGAGCTATCTGACTTACTAGTAGATAAAAAGCTTTGACGGACTAACATGCACAGTCCTTAGAATCAGGGTTTTATTGGGCCGGCTCGGACCGGATCCCCGCCAGAGCTCCCCCTGGCCAGTCGTCTCCCTCCACCGACGCGCTCAAGGTAAGTTTAATTAATGCGTGTTCGAGGGAAGGGGTTTGGGCAAGTGGCGGGGTCCCCTGCAGGGGTTGTGGGGGCTGTGGTTGGGGCCCCAGGAGCAGCAGCCCCTTTGGGACCTGCACCACCCAGTCTGATACTGCTTAGAATATAACAGTCCCACAGATGAATTCCGGATAGGATAAACAAATACACAGTTCAATTAGTTTCTATATGTCCCTTTTCTAGAGCTTGTTCCTCCAAATACTTCTCCTTGAAAAAGACATTTTCAAGGAGAGGCACACAAACAAGACCTGTCCTCACAAAGGGGAGACAGGCTTGTACCTTAGCCTTTCTTGACAGAGAAGAGGATAGGATCTCTATGTACAGCTGCAGCTTCAGGTCTCACCTCCTTCACCTCAGATATTTCCCTGAGTCTCTTTCTTTCTCTGAATAGGAACTGCAGCAAAGGATCTTAATAGCCTCTGGTGGCCTACCATGTAGCTTTGGTGCCAAAACCAGGCCTTTCTGTCCCAATACCCCTAGGCTCCCAGTGAACTTAAGGAACTTCTTCTACCTCCCAGCCAATCAGATCACTCCACTGCTTGTAACAAGGCTGGATGATTACTTAGATTGTAAGCTCTATGGTACAGGGACCTCCTTCCTACTGTGTCTCATACCACATAGTACTTATTCCCTGTGCATTTATATAGATTGTACAGTGCTGCATACCCTTGTGGCACTTTATAAATAAAGTTATACATACATACATACATGTCACAAGAAGAGGAGCTGGTTAGCTGGAAGTAATGCTAGCAGAACTGTTGGAAAGATCCTTTGACCTACTATAAGACAGATAACACTGTTTGAAATTTTGAACATTTTTATTGCAAATTTTAAACCAAAAGTTTTATTTGGTGATATCTTGTGTTTTAAATTATACTGGCAGATATGGTCTGGGGACCAGGCATGCTGATAGGTCATCACTTTACAATTCAAAATGTTATTCTTGAACCAACAAATGTACTTTTTTTTAAGCAGTAAGCAGGGGGGGGGGGAATGAGATAAGGGTGCAGTGCAGCAGTAAAGTGTGACTAAGTTTATCAGAGCACAGGTCTGAGTGCACATGGGAAACAACTTGCCTGGTCCCATGCCAAAGGTCAAAATTAAACATAAAAAAAAATCTGTTTGTGCTGTTAAAAAACAGATTTCAGTGCAGAGTTCTGCTGCAGCAGAACTATTAACTGGTGCATTTTGACATCCAACTGTTCAGACACTAAGGAGAAGCAATCTGATAGGAGTCTGTATACTGGGTAACCCAGTGTAAATGGCAGAACCGAGCAATGACCCATGATTACCTGAATGCAAGGGTTTTAATGAAGACAAAATAACAGAACAGCAATGTTGTGTATAGTGTAGATGTAGTATATTACAAATATACTGGATATTCCAAGATTTACCACAACCAGGTAAAAGGAAACAACCACGGTTCTTTTCCAGAGATGAAGCTAATTTATTTCGATTATCCAGCCCAGAGACAGCAAATGATACAGAGTTCCTTTAAATATGCCCACAGGATCTGTTCTATAGGTATCAACCTTCAGGACTTCTCCCTAACCTAACTCCTCTATCTTTGTGTGTGTTTCTACGTTACTGTCCATCTATGTGAGTATCAGAGTTTCCTTAGTTATACTCTTAGAATCTCACTGACCAAAGTAGGGATGTGTTCTGATTGGCTGACAAGATAATCAGGTATCAGAATCTTATTGTGTTAGTTAGTCGGGTAGTTCCCATAAGGAGCCGTCTCACCATAAACAACTGTACACACAATTCAACTTTGAAATGCAAAAGACACTCCAGTTGGCTTCCTGTGATATCTTGGTGTTGATCACCCCCCTATAATAAATCCCAAGGTAACCAACACAAAGGCACTTCAAAGCAATCCCAACTTAAGCAACTTAATTAACATCTGACTGACTCATTGTTTAAATCTATACAGATATCTTGTGCACTATGTACATTCATATAATTAAATGATACTAATTTCATACACTTGCAGGTAAGTATGCACAGTCCCCAAACATATTACTACAAGCAACTGGTGCAAAGTGAAAATATAGACAAATATACAGGCCAGTGACAAGAGCAGCTAGCAAGCGGAATCAAAGATCAGGCCAAGGTCAATACCGGGAGATCCACAAGAACAGGCCAAGGAGGGGTACAGGAGTACAGGAACAAGGCAGGGAACAAGGAACCAGGCAAGGACTCAGGAACTAGGAACCAGATGGGGAAAATGTTCTGAGGAAATGTCAGAGGCAGGCCTATAAAGGGACTTATTAGAATAATTAGTGGCACATGGGGCTATCAAGATGCGCAGAGGAAAGGGAGCAGACAGACCCCCCCCCCATGTTGCAATTTCTTAGAAATAGCTTAATTTTTTTTCCTAAATCTCCTCACACTTTACAACAATATCCAATAATGTGTACATATGTGTATATTTATTATTCTAAACATAACTTAAAAAAAACAAAAAATTAACTTTTTTCAAACTGCATGAAAGGGATTGAAAATCTCCCACCCAAAATGCCGATGCTACAGCCACCAGGAATAGAGTCTTTAGAGTGAGAAGCCAGATGTAAAGGGTTTTGAGAGGCTCAAAGGGAGAAAGAGACAGAGCCCTTAAAACTAAAGAACTAAAGGGAGACTCCACAGAGGAGGAGACTTGAACTCTGGAGGACAGACCTTGAGAACTGCTGAGAAGGGTTACCTCTCTTTCAACCCCAGTGAAAGGGGTTAGTAACGGATGTCTCCACCCAGGGCTGGGGTGCCCACCTGGGCTCCGAAGGGGTTCAGGGGATGTGGCCGATCAGACAGTCAGGAGTTCCTTCCAACATCCTAGAAATCAGGGCAGCAAGTTGGCCCTTCAGTCCTTCTCCCGGATGCTTCAGGCCTCTGCAGTCAGGATTCTTATAGACAACACATCTGCAGTCTCTTACATCAAGAGGCAGGGGGGAACGAAGAGCAGTTCACTGCTTCAGGAAGTCCATCTTCAGAAGAAAAATTATGTTTCTTCTGACGGCGGTATACTTACCTGGGGTGGATAGTCAAGAAGCAAAATTTGAGATGTATCTTTGCAAAGGGGAAGAAGCACTCCAGTGTGTTGGCTATGCCTTTAAATCATTTATTTGCAGAATTGAACAAACAGCACAGGCTTGCGGGGGTGACCCCTTCTTCTTTTTCCCTTTTCCCCTCATCTCCAGATCACTTCTGGAAGTCATTCTAGAGAGGGCGGAATTAGTCCTGGTTCTGAACTGGCCTTGCAGACCGTGGTATCCATTGCTTCTGAGGCTCACAGTAGCCCCTCCGTGGCCCCTTCCCGTGAGGAAGGATCTGCTGAATCAGGGTCCTCTCTTACATTTGAACCCGTCTACTATTTCCCTCCAGGCCTGGAGGTTGAGTGCAAAGGACTCAGGGCTAGGTCTCTCCAAAAATGTTGTTGATACCCTGTTAAGAGCTAGGAATCCTTCCACCTCTGCGGCTTACTACAGGATTTGGGAGAGGTTCCTTCTCTGGAAAATGCAGAGTGTCTTGCTATTAGAGGAAGTGTCTCTTCCCAAGTCTTAAATTTTCTACAGGAGGGTCTAGTCAAAGGATTGCAGAACAGAACCCTCAAGGTTCATGTCTCAGCACTGTCTGCCTTGTCTGGAAGATTCTGAGCCAAAGACTCCATGGTCAAGAGATTCTTCTCTAGATTGTACATGGAGAGCCACAACTGGATCGAATCTTTGAAAGACTGCATCAGAAGAATGGACTGATTCCAATCCCTCTTGAATCTGTCCCATTGGTTCAGAAAAGACCTAAAGCCGGCCTCATGTGCCACCGGACCCACCTGGTGACTGGGATAGTAGAAGCCGTGGTGCCCAGGAGAGACATCAGTTCTCTGGCTGAGACCTGAACTTTCTGCAGAAAAGACTTGCTAGACTGATAATGGCCAAAATCTTCTGGGGAGGGAGAGAAACCGACCCCTCGATGGTGTTGTACCATGCTCCCAAATACACGAGAGACTGTGTTGGAGTCAGCTGGCTCTTCTCCATATTCAGGAGCCACCCATGAGCTTCCAGAAAACAGATGACTCTGTAGTGATGAATCATCAAAACCTCTCTGCTTCTTGCTGAGAGGAGGATGTCATTCAAATAATGCCATATGAAAATACCTTCCAGTCTCAGGCTGCCACTAGGTTGACTAACACTTAGGAGAACACCCTCGGAGCTGTGGACAGAGCGAAGGGAAGGCAATGAAACTAGAAGTGCTTTCCGGCGAAGGCAAGCGTATGAAGTGCTGATGGGCCGCAGAGATCAGAATATTGAGATAGGCATCTCTCAATCGATGGGAAGGAGCCAATCCCCTGAAAGGATAGACGAGATGATGGAAAAAGAATGGACTCCATCTAGAGAGACTCCCTTCCTTTTGTCTTCCATGGGGACTGTGACTACTGCCCTCTCCTCGACCCACCATTCTAAATAATGGGACAGAACCTCTCTTATTTCTCATGAGTTGGGAAAAGAGGAGACTACGAATTGGATGACTGATGGAAGAGAGGCGAACTTCAGCCGAAAGCCCCTTCTGAAAACATCCCGGATCCAGCGAATCGAGACAGAGGAGTGCCAGACATTTAGAAAATTCACAACCTGGCCCCTACCTCGCTGATTACAGACGACTAGTCAGGAAGACTTAAAGGATAACTGAGAAGGCCTTGACTTGTCACCTTTAGGAAAGGTGGCATGACCCCTTTTTTTTTTTTTTTTTTTTTTTTTTTTTAGGCAAAAGGCTTGAAACCTTTTCCTGCTGAACCAGAAGAATAAGAAGGCCTGCCCTTCCCTGGACTGTGGGAACTGGAGGACACGAAAGGAAAGGTTTTTTGTTTCTTCTTTTTTTGGGGGTAAGAAGAGACATTTATCTCCTGACACCTTAGAGAAAACGTCATCCAGCTTTGGAGCAAAAAACCGAAGAACCCCAAAGGGAAGAGTGCAGAGGCTCATGCTGGAAGACATGTCAGCTGCCCAGGATCCTAGCCAGAGAGCCCAACGAGCCGAGGCTGAGATGGCCATAGAACACGCTGCCAGCCTAGTGAGATCCACCACACCCTCTGAGCCGCCAGCTTAAGATTTGCTAGGCTTGAAGAGATCTCTTTGACATCAGCATCTTCTGCTATGGCTCTGACAAAGCCATCAATCCAGAAGGACATAGCTTTGGCCACTGAGATCAAGGCTACGGTAGGCTTACCGGCTGCCCCCACCACCAGAAAACTCTTACTCAAATCAGACTCCACATGTCTGTCCATGGGGTCTATAAGAGCGGAACAGTCATCTATGAGCTAAATGTATGACAGCTGGGTCAACGGAAGGGACCGTGATCCACTCCTACACTTCAGACTCATTAAAAGGATAAAGTTTAGGAAACCTTGTCCCTTGGGAGAAAAAAGAAACCTTTTAGAGGCTTTCTGCCACTCGGCTTAGAAGAGATCTGAAACTTTTTGAAAGAGAAGAAAGGTCTGGTGGCTCCTGGATGGAGCAGGCAGAACCTTGAGAGTCTTGGAACTATCCGACTCTTGCTCCACTCCTAAGGTCAAAATGACTGCTTAGATCAATGGAGAGACTAGGGAAAGATCAAATGAATCCCGAGCTCCCTCCCCATAAGCAGAGTGTGAAAACGCCCACACACAGAGTCTTAGCTTGGACTTTGCGCTTTTTAGAAAGACCATCTAGTGGCAAGCTGATGAAAGAGAGAGAAAAACAGTAATGAGGAAGGGAAAAAGAGGGAGGGACCTACCTAGCTTGGAGAGCAGAGGCTTTTGAGGCTGAGGAATCCATGAAGGATGACAGAAAGTACCCCAAAACTAAGAGAAAACAAACAAAAAATGAGCCAAACAATGCAATAAGACAAAAAACTCTTTAGCAAACACCTACCGAACATGAAAGTGAGGCAAAAAAGCATCAGGAGCTGGAAACTTCATCAGGCAGGCAAGCAGAGAACACGCTGGCACTGAAAACGCCAAGAATTTAAACCCTCCGGCAGGAGGAATGTATCGCAAACTCACTTCTGCCCTTTGGGACACAATAGTGACTCACTTCCTGTCTTTACTTCCTGTCTTTGGAACGCAAACCGATAGAAGCTGCAGAAGGACACTAACTACAGCAAAAAGATTGGGGCCAAAAGAGAAAAGGATTCCCCTGTGACACGAGCAACTTCTAAGTCACCCCCATGCCACTACCTCTGAAATCTGACGCTCTGCACAGCCACAAGGTTTATCCAAGGACAAGTTACAGGAACATACCACGCTGTCTCCCAAACTTTACCAGAAGGGGAGGGAAACGTAAGCTCTCTGCCAATTCACCCAAGGAACATCAATGCACCTTAAGGAATATATCCAAACTGATAGAGACCCTGAAGGAACTGTAGACAAGGACAGAAAGAAAAAAGACGAGGTAGGTGGGTACCTATGGGTGTATTTAAAGATTTTGAGAGGGAGGGACAGTCTGGTCTGTAGGCGGGGGTGGGAGGGGCCTCCCGATTGTAATGCTGATATGGAGTGACCAGGAAAACTCACTTTAGAGAACAACAGACAGAGAAAAATCAGGACAAATGGTTTCAACCCTCCTTTGCCCTAATTTCCAAAGACCTATTCTCCAACCGCCAGTCACAGAAATTTCTTCCATTCCTTCATGATTACCTATGCAAATAAGTAGGGCATGTCTAAGTGAAAAAGAAAAACTTCAAAGCCACTTTGTTTCTACTGTGTCAGAAAAACTAATTTTGCTAACATAAACATTGCCCACTAAAACTGGGAAACTCCAATGCCTAGGTGAATTTGGGAGGTCTCATCTAGGGGCTGTTCAACCCTCTCCCCATAATTATATTTACCATTTCCTACTACCTGTACAATTTCAGTTGTCTGTGCGATTGACGATAGACTGCAGGAATGATCTCTGAGACAACTCGAGAGTAACTTATGACAATTGGGGGTTGGCATAAGAAAAGACTCTCCTTTCTCATTATTAACTGCCCTTGGGCTCCACTGGTTTAAAGGTCTCTCTTGGCTTCGTCTACATAATCCCATCATAAACTGGTCTGCAAATCAAATATCTTCCTGAAGCCCATATTGCCTTAAGAATTGCCTACCTGTTTCTCTGGCTAGTCACGTCCAATGTGCCACTGCTCATTTCCAAGCATTACCAGATGCTTACAAGAGCTATGGTGATGCCTTCAGTATAAAATCTGCTGAAATTCTTCCACCCCATTGCCCTGATGATTGTCCCATTGACCTCCTCCTGAAACCATGCCTCCTCATGGGCCAAACCTATACTTTATCCCCTTCTGAAACAAAAGCTATGAAGGAGTACATCCATGATAACTCAGTGTGGGTTTATCTGGCCTTCATCTTCTCTAATTGAGGCTGGGTTTTTCCTCGTAGAAAAAAAAGATGAGAGTCTTCATTCATGCATTGGTTACAGATGCCTTAATAAGATTACCATTAAAAATTGTTTCCACTTTTCCCTCATCTCTGAACTTTTTGACCAGCTGAAAGGAGTAAAAAAAAATTTTAAGATTGAATTTAGGGAAGCCTATAATCTCATCCGAATTTATGAGGGTGATGAATGGAAAACAGCTTTTAATACTAGAGATGAAAATTATGAATATCTGGTGACATGTAGATATTCTGAGCCATATTGTAGTGGTCTACCTAGACACGCCCATTTTAAAGTTTGGACACATTTCTGGGGGTTTTCAGGGTCTTGATTTATGTATTATTACAGATTTGCTAAAAAAAAAAATAGTTGAAATTGCCCTTTAAGATACTAGTTCCCCCAAGAGATCTGTTTATACAATTGTATCTAAGTGCAGGTGTAGCTTGTTAACTTTTCTGGGCCCTCAGCCAAAAGCTACTTATTTAATTAAGTTTGACAACCATTGTATCTTTTTGGCATTCAGTGCAGGAGTTTAAAGAGAAATGAGGGATGTTTCTATAAGAATCCGGGACTGAGGGCTGAGCTGTTAAAATCTGAGACTGTCTGATAAAAATTGGAATAGTTGGGAGGTATGCTTAAATACTTTGGGAACATGTTAAAATAGCAAGTGGTTCCAAAATAATGTAGAAATTACCATTGGTGAGGTGTTAAGGTAAAAACAACATGCAACTTTTTTTCAAATTTTTTTTGAAAGTTTTTAATGCTGTCGTTTTTTCAAACTACAATATAGTCTATGGGTGCTTTTTTGCAAAACCCTTTCTCCTGCTTTTGGGATACTAATAAATTATTTTATCTTATTTTTAACTTGTGTTGACGCCTTTCACTTTGTGTGAAAATTTACAAAGGGTCAAAATTCACAGTATTGCATTGGAGTTATTATACTACACACATGCCCTACACTGTTGGAGGACCTCCTATCCACTATACTACAATTGCTTTTTCAATTGTAAAAAAAAAATGACATTATTTCTGGTGGACTTGAAATGGCATCACCTACTGAGGCATTTGAGTACTTGCTAAAAAGACTTATTGGTGTGATTGCAGGCATCTCTACAGAGTGCTTAAAGCCAGCAGAACTTGATGTGTAACATCACTACTAGGCCTGTGACGACAGTAGCTTAGAGGCATTTCAGCACTTAGTATATAGTGAGATTGCAGGTGTCAATACAGCGTGCTTCGAGAGGCAGCAGGACTTAATCAACAGTGTCACTACTAGGCTTGTGACGACAACAGCTTAGAAAAATGTGATCATTTGTTTAAGTGACTATTATAAGTATGAAAGCAGGTATCTCAACAGATTATACAAACTGGAGAGTAGAGGGTAGGACTCAACTTGAGAGACAGCAAGTCTCAACCAAGATAAAGTTATCAAGTTAAGAGTAATCATTCTGCTGGGCTATTTGTTTCTGCTTTGGACTCACCTTTTACCCACCTGAACTCTGTTGATCTTACCTTCTGCCTGCCTCCATTTTGAACCTCTGATGCTAGTCCTGACCTTCTGCCTTCATTTGACAACACTTCCAGATCGCCCCTACTGTATTCATTTGGCTTGGCCTTACCAGCCTCTATCAACTAGCTAGCCTATTTGTTCCACCCTCAGGGAGGTTCAGCCAGTGCGAGATGCTTGTGGGCTTAATACTCATGTAAACTCAAGTCTGCATCTGAAGTTAGTCATCTCCTTCATCCTCCTCATTGGGCAGCATTTCCTCCTCATCCTGCCTCCCAGACTCTTCTGCCTGCCTGCAGGGCCTGCACTCCTCCTCCTCAAAAACATCACCCTCCTCAGGCCATTTAAAGTGCACTTGAGGAGGAAAACAAGGAGGATGACGTCCCTTACACACGCATTGTTCCAGCTAACAAAACATGTGGCCTGCTCAAAGAAGGCAAGTACTTGGCAGAGCTGCCTCATCTTCTGCCACTGCTCTTGCACTAAAGTGCCCTAAATTTGCCGCCTGAGTACCCATGGCACTGTGATGACCTCCCAGAGCTGCTCTACAAGGCACTCCACCATGTGCAACATCAAATTCCAGTCATCGGTAGGTCACAGATCAGCTGGTGTGGTGATAGATGATGCTGCCGCTGCCAGTAGGGGGGACCTGTGGATGTGGACTCATACCTTATGTGACTTCTTCAGCACATCATCCAACCCTGGATAGCTCTTCAGAAAAGTGATGCACCACAAAGATGATGATATGTGTGAAGCAAGGCACATAGGTCAGTTGGCCTAGGTGGAGGGTGGCCAGCAGGTTGCTTGGATTTCCTGCTTGAGCTAGCAGGGAGTGAACTACCCCTGGACCTGAGTCTGGAAGGTGGCCAGGAGCTCAATACCAGTATGACTCCTCTCCCCCAGGCAGAGGAGTCGCAGCACTGATTTACAGCGTTTGTGCTGCGGGGAGGCTTCAGGGGTGGCTCATCCATAGCTTACCCTGTGGATGTGGCAGGGGAGGAAGTAGAGGAGGAAGTGGCCATGTGAGATTAGCCCTTTACCCTACGGGGAGGCACCTCTAGCCTGAGGGGTGTGCCCCTGCTCACACCCACCCCAGCACTCATCAGGGTAACCCAGTGCGTATAGGACATGTACTGCCCCTGTCCATGCCTGCTGGTCCACGCGTCTGTGGTACAGTGCACCCTGCTGCCGACAGCATGATCCAGCAACAGGGACATATTCTCCACCACTTGCTGGTGTAGTGCAGGGAGGGCCTTGCTGGCAAAATAATGGCAGCTGGGGATCCATCAGTTAGGAGTAGCGCAAGCTGTCGGAAGGGGGGCTGCGTCAGCTGAAAGGGCAAAATGCTGTCGCACAAGACAAAAAATTTTGATGCGGTTTCGCAAAATATTTTGCCACTGGTGAAACGAAAAAGTTCACAGCGAATCTATGTATGGCAATTTTTTTTCACTCATCACTAGCCGTAGTGTTTCAGTAGATTATAAAATTGTTTGGAAAGTCTGCTGGTAAACCCCAAACTAGTAACTATCCTAGGACTGAGTTACTTAAAAATCTCAAGTGAAAATAAGAGTTTTTAATTAGCATTATAAATTTTAGGGTCTTCCTTAGAAAGGTCATTTGACTTGTGTTGAATCTTCGATACTGTGAAGATTGTTTATTTTCCCTACTAAAATTAGGTATCTGCCTTCTGGATCATTGTGTGCTGTATGTTTTCTGTTTATTCACAACACCTTTCTTCTTAGTTTTAGGAGTAGAACTGAAATTGAAGATTGGATTTTTGTTTTGGTCTTCTATTATGTGTGTTTCCTGTATCGGGCAATGAGCTGCTGACTTGGTCTGGCAGGGCAGAGTTGGCAGCTTTTATCAGGCATCTATGGCCAGCTTTACATCACAAACCCTGTCTTCAGGTACCCTAACATCCACTTCATTCTTTCAAAGTACCCCCACCTTAGTATACTCCTCACACACACACATCTACTGAACCTAAGCAGAGCAGCCCCCACCTATGGAATTCATTACCATGCATCATCAGACATTCCACTGCCCTGCAGAGGTTCAAATGTTTCCTTAAATTCAGTTTTTCCACTAAGCCTACAATAACCTATTAACCAGTCAGCCTTCTTACAAAGTTCTTCAGTTCCTACAACGATACCCACGCCACATATTGATAATTAAAATTTTGTTTAAATATGTAGTGTGAAGGACAATTTAAATTAAAAATTGCAGTAAATATTAAGGATAGAAACAAAGAGATGATATGTCTACTAACAAAAACAATACAAGATAATATATAGTGCTAATAGATTGAGTAGATTTATCTATATAAAGGCTTGTACATAGCTTCTTTGGGAGGTAACATTTAACAGAATTGCCTGGTGAGCTGCAGACTGTACAGTTTTTTTGATAGGCAGAATCCCATGAGCCTTCCTACTGTCACGACTAGACAATGAGGAGGAGCTGGTGTCACATACTCTCACTGAGGAGAGGCTAGCAGGAGAGAGCCTGCTGGGTAACCAGGAGAGTAACCATATATGGCAAAACTGAGGGCAGAAGCCCTGATAAAATGAATGTGAACTTTAATAGACAAGGCAAAATGACAAAACAGCATACAGTGCACATATGAATCAAAAGTAAATATACAGGCAAAAGAGGCACATGGCAGGCTGAGACGAAATCCAGTAACAGACCAATGGTCAGGGTTGGCAGCAATCAAGCAGAGTCCAGTATCGGGCCAGAAGTCGGGACAGGCAGAATCTGGGAACAGGCTGAAGGTCAAAATAGAACATCCACTAGAGTAGGGCTAGTAAGGGCACTGAAGCTCAGAAACAAGGGGGGGGGGGGGGGGGGGAGGTTGCACAAAACCAGGAAGGGACTCAGGAACTAGGCACCAGATTGGTCTCAGGAACAAGAATCACAAAATCAGCAAATACACATATAAATAAATTAAAAAATTGAATTAAAAAATTATAATTAAATATCCCAGTTATTATGAGAATTGTTATTAACATGTATTTATAAAGCACAGATATATTTTGCAGTGCTTTGTAAAAAATGGGTGAATATATAGACTTACATACAAAGCAATAACCAATAAAAGAGGTGGAGGGCCCTGCCCAAAAGAGTTTATCATCTAAAGATTGTAAATAGGTCAGTTGTGAAAAAAGTGGCTCACCTTTTGTTCCTTACAGCCCAGTTGCTTAACCCCAGACCTCACACTTTCCTGCATAATATGGACTCAGCGAGGGTAGGAGGCAATTTGGGTGACATCAGACTCATTATGTAAAAAGACTCAATTCCTTACTTTTAATGCCAACAGCAGACAAGCACATCAGATTTATCACAGTACTAACCAAGACAAAAGGGCCCATTTATCATTTGCAAGGCAGACAGAAGTGCAAAAAAACTGGAAGCAATCCACCTTGTTTTTTGTACTTTGCATCCTGGCCTATATGTAAAAGAATTTTTGCAGGTCTCTGCATGTCAAAACAGAGCTGCATTCATAAGATATGGGCCAGGGGCGGTACTAAGTATTTCTCCACATACCCCCTACGGTTGCCTAAAGTGTTCCCTAAAGAGTAAATTATTTGTTATGTTAGCAGGTTAACTTAGAAATAAAAAGTACACCATAAAAAATCATGAAAGTATCCCTTCCGTTAATATAATTTAGTTATATGTTTTTAAATTACAAATAATTCACTCTTTAGGGAACACTTTAGGCAACCGTAGGGGGTATGTGGAGAAATACTTAGTACCACCCCTGGCCCATAACTTATGAATGCAGCTCTGTTTTGACATGCAGAGACCTGCAAAAAAGAGGTCAAGAGATACAAGTATCACATGGATTGAAAAAAAGAGAACACGTGTGATTCATAATATAAGATTCCAGTGACACTGGGAGTCATCTATAAAATTTGGGAAGCACAAAATTTGCACAGTGAACATATTTGCCCTGCCGTGTTTATATTAATAAAGCTGGCAAAATTTTTATTTGCAGTGCGAATGTCCTTAAAGCTGTATGTGCACACTCTGCGTCTGATGTACGCAGACTTAAGCAGAAAAAATATTTGCTAAACTGATTTCGCAAATTGCAAATTTGTATTCGCAAACAGAAAACTGGTGCTACATTTGCATATAATAAACAAATCGCAATCTCATTTGCGTTTTTTTGTGCGCAATTTGCATTTCCCTGTGATTCGCAAAAAAAGGAAAGAAGGGCACATCAGTGCAAAATTTTAGCATTACAGGGGAAAACATGCGCAAACAACCATTTGCAAAAAAAAATACACTGCACAACCTTTATTAATGACCCCCACTGTGACTATAGGGCTCATTTACTATTATGAAGGCAGTGCGCAAAGTGCAAAAAACAGGAGCAACATGCATTTTTTTGTGCTTTGCACACTGCCTTTGTTAATTGAAGAATTGTCCCTGGCCTCTGTGCTCTGTTTCCTTCCTAACATATGATATATACTGTATCAATGTCTCCAACCTGTCTAAGAGATTCCTTCTGATAGGTATGTTGATCCAAGGACTGATCTGAATGCTATCTTGAAGTCTTTAGACATGGGCACGATATTATCGTGACTTATACGATTTTATCGTAAGTATATTCGTGATATTTGCGATCCTCAGAAATTATCTTATCCAATCCAAATTTTTCCCATTCGGGATTCGAATTCGTGTCTTAATAAATCTGCCCCTAAGCCTCACAAAAAAACATTACTGAGTGGGCGTTATCTTGTTTATTTATTCAAATAAAGCTTGGAACTAAATTGGGATGAGCAATGACATCATTGCGCCTCTGAGCACTGGCAAAAAAAATTGGAAGTGGAGTACAGTGGAGGACCAATTTACCTTTGCCGTAGAGTATACCTGATAACTTCACTCCTTTGGAGTCATTCTCTTCACCCCTCCTGAACACTTGTGTTGGTGTCCTGTCCAGTCTCCCTGAAGTATCAACAAATTCCTTCTTTCTCTGTAAGTAGCAGTCTGTCCATTTTTTATTGTTGTGCAAGGGACTGTCATTTGACTCTCCGCCCTGCAAATATCTCACTTTTGCAAATATATCACACCTATGTCTCTGCTGCTGGATTCTCAAAGTAACAGATTTGTTAGAAAGACAGGGAATGTTGCACATAGGATGCATAAATTTTTGCCTTGCAAAAGTTACATTTATGTGTGGTATATTTCATCTATGGAAAGATTTAAATAATTCACCTTTACTGCTTTAAAAAGATCTTAGTTTGGTGAGGCAAGTCTAAAGCAGAAATGTAATAACTCTGAATCAATTAATGTCTATAATATTTTTGGCTTAGTTTAACATTTATGTACTATACAACATAAAAAAATACATTCAAAAAATGTTTGCAATGTATTTAAAGGATACCAAGAGACCTTCAAGTTGGTGAAGGGGTTAATTTAAAGGCTCACTGCATATTTCTTTTTTGGGACCAGAAACCTGCAATGAACCAAAACATATAGCTCACTTTGCTTTAACTCTCTTAGTACAGGTATAGGACCCATTATCCGGAAACGCGTTATCCAGAAAACTCCTAATTACAGGAAGGCCATCTCCCATAGACTCCATTTTAAAAAAAATATTTCTTATTTTTAGGAATTATTTCCTTTTTCTCTGTAATTATAAAACAGTACCTTGTACTTGATCCCAACTAAGACGTAATTAATGCTTATTGGAGGCAAAAAATCCTATTGGGTTCATTTAATGTTTAAATTATTTTTTAGCAGACTTAAGGCACGGAGATCCAAATTATGGAAAGCCCCTTATCCGGAAGACCCCAGGTCCCAAGCATTCTGGATAATAACAGAAGTTATCTTTCTACCACCAATAATATATAAATATACATATAGCCACTTAATAAATATGATTTACTAACTGCATTTCATTTTACTGGTTTATATGAGCTTAATGCAATGCTCATTGACCATTTTCTGCAAAAATCCTAGACATGAATGGGATTAATTCAGTGCTCTGAACCCATTTGTCATGTCTGGGGTTATTGCAGTGCTGATTAACCATCCTATGCAGTTTTCTTACTGGTGTGTAAGATGTCCACCTTCAGCATGCAGTGACAGGTGAATTACACTTTTTCAGAATGGGGAGGCCAAAACAACTTAAAAAAAAACCAAAAACAAGTTTTTTAGATTAATTAGAACTTGACAGGCATGTGTATTTTTTAACCTTAATCACTTTGTTATCATGCATTATATTTCTGCATAAATATAAAATCATACTAGTGGTAAAGTTTCAATTTGATAAATAGTTATTTTCTCCCATCTGTTAAGGATTTTATATTACAAGCTATTTTTAGCTCCATACCCATAACTTTTCTATATTTAAGAAAGATTACCTTTTGCAGAGGAATGGAATATTGGTGGGTGTGAAATTTGCCCCAACCTCATAAAATATGTCATGGGATGGCAGGACGAGCCAAAACATGTATGGAGAGGTAATAACCATATCTTACAGGTATTTTATTGGTAAAATTGTATTCAAGAAATATTTGAATAACTTATTACAAGTGTAAAGTTCGGTTATCACAAGCATTTTTCCAGAGGTCAGCTTTAGAACACTGAAAAAAAATATATTTGTTATGTAAAAAGAGGTCTATATTTCATATCATACAGTTCAAGAAATTAGAAAGTTCAGAAAATATGATATATTCGCTGGGCACTGCAAACAATAGTTTCCACTGAAAATAGCTTAATACAGGAAAAAACAGTAAATGTTTCCACTGCATCCTAACTACCAGGCAAATGTTTATCTGCTGCAGCCAAGAGAAAAAATATGGATTTTCGCCAATGGGTGGTGTTTCCCAAAGCTTGAAAAAAATCCATTTTTGACCAAATGAACCGAGCAATAACATATTACAAAGCACAGGAAGGAGTGGCAAGCAGAGTAAGTTTTAAACACACATATAATCCAGTCCAGAAACAAAAATTATTAGCTTTTGCATTCCGAGTGTTTCACCTCCTACTGGGTGGAGCAGGGGCTTAAAAGACACGAAGGAATTTAACCACTGGCAGAATTCTGGCTGGTGTGTGTGAAGAATAGCTGCATTAAACTGCCTGCAGAGAAAAATTTAACCCACGAAAGCAGCAAACTACATTTTTTGTTTGCAGAGCGAAACAGGAGAATTAACATGGAAGACGATACTATTAAGGTTGTGAAAAATAATGAAGAATTTCAGAAATGTGATCATGAGAGTCAAGAACTGATTGTACCCAGCCACAGCCCTGCAGAGTCGCCATGCTCAAGTCCAAAACCCCAGCAGCCTGCGCTAGACAAAGATAGTAGTCAAGTGAACGCAATTACAGTCCTTACTCTGCTTGATAAATTGGTAAACATGTTGGATTCTGTGAAGGAAAACCAACATAAGATGGAGAAGAGACAGATTGACATAGAAAACTCAGTGAAAGGCATCCAAAATGATATAACTAAACTATCGAAAAATCATACCTCCACAAGCAACACAGTCAGCAAGCTATTGGAAAAATCACGTAAAGTAAGCACCAACGTGAGGCAGGTAAAGGATCGGATGGACAAGCAGATTGGCCAAGTGAAGAAGTTAGAAAATAACCACACCCAGCTCCTGAGAAGAAACAACTTCAAAGTTCTCATATTTCAGGTCAGTTTTGCACATTGGTGGAGGGTGATTTTTTTTATTTCTGGGGGCTAAGGTTAATGTCGCATACAGCAGTTTCTGCATTTTTCCACCAAAGCAAATAGTGCTATATGTTTTACTGCAGCATTTTGCCCCCCCCCCCCAAAAAAAAATGATATGCAGAAAGCCTTTAAATTAACCTCTTCACTAACTTGGAGGGCCGTTGTTATCCTTTAAGTACATTCCAACATTTTTTTTCACTGTTGTATGGTACATTAATGTTTGAGGGGTGGGAGGATGAGAGCAGGAGTTATGTGTGCAAAAGTCACAGAACAGAGAGGGAAGCCTTTGCAGTTACTTGCTGGAATTGGTGGGAGGGGGTGTCCAGGTTTTTTTCATGTGTTTTTATTAAAAACTTCACAAGAAAGAATTAATATAACTCAGACCCACATGCTGGCCAATAATTTGAGGTGGGAGTAGGAGATTTGTGTTTGTAGGAACAGGGAATGAAGCCAATGAGAAGAAGAGGATATAAAAGAAAGCAAAGAGAACTATATAGTCTAGTATTAATAATAACTGTGGGGGAAAAAAAATGTATATTTATATATATACACAGTATATATATATTTTATCACTTATCATTAAAATATAAAAACTGAACTATAACTCTCTGCACCCAAAAATAGCCACACCCCTTTAATGGCCACAGAAGGTTAAATCTATGTTACGTAGTTAAAATGCTCTAAGAGCCACACTTTATTGATTCTACATTCTGCAACACTCCTGGGAAGAGGAGCCACTCCTTTGTTCCCCAGCCCCTAGGCTACGAGCAGAACCCCTTGTGCGCAATTGTGCAGGGGCCCCTACTGTACTTCCTGTAACCCCCGGCATTGCCTCCTCTCGATCCTAAGCGATGATAGTGACTTTCTCCTGCTATTGCGGTTCTCCTGCCTTATAAACTCAACTCAGGTATCACAGTTTTTTTTATCAAAATGAGTTTTTTGATAAATTGATAAATAAGCAAGCATTCAATTTTTTTTAAAAAGCAAGTTTATTTAAATTTAAAAAACACTCTTGAATTTCCAAACTCAAAAATTGACAAATAAACCCATTACATCTACATTACACACATGCATTTTTGGGGGATCAAATCAGGGGGCTTTGCACATTCACTGTGCCAGGGTTGGAAAGCAGAAAATAATCTGGTGGGCCCTGCTGACCCAGACTGACCCCACCTGCACTAGTGTTGCTCCCCTGATGCCGACGTCCCCTCAGCCCTTTTTTGGGGAGAAAAGTATAAAGTATGCATATGGGAGGAGGGACTGGCAGTGGGTGAGAGGGAAAGTGGTGGGGGCCCTGGGATAGAAGCCTGGTGGACCTCCCACACTCCAGTCCCACACTACAGTTTACCAAGTATACACACACACAATTTTTCTTTTACTACTTTGAGTATTTTGCAATTTGCCCTTTTTTTGCCATTGCAAACAGTGTTTAACTGATCGCAGTGTGCAATATTTTTGTATGTTATTTTAGTGATTATATTCCATTTTTTGCATTGTTAGCAATATTTTTGCATTTCTAGCTCTACATATATGTTTGCTTGTTTGTTTCTGTAAAACTTATTTGCCAAAGCAAAATGATTAAAACTGCATTTCTAACTTTCAAAAATGATTTTTTTAATGGTTTTATTGTATTTTAGTGATTCTTTGCATTCTGCATTGTTCTTGGTTAGTTGTTTTGGCTGTCAAAATGTTGTGCGCTATATTTTCATTTTGGTGTCACTGTACCCAGGTGCATATTGGCCATCACACTGTTCAGCAGACCCCTGGGGGTCATATTTAGGATATCTTATATTGGTACCTAATGATATTTGGGAGATAAGATGCTACATAGTGCAAGGTTTAAGGCGATATTATAGATATTTCCGCTAAATTTAGGAAAGCTTTGTGACAAAGTGGTTTGGGGTAGAAAGACATGGTTAAGCATTTTGTATTTTTCTCTGTGTACTTTCCAAACATATATGGTTTCCTGTGATTCATTTACTATTACAGGCTTTTGTTTGGCCTTAAAATCTAAGAGAAGTGGAATGCCCACTCTTACCCCATTACTTCCATCATCAACTAACTTTTTCCGCCTGCTTGTCACCTCACTGTGGTAGGGGGTGGCGATCGGGGCCAGGGACTTTTATAGGGTACCCTTTAGCTTTGGCCCACTGCTGAGTGACAGCCTTCTTCAACCAAATTTACACCCCTTTTAATACATCTCAAACCCTGTTTGCCCTTGGTGTTTAGTGGCATTGCTTTGCTTGCGACAGCCAAGTTTATTATCCACAAGGACCCCTAGGTTATTCTCCATCATGGATTTGCCAGTTCCATTGAGGTTGTCAGTTGCTTGCATATTTTTACAATTTAGGTACACAACCCTACACTTATCTACAATAAATGTCATCTGCCACGTAGCTGACTAGTTTGCCAGTCTATCAAGATCCTGCTGCAAGAATGCCACATCCTGGATGGAAATTATTGGGCTGCACAGTTTTGTACTATCTGCATTATGTACAAGTACATTACTTGAAATGCCCTTCCCTAAGTTATAAAGGGAGACATATTGGATATATGGGTAAAACCCTAATTTTGTAGGCAATTATGAATATTATATGGTGCTGGTTTCACATTGGTCTAAAATTGAATACAGACTGTAAAAATGGACCCTTATTGGAGCTCCTTATAGATCAGGTCTCTGTCCCTGTTTCAAATGAAGGGTGGGCATGTCCTAACAGTCCCTGCCAGAAGAACAGCAGGAGGGGAGTAGACCATCATATCCTTGCACTCACACAAGCAAAGGCAGGCTTCAGGTCCCTATCAGGTCAGCCTAGCTGCTGATTGGTTCCTATCGTACAGTGCAGTGTACTCCTCTGTACATCCAGAGTATTCAGCCAGCAGGAAGTGGAACAGATGGGCTGGATTAGTGGGGTTTTCTCAATAAATTAGTCCAAAACACAACTTTTTTTAAGGAGTATAATTCACTGGTACATTCTTAATTTTTACATGTTATTTCTCCTTTAATAAACAAGTGGACTCGATACAAACTCTATTGAACCCCACTAAGGACCCAAATCAGAGCAGAGAACATACCACTGATAAACAGCCTCGTACATGATCCTTTATCCAGTTTTCTAACCATGTACAAACGATATAAATAACATAATCGTAATTACTACCAACAGACCTTAGATTAGAATGCAGTTGCAACCCCACTGTCCAACCTTTAACTTAGTTACCTAATCCTAAATAGCAATCACATTTGTCTGAAATGACATATCCTTCATAAAATTCTCATTTTCTTCTGCATTCCTTCTGTCAGTACAGATGGGATCTACCAAGCCATGACCCAAAACAATAAGGGGTGGGAATAAAATAATATACAAAAACTAACCAAAGCTAAAAAGACCACAAATACCAAGGCCAGCATCACAGCAATGAAACTGGGAAGATGATATAATTGTAACCCCTGAAAATGCAAGAAAGAAATATGTAACAAGCAATAAGAACAGGAATAACCTTCTCCAGGACATTGAAAGTAAATGATTACCTCACAGCCTCAAAGGACTTCTACAATATGGTTACCAACACATAAAACACCAACTGGGAAGAATTTTCTGCTAAACAACAAGACAGATGCTTGGTAGAACCCACATTCAGAACCCTGGCACCTGCTAGCTCACTAGTGAAACCACTATCAGGCCAAATTAATTACATCAGAATCTGACAATAACTTGAACACATCTCTACCACTAGTGCTGGAGCTATGACACCAACCATCAGCACTAACCTGTGGCCCTAGAAAATAAAGTTTGGCCCTCACCAGCATCTATCACCAGTAGCTCACACCACTGTTGATAGCAAACCTTAACACCAACTAGAAATCAGAAGAAGATCAACCAAACACAGTGCTGGTGCAACACACAGTAAAGAGGTTGAGAAGCTAACTGTACTCCAACTCTGGAATCAGTATCCCCACTGTAACCAGTATAGGCCCATTCTGAAAATGCTTTGAAGCTCCAGCACCCGAAAACCAGAAATGGGTAACCAGAGCAAGGGTCAGCTACTGTAGCAGCCAAGAGTTGCTTAAAAGCCATGTAACAGGCAAATTACAACTGCACATTAATGCAAATGGCACTCAATCAGTGCAAGGGCAAACCAAAAATGAAAGCCCATAGCAAAAGGCCAGCAGCCATATGTGCAGTAGCAAAAGGCCAGCAGCATATGTGCAGTAGCAAAAGGCCAGCGGCCATATGTGCCGTAACAAAAGGCCAGCGGCCATATGCGCCATAGCAAAAGGCCAGCAGCCATATGCGCCATAGTGCATGAATTATTTATTCTGATTAGCTATGCAATCAGTCGAACCTGTAGGTATATGTCATACATATAGGTTTGGGAGAGACATATTTTAAGCGTTAAAAGCATGAAATATTGCGATAATTTGCGCTAATATTAACACCTACTAGGCGTTACTAAAAAAAACATTGCGGTTCGTGAGCATTTGTGATGACAAGATGGAGTTTGCCGCCCTAGGCCCAGGCCTTTGTGGCCTCTCCACAAATCCGGGCCTGCGGTTATGTGTGTAATAGCATGCACTAATATCGGGTGTTATGAAATAACTCATAAATATATTGCATGCTTTCAAATATCGCTTAAAAATATGTCATCGGAAGATAAATAACGACAATAAAATAGTTTTAATTCAGACAAGTGTCCTTTTTGTAAATCGATTGTTTATTCTCTAGATATAAGAAGTGATAATATTTTTAATGCATGCCAAAAATAACACTAATTTTTTTTACCTTTTGTGAATCAGCTCCTATATCTTGTTACAGAAGTGAAATTACACAAGCATTGCAGCATATTATAATGACTTATCTTGCTCTGAAAAAATGATATAAAACTAACTAAAATTAATTAAACTAAAAGTCCCCCTCTGGAAAGGCCCTTAAAGTGAAAGAGCACAAAATGTTCTTGCAATATAAGCACCAGAAGCTCCAACTTGGCTGGCAGGGTAAGCAGGGCCGGATTTCTGTTCTGGGCGCCCCGAGGCCGCCCTTGTACAGCGCCCCCCCCCAGTGCTCATGGGCAAACGCGCCCCCCCAGTGCTCATGCGCAAACGTGCCCCCCCAGTGCGCATGCGCAAACGAGCAATAACCCCCCGCGAGTGCGCATGCGCTACTTTAAACTCCCATACGGAGCAGTGGGGAGAGGTCCTGACTGCTCCATATGGGAGCCAAATTTAAAAATTTTCTTGCGGCGGGGCGGCATGCCGCCCCTAAACTTGTGCCACCCTAGGCCTGAGGGTAAGGGTAAACGCCACCAGAACCTTTCCGATGTTCACAATGTACGTAACAGCACCAGAAGAACTGAAATGTTTTGGAATATACATTCAGCTGTTACATTAGTCTGGATAGCCAGTTACCACAACATGCACACTATACACAGTACTCACTGGCTGAATAGAGTAATGTTAAAGGAACAGTAACACCAAAAAATGAAAGTGTATAAAAGTAACTAAAATATAATGTGCTGCTGCCCTGCACTGGTAAAAGTTGTGTGTTTACTTCAGAAAGTCTACTATAATTTATATAAATAAGCTGCTATGTAGCCATGGAGGCAGCCATTCAAAGGAGAAAAGGCACAGGCACATAGCAGATAACAGATAAAACACTATTGTATTCTACAGAACTTATCTGTTACCTGCTATGTAACCTGTGCCTTTTCTCCTTTTTTCCAGCTTGAATGGCTGCCCCCGTGGCTACACAGCAGCTTATTATATAAATTATAGTAGTGTTACTGTAGCAAACACACCAGTTTTACCAGTGCAGGGCAACAGTGCATTATATTTTTATTACTTTAAAACTCTTTCATTTTTTAGTGTTACTGTTCCTTTAACATATTGCAAGACCACCCTATTTTTTTTTAAAACAAAACAGACTTTGGATAATATAAGTATTCTAAAGTAAGAGTCAGTATAAAACGAACAAACCTCTATTCTGACTAACAGGACATAGAGAACTATACCTTAAACTACTAGAGCTTCATTCTGATCTGCTAAGGAAGGGAGGGGACCCTTCTCATTACCTATAGCTGTATGCTGGAAGCCAAATGAATCACTAGATTATTTTGAGATTGAGTCTACAAAGACAGGCACTAAATAAATAAAGCATCCACATAAAGTTGAGCATTACTTCTGAGAGAATAAAGACAAATGCATATGTATAATTGTATTACTTTATCAGGCAAATAACAAATAAAGTCAACAATTACATTTTTTGTATTAGATTCTGACTTGTTTCAACAATGATCCATATTCAGCTGGCTATGCTAAGGTAATGGAAGCATAATTAGCCTATTATACATGCCAACTTCTAAAGCTTCAACTTGCCACTTTGCAATAGAGAATGAGCCAAGAATAATGTCATAGGCACAACTGGACAGAGTCTAAAGGTCCCCATTCATGGGCCGATTGTAGCTGCCGATATCGGTCCCTTGGATATCATGACTGTACTTAGTAGGCCTTAGTCAGTGGCAGATGAACAGTGTATGTGTTGTGTTTCTAAGGTTAGCCCATTGTTTGGTGATTTTTTGTCTATGAAGCCAGTGTTAAGTACACATAGACAATTTAAGCCATTGGGTTGGATAGTACTATTATACTTGTCTAAATACAAATGGAAAACCTGAATCTGATATGGATCTGATTAAACATAAACTGCAATGTACATTATTTGGTTTTTAAAAGAAATCAGTTGAAAAGGGAAGACAGAAAATAAATAAAATCTTAGTGTTTGTGACACCATTTGACAGTTTTGCCTTGGGTCATAACCAGAACAGAACTGAATAGATTTAAGAACAGATATACAGATACTGTATTTTGCTTAAAAAAAACAAAAAAGCCCTGTACTTCCATGAAAGGTTATACAAAGCTCAGAAAAGAATGCAAAGTATTTAGAAGTGAAATTCTACACCACCTAAAGAAATGTGGCACTTAAAGCTTTATAAACATATCCTTGGTATGGTAAAAGAATATTCCCTTTCATATTTATTTTAATATGTTAATATTTTAGATACTGTTTTTCTTAAATTGAAGGAATGCAAAAATGTAGTTATCGTGCTCCAATAGTGTAGTCAGTATTGTTAAACTAATTCATAAAATTTGTACAGTGTCATTGTATTGTGCAATGGGAAAATAACACAAAAATAAACTGAAAACAGCTAGTGAGAACCCAACCAGAAATCACTCTATACTGCATCAACTGACTTTTAACAATCATATAGTAAATGTGTAAGTATTCAAAAGCAAATATACACTTAACCAACAAAGGTACCAAATTTCAAGAAAGCAAACTTTAGCACCTTAAGAAAAGATGTAGCTTTCGGCATTCCCAGGATCCTGCACTAAAACAGGTCCCACCACACCCCAAAAAAGACCTTATGTGCCTTACTGTCCCTTCCTTGCACTAAGCCACAAGGGACTACTGAGAGCTAGTGGGTGAGTGACCCTCTGACCCCAGGGGCGCCCCCCCCTCTTGTGTCCCTAACCAACTCTGCTACCACACAGCACTGCTAGCAACCTGCCATTCTTTTGCTGACAGAGGTAGAATTGTGCACCCCCCTATGTTTTATATCAGCAGCAACAAACTCCAACTAGTGTTTGGGGGTCACCCTTAGGATGGTGGGCTAAGTGATGCTTCACAATAGTACTGCACACAGAGTGCGCTCTCTCTGCAAATTCTGACATCCAGATCCGCAAGATGGGGGAAACACTTGCAAAAACAAAAGTCTTATGTGGCCATGTGATTGGAGTGCTTTGCCCGCACTGAATTTTAAGTTGTCCTTGCCTCCTGCCTCCACTGGTGATTTACCCTTCTAGCCAGGGTCAGGAACAGAGGTAACAGAACCCATACCACTGCTATAACAAATAACTAAAAAGAAATCAAAGTAGATATATATCTCTCCCGCATAACGATTTTCAGAACACAAGAAAACACATATCAGAGGTACAGAATCTCCTTGTTAGAGGACACAGTCCCTCCCCTTCCAAAAGATGATACAGCCATTAAAGGACTTGTCAACCCCCCAACCAAAAATTTTAGCAGAAAGAAAAGCCTCACAGCACTGTTTAAATACCGCCCACTCCTGTCCCTCAGAAGCAAACACTTAAGCTGCAGCGATGCCTTGGAGTTTCTCTCACTGCAGAGCTGGGTAACTGCCTCTCCCCCCTCCCTTCAGAATCTCCTTGTCTGCCTGGCGTGGTGCACATGCCCAGTTCCAAGTCATTTTAATGAGCATGATTGAACTCTTTAACCACGCCCACAGTCAATCCTCCAATGAGCCGATCGCATAGGCAGTTGCTATACTAACTCTGCCTTTGTAAACAAGAGCTCTCTGCTCCCTCTCTTGGAACACGTTCTTCTGACTGCAGGCAGGAAAGTTTAACCTTTTCACCGCTGAATCTGATCTGCAGGTATTTTATAAGTGAGTCTTGCAACAAAACAGTGTTTGCTGAAATACTTAAGCAATGCACACTTCATTCCTGTTTAATTTTATTGTTGTTTAATGCCCTAACAGTTTCATTTTAAGGAAAAAGCTGTCTTTACAGCTTTGTTTAAAAAAGCAGAAGCTTGAAAAAAAAATCCTTGAAAAGGTCAGGCGGGTGCTCTCAATGATGTCACCCGGAAAAATGGCCACCGGGTGACACGCAAAACGAAGCAGAAAAGAATGCGGTGGTGCAGGCTGTAGGAGGAGATTGAGGGAGTGGCACTTGCATAAGTGAGGGTAAATCGCCCTATCCATTAGAAGTGAAATTAAAATTAGGTTTGACATCTCCTTTAAGCAGCAGTAAGGAGGTTGTATTATTCTTGTGAACCATGGCCCATTATTTAGGCAGGCATTGTAATGCAACCTATTACTGACCTTGTTCCATTGTGAATTGATTTACTGTATTCTGGCAATTGAAGTCCCTTTGCTGCAGGTTGGTGCACTGGTTCTCTGGAGAACAGAGGAATTTTAAGTCCCACAGTCCATCACTTTACAGTGGAATAAGTTGAGGAAGGGGTTTGATTACTCTAAGACTTCTAAAGATGCAGCTCAGGCAGACATGGTTTTATCTTTAGACTATTTTTGGTCAAATCAGGGATATCAATTATACATTTATATTTATTTTTAATAGTTTTATACACAATAGTTTTATTGTGTATAGTTTTCTACAGACCAGCTGAATGAGCTCATGTCAAAAAATATATTCTGTTTACTCCTGTTGGGATCATGTTATGAGCAATAGCTTTCTGTGTGTGGTTGTGCTCCGCCATACTCTAAGTTTTTTAGTCAAGAATACCACCAATAAGCCCAACATCACATACATTGGCAATGTTTGCTTTATCTCTTGGGGCCATGTCTGGATCCAGTTGCAACATGCATCCAATAAAAAAGCAAGCA
This sequence comes from Xenopus tropicalis, assembly GCF_000004195.4. NCBI lineage: Eukaryota > Metazoa > Chordata > Amphibia > Anura > Pipidae > Xenopus > Xenopus tropicalis. Next base: position 44,077,154 of record NC_030685.2, read on the forward strand.
GTATCCAACAGTTAAATTCTGATTATACTGTGCATAGATATACATATATAACAGGCACTGTATTTAGGCTGTTAGTAGGGGCAGCCTTAAAAGGTAACATCAGACCGAGCTGCTTCAAATATAGGAAGCCAGGTTGGGCGTCATCTTCAAGCTGGAGCTCACTGCGGGTTGCTACTCTCTCCTATTCTGACCCAGCATGGGAAAGAAGGTCCCTTTAGTATGTTGCTGCACAAGGCACACTCCACTGACTAATACTGTGTCTTGATACTTATGGTATACTCACCACTAGTATAGATATAGATTGTAAGCTCTACGGGGCAGGGACCTCCATCCTCTTGTGTCTTTGACTCTTAACTTATTGCAACAGCTACTGTATCTTGTATTTATTTGTATTTATTGTTATACTTTGTATTTATCTATTATCTTATTAACCCCCTGTTTGTATTAATGTATTCTACTGTACAGCGCTGCGTACATAAGTAGCGCTTTATAAATAAAAATATACATACATACATACACTGGCTAAAGTTGACACATTTTCTAGAGAAAAAATATCTGGATTTTCTATATTTATATCTTTCTGCTCTATTGATATCATCAGCATCAATCGTAATTTTTACTAACCAGGCTGGTAGCACTACCACTGGCATTGCTACATTCAGGCATCCATTTATGACACTACATTAAGGTAATGGCATTGCAGGCCACCTCATGCATTTCCCTCTGACACTTTTTTAAATTAATGTTTTAAGTTTCTCCCCCTACCACCCCTCTGCCCATATGCTTGCCTTGATCTGTCCCTGACAAGTTAAGGAAAGAGCAACAGGGAAGTACACAGAATTTGGGAGACGGCACAAGCAAAACATTGTACATTTCAGAAACATTTCAAACCATCACATTTTCGGCCTGGTCCTGATCCAACGTTTCATGTGGCACTGAATCAAGTCAGTCTGCCTGGAGGCTTCTGTATAAAATTCTGTATAACTTTCTTAGCTCTCAGTCAATACTTTTGCAAGTCTTATTGAAAGACATCAACAGCAGGGGCACATATGCCCCATGAAGAAGAGAGGGAAAAGCCACCCAAAGAGTCATCTGGTATGGGGACCTCTCTAAGGTTTGGGGCTTAAAGTGACTGCCTCAATTGCATTGCCTTGAAGCTAACACTATGTGCATCTTTCCTACTACCAAAAGACTAAGTACTCTTCACATGGATATATATGGCTAACCAATGCCCATTTCCTCAGGAAAGCAGTTTACTGTACAGGTATGGAACCTGTTCAGAATGCTTGGGATGTGAGGTTTTCCGGATAAGGGATATCATTTAAAAAAGTTATTTGTTTATAATGGAGTCTATGTGAGATGGCCTTTCCGTAATTTGGAACTTTCTGGAAAATTGGTTTCGGGATAAGGGATCCCAAACCTGTACCAAAAAAGTAGCAAATAAAAGCTCTGGCCACTGATACTGCCATGTGCAATATACCCAGCCACAGTCTGCCATCTTTTGGGCAGTCACGAACAGAGGAAGTAGACCTTGTATCCATGGAGGGGCCCAGGTCTGTTTCTCCTCTTGGGGGGCCTGTGGGTGACTCATGATGCACACAAAAATGTAAACAATTTTTCTTCATGACGCGGGTCCCCTGTGGTTTTGGATTGCCTGGCCCAGCAAAGTTGTGCCACTACTTGGTTTCCTTTGCCAGTAAATCATGCTGAGCACAGGAGTATTGGATTAAGCCAGTATTCACTGTAAAAATGTGATAATATTTTCAGCAAGCTATGATCTGCCGCCACAATATGATATTGTACCAAATTATCTGTTACCTTATGGGTAGCCGGGCAAAGTATAGGTTCCTTTAACAGCCTGGTACAAAGTAGAGATAACACACTTGCTGAATTTATGGTGAGAGTGAATGCAGCACTCTCTATTTTATTAGAACAGGTAAATGAAAACTATAAGAGAACAAGTACAAATAATATCATTAAGAACAAACCAATACAGTAATACAATTTATTAACCCCTGTGGTGCACCACATATAACTAAGAGTTCAGGCCTGCTTGTTGTAAACACTTTGGTGCATACTTATCTGTAATCCAAGGTATGACATCCATAAAATCCAGCACATTAGATTTATAATGGAAATCAATACAGTGTCCAGTATTAAGTCCTGGTTCTCCTCTTAGGTAGAACTGGGCCACTAACTAAGCATGGGTGACTGACTCTAATGGGCACTGGAACCTGGGGCTCTATTCTACTCTGATCAGAGAAGAGACCTGACTTATGAACCTTCTGGTTCTTATAAAACAATTCCCTAAATCCATAACTGGGCCCTAAATCTGCACTAGTTACAGTGAGGGCCTTTTGGAACTAGAACCTAAGGGTCCTAAAGTGCAACGAGAGTAAAATCCTTCCCTGACTGAAACTTACTGGCACACTAAGGGGATACTGCAGTTGGTGCAACCTTTTCTGCACTTTGCCAACCATGCATCCCAGGAGGTCTCTTTCTCCCTGCTGCCAGATCTGTGAATGCTCTCTCCTTGCCTTGACTTCCTATTTCCCATCTCTCCTTGCAAAGTCACATGGTATTAGCCTTTTATCCATCCATCTATCCATCTGCAGACTGGAGGTGACATTTGCACAGTCCTTATTTGCCTGCCTGTTACAATATCATTTGGGCTTTGTTCCCTCTAGTGGTTACTTTCATGGCATTGTAGCACACTACATGCTTGACAAAGGGTAAGGTGAGTGATTCTTATTATAGGGGGAGAGATATTGGATACATTAAAACAGTAGAAATACTGTTAAACCCTTATGGATGTAACATGATGCAACCAAATACAGTTGGCACATATGCATTTTTATGGCATATACAATCAACCCAAGATCTGTCCTTGTTAAAAAGAAAAGGTACCTGTTTTCCGGTCATTTCCAAGCCTCATCAACTTTTTCAGCAACTCTCTGCATATCAACTATTTTAACTAGTTTTGTGGACAGTGGGGGTGGCATCTCCTGGTTGGAACAAATTTTAAATTTTTAGGACTGTGTATTATCTCCTTTCTAGATTTCTAGATTTGTAGTATAACATAGAAGCAATAGACAACCCTCTTTATGTGGTTACAATGAATGTTTATATTAAGCTAGTGCTTAATATAGTTACATAGTTAAGTTGGACTGAAAAAAAACCCACAGTCTATCACCTTAAACCACTCAAATAAACCCTAGTGCACATATATACACATACTCATACCAGCCTAGCTATACTGGTTGTAGATTATAGTATTACAATAGTATGCTTGTTAAGAAATTATCCAAGCCACTGGCTTTACAACATGACCTGACAGGACATTCCACAACTTCACTTCCCTCACTATGAAGAACCACCTACGCTGCTGAAAGTTCTTTTCCTCTAATCTAAGGGGGGGCCTCTAGTTTATTGATTGTTTTTATGGGAAAAAAGATCCCCTGCTATCTGCCTATAATGCCCTTTAATGTATTTGTAAAGGATATTCATGTCACCTTGCAAGCTTCTTTTTGCCAGAAAAAACAACCCCAACCATGACAGTCTACCCATATAGTTTAAATCCTCCATCCCTCTTACCAATTTAGTTATACATTTCTGCACTCCCTTTAGCTGTTAATAAACTGAAGTCTATTAATCTGTCTCAGTGAATTGATGAAGGAAGGAGTTAAGCTGTATGTCAAACTACACACTGCCTCAGGGTAATACATAGCGAGGACAGTGTATGTACATATACATACAGAAACATTTTATACACACCAGTATTCAGTTTAATTTATTTCATAAATACATTTGTGTTTTTCATTCATTTCATTAATCCAATGATAATTCAATGAATTGCATTTTATTTATTCAATTTAATCCACTTTTAGCTATCTAATTGTATGCACCCCAGCCCCAGGAGGGGAAAGTTTGACCAGTAACACAAAAAAGTAGGGCAAGACAAACATTTATAAGCCATAGAGTTTTAAAAGTAAAATGAAATAAAAGAACTTGGTGGTGGGAATAACCTACAGAGACTGTATATATCCTAGTGAATAATGAGCTAACTAACTTGACAGGGAGAACAAAGAACAAACTTGCCTTGCCTTGCCTTGGTTATCTGAGTTGATTATGGGTTTATTAAATCAAGAAAGCATGGCCCATCTGCACTGGTTGCTTTTTTGATATCTTCCACTGCACTGCACTGGCCATACCCCCCAACTGTCCCGCTTTAAGCGGGACAGTCCCGCTTTCTATAGCTCGTCCCGCTCTCCTGGATAGTTCCCTGAATGTCCCGCATTTTCGTAATAGATTATAGAAATGCGGGACATTCATAGAACGATCCGCAACAGCGGGATGAGTGCTCCGACTCCTTGCGCTGCTTCTCTCATGCGGCTCCTTCTCCGGCGGTCCCTGGCCCTTTTATAAGGTTGCGCCCGTGCGTAATGACATCACACGTACGCACGGGCGCAACCTTATAAAAGGACCTGGGACCGCCGGAGAAGGAGCCACATAAGAAGAGAAGCAGCACAAGGAGTCGGAGCGCGTATGGGGGTGCTCTGTGTAAGGGGGGTGCTCTGTGTATGGGGGGTGCTCTGTGTATGAAGGGCACTGTGTATGGGGGGTGCTCTGTGTATGGGGGTGTTCTGTGTATGGGGGGTGCTCTGTGTATGGGGGGTGCTCTGTGTATGGGGGGGTGCTCTGTGTATGGGGGGTGCTCTGTGTATGAAGGGCACTGTGTATGGGGGGTGCTCTGTGTATGGGGGGTGTTCTGTGTATGGGGGGTGTTCTGTGTATGGGGGGTGCTCTGTGTATGGGGGGTGCTCTGTGTATGGGGGGTGCTCTGTGTATGGGGGTGCTCTGTGTATGAAGGGCACTGTGTATGGGGGGTGCTCTGTGTATGGGGGGTGCTCTGTGTATGAAGGGCACTGTGTATGGGGGGTGCTCTGTGTATGAAGGGCACTGTGTATGGGGGTGCTCTGTGTATGGGGGGTGCTCTGTGTATGAAGGGCACTGTGTATGGGGGGTGTTCTGTGTCTATTCGTAATAGATTACAGAAATGCGGGACATTCATAGAACGATCCGCAACAGCGGGATGAGCGCTCCGACTCCTTGCGCTGCTTCTCTCATGCGGCTCCTTCTCCGGCGGTCCCTGGCCCTTTTATAAGGTTGCGCCCGTGCGTAATGACATCACACGTACGCACGGGCGCAACCTTATAAAAGGACCTGGGACCGCCGGAGAAGGAGCCACATAAGAAGAGAAGCAGCACAAGGAGTCGGAGCGCGTATGGGGTGCTCTGTGTAAGGGGGGTGCTCTGTGTATGGGGGGTGCTCTGTGTATGAAGGGCACTGTGTATGGGGGGTGCTCTGTGTATGGGGGGTGTTCTGTGTATGGGGGGTGCTCTGTGTATGGGGGGGTGCTCTGTGTATGGGGGGGTGCTCTGTGTATGGGGGGGTGCTCTGTGTATGGGGGGTGCTCTGTGTATGAAGGGCACTGTGTATGGGGGGTGCTCTGTGTATGGGGGGTGTTCTGTGTATGGGGGGTGTTCTGTGTATGGGGGGTGTTCTGTGTATGGGGGGTGTTCTGTGTATGGGGGGTGCTCTGTGTATGAAGGGCACTGTGTATGGGGGGTGCTCTGTGTATGTGGGGTGCTCTGTGTATGAAGGGCACTGTGTATGGGGGGTGCTCTGTGTATGAAGGGCACTGTGTATGGGGGTGCTCTGTGTATGGGGGGTGCTCTGTGTATGAAGGGCACTGTGTATGGGGGGTGTTCTGTGTATGGGGGGTGCTCTGTGTATGAAGGGCACTGTGTATGGGGGGTGCTCTGTGTATGTGGGGTGCTCTGTGTATGAAGGGCACTGTGTATGGGGGGTGCTCTGTGTATGAAGGGCACTGTGTATGGGGGTGCTCTGTGTATGGGGGGTGCTCTGTGTATGAAGGGCACTGTGTATGGGGGGTGTTCTGTGTATGGGGGTGCTCTGTGTATGAAGGGCACTGTGTATGGGGGGTGCTCTGTGTATGGGGGGTGCTCTGTGTATGAAGGGCACTGTGTATGGGGGGTGCTCTGTGTATGAAGGGCACTGTGTATGGGGGTGCTCTGTGTATGGGGGGTGCTCTGTGTATGAAGGGCACTGTGTATGGGGGTGTTCTGTGTATGGGGGTGTTCTGTGTATGGGGGTGTTCTGTGTATGGGGGTGCTCTGTGTATGAAGGGCACTGTGTATGGGGGGTGCTCTGTGTATGGGGGGGTGTTCTGTGTATGGGGGGGTGCTCTGTGTATGGGGGGGTGCTCTGTGTATGAAGGGCACTGTGTATGGGGGGCTCTGTGTATGAAGGGCACTGTGTATGGGGGGCACTGTGTATAAAGGGTACTGTGTATGGGGGGCACACTGTATGGGGGGCACTGTGTATAAAGGGTACTGTGTATAAAGGGTACTGTGTATGAAGGGTACTGTGTATGGGGGCACACTGTATGGGGTGCACTGTGTATAAAGGGTACTGTGTATGGGGGGAACACTGTATGGGGGGCACTGTGTATAAAGGGTACTGTGTATGGGGGGCACGATGTATAGGGGGCACTGTGTATAAAGGGTACTGTGTATGGGGGGCACTGTGTATGGGGGGCACACTGTATGGGGGGCACTGTGTATAAAGGGTACTGTGTATGGGGGGCTCTGTGTATAAAGGGTACTGTGTATGGGGGCACTGTGTATGGGGGGCTCTGTGTATGAGTCTCCCCTCTGTGGGGGGGCAAAACTGGTAGATAGTTAAAACTCACATATAACTAACTGCCTTCTCTCTATATTTGTATTTATATGTAGGAGTGCCTATATTGTTTTCCTTAGGTAGTACAGTATGAGGGTATAGCACATTTGCATCTGATCCCACCATTTCAACTATATAAAAGGAGTATTTTTAGAAAACAATGGGGTGTGTTAATTGGGGCGTGGCCACAAAAGTGGGCATGGTCAAAAAAATGTGTTGGTAGCTACATCTGGAAGCAGCTGGGCACAAAAAGGCCAGCAATTTAGTCAGGTAGTGGGTGTGCCAGGTGGGGCTGGGGCCTAACAACACTGGGCCTACCAGGTTATTTCCTGATGTCCCAGTGGGCCGGTCCGACCCTGGGCATTGCACTATACTAGCTTGCCTGAACTGTGCTTCCTCAAACCCCAGTAATGGCCGTGTAGGGCTTAACAGTATATTCAGGCCATGAACCCTACTGAGAAAGCACCCTCTGATCTGGAAAAGACTTTGCACAACATGGTGACTCACATAGAGGCATATGAAGCTCAGCAGGCTTGCATAGGGCAAGCTAAGAGATGATCTATTCTCCAGAGATCTTCCTGGACTGAAAGATGTGATTGCTCTCAGTATTAAGGTTCCCTCAGGGAAGGCCAAGCAGATAAAGAGAGTGGCAAGAGATTCCAGCTTATCCTGGAATCAAGATTTCCGGCCCTGAAACATCACTAATTTGAATTAAACACATAGGGTTAATCCCGCTGCTCAAAGATCCGTTGTGCCGGCTGTTTCTTCTACTACCAAGATTTCAAAGACATTTACTCAAGAGCTCTGCTGCTCAGTCCTCTTGTATTTCTTCAGAGGAACCTATGCAGATCGAAAGGGCACATCACTCTGAACAAGAGAAACTTCAGAGGCGTTCTGCTGGCCAGAGTTTGTACTGTGGTGGCAACGTTCCTTTCACCAATAACTGCTCTCTAATTCTGGGAATTGCCTAGGTAATAAAGGTAGTCCCCAAAAGAATACCTCTGGCTTCCAAAACTGATAACTCCCAAGCCTTTCTTGATTCTGGAGCCGTAGGGAATTTTATATCTCCCTTTGCCAAACACCTTGGTATTCTTCTTCTTCACATGTCTGCCCCCTTGCAGTTATTGGCAATCGATAACCTCCTGGAATATTACCATGGCTCCAATTGCACAACTGTACCACCAATCAAATTTCTCATTGGAGTTGTCTGCCTGCTATTCGTATTTACCGGATACTAATTGCTACTGTCGATTTTTAGACTTTAGACTAGATTTTTTTTATGTTTTAAGTAAGAAATATGCTAAGACTCTTCCTCCTCATCATCCATATAATTGTCCCACTGATCTTCTTCCTGGAACCATGTCCCCTAAGGGTTGTACTTATTTTCTATCGCTATTCAAGATAATCTTCAATGTGGGTTCATCTAGCTATCTACTTCCCCTGCTGGGGCAAGGTTCTTATTAGGGAAAAGAAAGATGGGGGTCTTCTCCCCTGTACTGATTTTAGGAGGTCTCAATAAGATTTCTTTTAAAAATGCTATCCCCTATGCCTCATCTTATAACTATTTGACCATACTATGCTAGATCTCCACCGGGCTTATAACCTGATCTGGAAACATGAGGGGGATGAATGGAAGATTGTGCTTTACAACTAAAATGGACATTATGAGCACCTGGTTATGTCCTTTGGGCTTTTTAATGCTGCTGCTGCCATCCAATGCCGTCTATCAATAATACCTTCAGAGAAACTAAGGTCTGTTTGTCTTAGTGAAGTTGTTTGCACATGAATAGAAAACTGGCTACAGGGTCGGGTACAGAGGGTGGTTGTTTGATACTTGGAGTAAGCTTTTCAGTGGGGCCCCTCAGGGTTCTGTACTGGGTCCACTTTTGTTTAACTTGTTTGTTAACAACTTAGGGGGGATAGTATAAGTAAAATAACAGAGTTTGCAAATGACACAAAACTCTGCAGCAATATTTTGTCCCAGATGGCAAGTTACCCCTTGTGCCTATTTGCCTAAGAAATGTTCCTCTTCTGAACAGAATTATAACATTGGGAATATTGTGAGTTAGCAGGATTATTGCTTCTTTGCTTCCTCAATTTGCTTCTCAGATTCATTCTGCTCAGTCTTCCTCTCCTCCAGACACCCCCATTCGTATGGTTTATGTTCTTCTGGAACTTCATCTCCCTGTTCTACAGCAGACCCACTGTGCCAAACAAGCTAGTCACCCAGGAGTAAGAAAGACCTTGGATCATCTTGTATGGTGGCCATGTATGCAGAAAGATGTAAGAGACTTTATCGGGTCTTGTACCGTCTGTGCCTCTTCTAAACCTAGTAACCCCCTACCTTGTAGTCTTTTGAAACCTCTTTCTGTTCCCTCTCATCCATGGACTAGCTATGGACTTTATTGTTGAATGCCATCTTCCAAAGGCAACACATATTGGTGGTAATTGACTGCTTCAGCAACATGGCACATTTTATTCTTCTATGCAAACTCCCATCTGCTGTGAAACCTTTTGCAACCCTTTATTCTTCACCTCAATTGATTTCCAGTAGAAATTGTGTCCGATAGAGGTTTCCAATTTACTTAAAAATGTTGGCGATCTGTGTGTAAAGCTTTTGGAATCACTCTCTAGTTTTCTTCTGCCTATCACCCACAGTCCAGTGGAGGTGCTGAACGAGTCACTTAAACTCTTGAGCAATTTTAAATGTGTCTTTATCTCTCTGCCAGGACTAGCCCAATATTCTTCCTTGGATAGATTTTGCTTATATCAAAACTGTAATGCCTCCACTGGAAGGTCATCTTTCTTAAGTGTCTATGGTTAACATCTCCAAGCTTTTCTCAAAGACGTTCTCCTTTCTGGTGTCCCAGCAGCCAATGACCATGATGTGTTTCATGTGCCTCTTACTACACCTGCAATCTCTAACCATTTTTTCCCTAGACAACCTTCCACTCCTGTGGTTGTTGATGGTCTGCAAATATATGAAGTTGAGAAAATTCTGAACTCAAGATTTTCCAGAGGCTCTTTGCAATATTCGTTCAATGGAAAGGTTTTGGGCATGAGGAATGTTCCTGGGTAAAGCACTCTGATGTCCATGCTCCATGTTTAGTTTGTGAGTTTTACAGACAGTTTCTACAGAAACCTGGTCATGGTGGTCTGGTGAGGAGGGGGTATTGACTGGAGTGTTCTGGTTAGGAGCCCTGCACTTCCTTTCCAAGATGGCATTATCCATAGCCATAACATCATGTCGGCATGCCATGGGACAGCTCCTGATGTTCTTACATTTGCTATTTTGATTGATTTCTTGGTTTCTGACACTCCTGTTTGATTACTCTGATTGCTGCCTGTCCTGAACTCTGCTTCTTCTTTGGTCCCGACTTCAACCCCGGTATAGGCCATGCAGGCCTTAACACCAGCTCATTACTATCCTTCTTAAGAACTGGTGCCCGAAACTGCACTGCATACTCAAGGTAAGACTCTACCAGAGACCTATACAGAGACAAAATAAAATGTTTTATTTGTTTTAGTAGGAATTAGACAGGAATTAGACAACTTGTTATCTACAAAAATTCCCAGATCTTCTGTATTAAGGATATCCTCATCATTTAGTATATAACTCACATTTATATTATTAATACCAAAGTACAAAACTTTCCACTTATCAACATTGAACTTAATTTTTCATTTTGCTGCCCAGTTTTCCAAATTAGTTAAATTGCAGCATCCTATATAGAACTTGGGGGTCGATTCACTAAAAGTCGATAAAATGAGCGCTATTTATAGCATGCGTTAAAAATATTATTGCTTCTTATTTTTTTCCGACTTAACGCTAGATTCACTAAAAGGATTATCTGGCGATAACACATTTTCAAGCTGTATTTTTCGCAGCGTGCAATATATTTTGCATGCGATATTACCACGCGATATTCCGCAAGTAGACGTTACACATTGTGTACCACATGACTTCCGCCATTTTGTGCAGTTCCACTGTGATGCTTGAGATGGAGAGCGCAGAAGGTGCAGATGCACAATTAGCGCCTGTGGAGCGACCAAATAAACAGCAATATTGTACATAGTAGTGGTGGTAATAAACAAGTGAATAACATGAAGGAGGCATGAATGCTCACAGATGCCAAAAAACAAACAACACAGGAGAAAACCCAGAAGTACAATACACAAAACACACAATTGAAAGGAACAAAGCAACTTCTAGATCAGAGATTTAGCCCAAACCACCAAACATGCAAGTGTTAGTAAATGTTAATTGAAAATTGAAATACCTATTCACGTTAATGACAACAGTGACAGTTCATGTGCATGTGTCGGAGTCACAGTCCTGCGCATGCGCGAGACAGAAGGATGCGTGCTGTGCACGCCTATGCACCGCTATGGATCCCCGCGGTCGGCCCGGGACAGTCCCAGGTACCCTACAATTGTATAAACCCACTGCAGAATATGTTGGAACTTTGTAAATACATGCTAATAATAATAATACACATGTGTAGTTTTGTAGAAAATTGCAGTGGTGAAACACACAAGGAAATGATCAATGAATGTTTCATGGTCCAATAATTGAAAGCATAATGTAACTAAAAGCTGCTAGGTTAATAATTTATTTTACTCCTGTCTTTGTTTCAGGAAGAAAATGAAATACCTGCAGATGTATTTCTGAAGGAACTAGACCCTGTGCCTAGCATACCAGATGGTCTAGAAGAGTCTTCTGACCCTAACAAGTCTCTGGAAGATACCATGCAAACAATTGACCTGTCTTCCGATGATGACCTTAATCTTGAAGAAGACGCACATGATAGTACTGAAGAGAAATCTGAGCACACAAGAGCAGAAAAAATTAAAAGATCAAGCCTCAAAAAGGTAGACAGCCTAAAGAAAGCATTTTCACGTCAAAACATTGAGAAAAAGATGAACAAAATCAGCACTAAAATTGTGTCACCAGAAAGGAGGGAAAAAATTAAGAAGTCCTTCACTCCTTCACAAAGCAAACCCTCAAAAAGCTCATCTTTTAAGGTTCCTCCACTTATTTTTGGTAAGAAAACACATGAAAACACTCAGGAAGAAAATGATGGAAAACTTGAGAAACACACTGTTGAAAATCAAAGTTCAGAGGTTAATGACACAAATTTGTTAACTGAAAATGTACCTTCAATGTTATCTACACCAGAGGAAACAAAAGCAGCTATTGATTTAATAGAAAGAGAGACTGTGGCAAAAGCATTTCAGAAAGCACAGGACATTAAGCCCTCAGTTATTGATGATGATGATGAGGAGGAGGAGGAGGAGGAAGTTGAAGAGCAATTTGAAAGTGAAAATCCATTTAGTGCTGATTACAAACCAATATCAGAGGAAACATATGAGGAAACAATTCAGTCACCGGCTCTTGAAACAGAGCAAAGTACATAAAAGCTTTATTCTGTGTCTAAAAAGAAAATGACGGAACATAGTATAGCTTTAGCATAATCTGTTTGATTGTTAGTAAAGACTACTACACAAGGGATGGGAGAAGTATTACTACATTAAAGTATTATTCTTAGGAAATTTTATTTTTAATAAATAATCACCAATATTACTCACATAAGGGATACTGTCACGGTAAACCATGCTATTTTCAAAACACTTATCTTTTCAAAATAACATTTTTCTAAGTCCCTTCTGCCTTTTGAAATGTGCTCTGATAAGCCTCAGCCTCTATTTACTGCTGCACTGCAAGTTAAAATTATGTCAAACACTTCCTCCCCCAAGCAGCTCATACAATGCAAACAGAGACAAGTCAGCCTTTGAACAGAACATTGCACAGGTACCTAGATAACAGCTCTCCCTGACACCTCTTCTGAAGGTTAGTGCTGCCTAAACTGATAGAAGCTCCATGTTTCTAAGCTACTACCACTAGGGTTGCCACCTCTGCTGGCATTTGTCACTGGGCAGGGGACAGGGAAGAAGCAGGGCTGTGACATCACGGGGTGGTGAAGAGGGGGGCCGTGACATCACTGGGCATGGCTATGATGCTCTGATTGGCTGATTGCTGCGTCAGTCTCAGTGAGTCCTGTCCGATTTTCCTAATTTGGAAAACTGGGCAGGAGGTTTTTACCAAAAGCCAAAAGCCTTTCAAAACTGGAGAGGTGGCAAACCAACTACCACTGCTTTGCTTCAAACTCATAGTATGTACTAGTGGAAAAATGTCCTGTATTTCAGGGGAAAAGTGGAGAAACAGGCAAAACTGTCTTGGCTGCCATCTTGCCCAAAGGTAACTGCAATCTCAGTAGGTGACAAAGCTCAAGAAAATACCTTAATGGCGCCCTATGCATTTTAACACAATTACTCATGCTGCATTTCAGTGAATATTAGCAGTGCTTTAATGCACATAATCAGGCAGTTCAAATTAACATCAACAGGAAGCAGCATGCAATGTTGAAAAAACTGCCCCATATGCCATTACCTTCGAACTCTCAGAATCAGCTTCTAGAGAAAAAGCCATATTCTATCTATTTTATTCTATTGTCTATCGATCTATCTATCTATCTATCTATCTCATCTATCTATCAGTCTATCTATTTGTAAAAAATGGTGCAGTGATTTCCAAGAATATCTCCACGTCCTCTATATATATATATATATATATATATGAGGATATAAAAACCAGAGGGTACAGAAACCTCAAATTCATTACATTATTACATATATTTAGAGGTATTGTCAACAAATACAGTACATTATATACAGTGAGGAGCAACAGATCCTGACACCCCAGAACCACACTTAGCTTTCAAAAAGCAGTTTGAAGGCTGGAGTATTTTGTAGCAACCTATAGCCTGCACTGCTACAAATGCTTCCATGCTCTACCTAGTGGCAGATATGAGAATAGCACCAAGAAGTAGAAATCTGTGAATATGGAAAGACTGTTTGTGCAATCACATTACTGAGATGTCTGCTCACACCATTATTAAAACTAAAAAATACAGTAATAAAAACTGCACCATAAAAATCTTGACAGTATCCCTTTAAACCTGAAAGTTGCCTAATTTAGGTTTGTATATTCAGTTAACATAACTAACCATTTTTATACATTCTGCCATATGTCAAATAAATGTAACATTACTTTTACAATCGCAATTTATCATCACTTGTATTATAAAATTATTTTCTAAACATTTTCATTGATACCACAATATTTATGTTGATATTAAGGCAAAAATATAGTCTACACTGTTAGCTTAAAATTGATTAATTAAAAATATATGACCTTGAAATTAAAAAAAAAATACCTTATGCCTTTACTGCTTTGCATTAATAAAGCATTTTAAATAAGCACAGCAGCAATACACTTTACGTATGTTTATGTACACAGAAAGTTATATTTTGTCCCTCCCATATTTGAATGTTACCATTTCCCTTAGTATGATTGAAAGCGTCTCATACACATTTAGCTTCTTGGAAGATTCCAGAAATGAATACTTTTGTGCTACTATTACAAAGCAGGGTTTTGATTTAATAACCTTATAACAATTGCACAGGGTATTCAGTACTCTGTAAAGGTACTCATGGCTCAGCAAACTGTCAGTAGCTGACAAAGTATATGGTAATTAAATGTTAAAGTAAAATTAATGTAAACAAAGACCCAGGACCACAATAAGTGTTACTGTGTGTAACCTCTATTCAACCTAATTACCATATATACTCGAGTATAAGCCAAGTTTTTCAGCACTAAAAATGTTCTGAAAAAGTAACCCTCGGCTTATACTCGAGTATATGGATGTGCTGACTCTGGCTCGTTGAACGTGCTCATAGCACGCACCCCCTCCCCCGTGGATGGAGGTGAGTGCGTGCGTGACACACGTCCGTTCTCGGGGGAGGGGGGTTGGGTGCGCGCAATGAGCGCGTTACTGCAGATCCAGAGTCGGCAGGTATGTACGGACACAAGTGGAGGGAGGGAGAGAGGTATGTATGCACGGACACAAGTGGAGGGAGGGAGGTATGTATGCATGCATGGACACAAGGACACAAGTGGAGGGAGGGAGGTATGTATGTATGCACGGACACAAGTGGAGGGAGAGAAGGAGGGAGGTATGTATGCACGGACACAAGTGGAGGGAGGGAGGTATGTTTGCACGGACACAAGTGGAGGAAGGGAGGGAGGTATGTATGCACGGACACAAGCAGAGGAAGGGAGGGTGGGTGCGCACAACGAGCACATTACATCTGCACATCCATCTGTACAACGAGCCAGAGTAAGTAATTGGTACAATGACTTGTTATTTACAAAAATTCAATTTGTACTAAGTCCAGCATCAAGAATTATTTTGCCCTTGTAACTACTATTGTAGTACTGTGGTGGGACTTGTACACTGGGGTCCAAGTACTTGATAATTAATATGGCAGCTTCCTTAGCCTTCCCAAACTTGCTTTTGTCTGCTGCTGTAGCATTTTTCTTTCCCTAAAGTTATCTATTTATTTATCTGTTATTTATTTCATTATTGAAACTTAGCAGTAGCGGTTGCATTTCCCACCTTATACTCAAGTATATACGGTAAGTTCCAAGGTCAATCCACATGGTGTATCACCTTCTAATGCATATAGAACCAAACAAATATTGAAACGATAAACCACAAGGTTAGAATTTGGAACTTTCTCTCCAAAGGGATGTAAATACAAAATCTAAAATATATACATTTTATTCTTCGTCATCATGGCAAGTAATTAAACATCCCTATCAGGTATGGTCATAGGTGTGAGACTGGCAGTGCAGAGCCAAGCTTGCCGGGCACCCTAAGAAACCCAGCCAACTACATCACCCACCCGCCGTAAACAGTCGTGATGCAGGGTGATGTTGAGTGATGACAGGGTGGCACCGGGATTGTGCACAGGACTCAAGCCTGGACAGACAGGCAGACAGAAGAAGTATATTCCTACTGTCAACCCCCCCCAGTTGCACCCTAGGCTTGAGTCTCTCCTGCCTACACCTAGTTCCATGTATGGCATGTACTGTATGTGCTTGGAATGTGGTGTTCCCATGTTAGGTGCTCAGAGAAAGACCAGTGCACAATAATTAATTTAATTAGTAACTTGAAACAAAAAGATAATGGCTGAGAAAATGGCAAACTGAAAATCTGAGACATGGATCTAAAGTCAAGCTAAAGGTCGGGGCAGGCAACCACAGGCCCATATAATCAGGCCAAGGATTAAACAAGATGATCACAGAATGGAGGAAAAGCAAGGACTCGGGAACTCAGGGGGGCTAGAACACAGAATGGTACAATAAGCCAGCAAGGAGACAGCAGGTGGCCTTGATGTCAGGATTACAGGCACCTGGTATTAAGATTAAAAGTGGAGACAATGGGACATAGGTGGTACTATATTATTAATCAAGAAACAGAAGAAATGTTGTGCTTTATCTGATTAATTATACATAACTTTTCATTCATATCTCATTAAAATAAATATCCATATACAGTCTTATGTGTAAAGAGTCAAAATTCATTAATCCATGTCAACCAGTGGCATGGATGATTAAAAACATATATACATACTCCGAGTTAATCTATTTACATCATTAATTAATCAAAGGTCACTTTCAGAGCATGATTAGAAGGGGGGGGGGTGCTGACGCACGGGATGAATCTTGTTGTCATTTAACAGGGAAACCATATTCAAAAATTTACACTTATCACCACGCCATATTACTAGGATATCGTCAATATAGCGCTTCCACAGCACAATTTTGGATAAGAAAGTGTTCTGTTGGGGATCCAAAACAAACTTTCTCACCAACCCAGAAACAAATTGGCATAACTTGGTGCACAGGCACTACCCATAGCCATTCCTTTAATCTGATGGTAAAATTTATTATCAAATAAGAAGTAGTTATGATTAAGGATAAAGTGAAGCATCCTGATCAGAAAAGACACCTGTTTTTCACTGTATGTGTTCATGAGACAGTGCTTCACAGCGTATAAACCTTTAGTCTGCGGGATACTGGTATATAAGGCTTCTACATCAATACTAGCCAAATGGCAATCAGGGCTGATTTCCAAGCCCTGTATCTTATGAATAACATCTATAGTATCCCTTAGATAGGAGGGTAAGGATATTTATTTTAATGAGATATGAATTAAAAGTTATGCATTAATTAATCAGATGAAGCAATCTGACTCTGTTGTGTTGAAGTACTTTTCGTGTTCAAGGTGCCATATTATTGTCAGGATTAATAGCAGCAAAAAAAATTCAAGAGCCTCCAGTGACTCACCAGGGTCATGGGAAGGAACGCACCATTTAAAGGCATTTGTCAGCATGTACAATTGTGCTCCTTCCCTATGCTAATATAGCTGTATGTTGTTTGGCTTGGAAGCAGCCTGGGGAGTGATTGCACCCTATGAAAACAAATATGTGGTGTTCTTAAGA
The DNA here is from genome assembly GCF_000004195.4 of Xenopus tropicalis. NCBI lineage: Eukaryota > Metazoa > Chordata > Amphibia > Anura > Pipidae > Xenopus > Xenopus tropicalis. Next base: position 44,094,326 of record NC_030685.2, read on the forward strand.
TTATTGTATTTTCACCAGGGTAATGCACGTGCAGACATGGATTTAAATTCTGTCATGTCCTGACAGGTACAACGCAACATATATTCCATCTCTGTGGATTTCCAGCAGAAACTGTTTCTGACAGAGTTCTCCAGTTCATTTCCAAATTCTGGTGCTTCTGGTGCTAGGGATCAGGGCTGGAACTAGGAGTAGGCAGAAGAGGCATGTGCCTAAGGCGCAATTCTGAGAGGGCGCTAGGCACATGCCTCTTCTAGTCCCCTATTCCATGCCCTTGTCCACCCACAGTCCGCTTCTTCATGCTAATAGCACGGGTGTTGCGCTTTTTCACTCATCGCATTCCCCCTCCCCTTGCTGCCAGCGCGCATTCGCGCCTTGGAACGAGTATGTGCATGCCTGCTTTCAAAGTAGGGTAATGCAATGGGAGAGGGGCGGGGTGGTGGGCGAGCTCAGGGTCTGAGTGGGTCGCCGGGACACCGGGAAAAATCCCGATGGGCCCCGGTGGCCCAGACCAAACCCTTGCTGGTGCTCCCTCTGCTGACCGTTCCTCCCCTGACGCGTTAAACTTGCGCACGCTTGGGGGAGATTTGTTTAAGATATAATACTTTTTATATAGTAGATGTTCACAAAACAATTTACACAATCACAATGCATAATATACATACCACCAGTCTTTTGTCAAGGAGATTTTGATGTGCAGGCATTCTGTATATGTTTACATACCCATAAGGCATGCTTCATTTGGTACTGCAAGAGTTCAAAAAAGCTAGTGACGTCACTTCTGACGCGCCCTTTCCGCTAGTATCAGCATCAAAGACATGAACAAAAATTGTTGCGAACTAGCTCATAACGTAGGTGCCATGCAAAGACTTAATACACAAATCAACTTGGCATAAAAAACTAACAACCACCAATAATATTAACAATACACAGTGTATATTATTCCATTTGATAAAACATACACATAATTCTGACAGAACTGACAAGAACTCGGGTAGAATTAAAATCCCTAATACAAACACAAACAGAAAGAGCTACTTTCATAATGAAAAAGAGGTTCTATGACCATGGGAATAAATGTAGCAAACTCTTAGCTAGAATGTTAAAAACTAAAGAAAGTAAAAATCATATTTTTAAAATGAAACAACCAAATGGACAGATCACATCATCCCCTAAGGATATACAAAAGATTATAACAGAATGCTATAGACAATTATACCAGATCAATCAGGATACAAATATAGCTCATAAGACAACAGCCACTCAATACATAGAATACTTAAATTCTTCCGATATGAATAAAGGGGATCAGGAATGGATTCAAACCTTAGAACAGGATATCTCCAACACGGAATTAGAACAAGCAATTAAAAATGCCTCTTCCGGTAAATGCCCTGGTCCTGATGGCTTTTCAATGCTCTTTTTTAAAACGCTGAAGCCATATATTACTACAGCTCTTACTAAAGCTTTCAATGAAATTAAACATGGCCACCTTTGGTCTCTAACTTCATTGGAAGCTCATATTAGTCTTATCCCCAAAAAAGGCAAAGATCCGGCTTCCCCTTCCAGCTACAGGCCCATATCGCTGATTAATAATGACATTAAATTATTGGCCAATATTCTCTCCACACGCCTAAAACCGGGTCTATCCCAAATAATCCATACTGATCAAGCAGGGTTCCTCCCAAGAAGAGAAACAAGAGATAATCTTAATAAACTTCTTAACATTATTATATCTGCAGAACATACCAATACTCCATTATTTCTACTGTCAACCGATGCTGAAAAGGCATTTGACCGAGTTCGTTGGGACTTTATGTTTCACTGCCTTAGGTACATAGGATTAGGTCCCAATATTTTAAAGTGGATAACATCTCTTTACTCAAATCCCACAGCTCGGTTGAAAATAAACAATTCCCTCTCAGATCATATTTCTCTAAAGAATGGCACGAGACAGGGCTGTCCACTTTCTCCGCTTCTCTTTGTATTGTCACTTACTCAACCTCTGATTTCTTTACCAAATTTACTGAAAGAAATAAACAAATATAACCAATTAAGCGACTTTAAGATCAATAATGATAAATCTAGCGCACTTGACATCAGCCTTCCCACCACAACTGAAACGCTTCTGACAGAAAAATTCCCATTTCATTGGTCCAAAGATAAACTAACATATTTAGGTATTATTCTGACTGACAAATATAAAGACTGGGTTCGTATCAATTATAGTACCATTATTCAAGAGATAAAATATGATATAAATATGTGGGCTAACAAAACGCTATCCTGGTTTGGCAGAATAAACACGCTGAAAATGAACATTCTCCCGAGACTTTTATATATATTTCAATCTCTTCCTATGAAACCTCCTATAGAATTCTTTCCCACATTAAACAAACTGATTACAAAATTTGTGTGGAATAACAAAGCTCCACGCATTCGACGATCTACTCTGCAACGCACTAAGCTAAATGGTGGTACAGGACTGCCTAATTTTCAAAGATATCACCAAGCTTGTGTCTTACAATGCTTAACAGACTGGACTTTCTATAATCACTCTAAAGCGTGGATAACCATTGAGCAAACATATACAACCCAACCGTTGAAATTTCTTCCATGGCTTTCCCCCGACAAGAGAGTAATTTTACCAGATAAACATCCTCTATTAACCTACGCTTTAAACATCTGGGACTCTTTAAAACATCGACACAACCTGATGTCATCTAAATCATTACTTACACCCTTAATACACAATCCAGATTTTCCTCCAGGTCTCCAAAAAGGTTACCTTGCCAAGTGGAAACATGGTACGATCTTCCAAATATTTCAGATGTGTTCCAAAGGGATTCTCCCCGGATGGGATCAGGTAAAAAGGACTTTCGCACTTACAGCATCCGATTTTCTCACATACCAACAGCTCCGAAGCTTTATTTCCCCAATACTTAAAGGCATTACAGGAGATCAAATTTATACTGGTTTTGAGGATTTATGCCGACAACAGCAACCTCCTTTGCACAGCATATCAATGATATATCAAATTCTCTTGACACAAACTGCCATGCCTCTATCAAACTTATTACATTTTATAAAATGGGGAAAAACCCTAAACAAAACGTTCACAGAACAAGAGCTGGAGGTCATAACCACTAAGTCAATTACTGGACAAAGAAGCTGCAGAATTTTAGAGAATAACTATAAAATTCTCACCAATTGGTACAACACTCCAGTGAAATTATGCAAAATATTTCCGGGTGTTTCGGACCTTTGCTGGCGAACAATCCCATGGAACAATGTTACACATATTTTGGGAATGTACAGAAATACAGAAATACTGGAATGAGATCATAGACATTTGTAACAACAAACTGCAAATGAACCTGGAAAAAGATCCAGCACTAATTCTTCTTCATCATAACAATCTTTCCACTCTTCATTACAAAAAATCTCTAACTCAATTTGCACTAAATGCAGCTAAAATTATAATACCCCGCAAATGGAAAACCAAAGCACTACCCACTCTGACAGAATGGATCTCAGAAATGGAGGATATACGAAAATTTGAGGAATTACACGCTGAAACATATGACTCAAGGAGAAAGCAGTGGACCGTATGGCACCCCTGGACTACATTAATGGACAATTTAATATAATCAGGAAGGCTTAAATCTTCAAATTTAAATAAAGCGTTATGCCAAACCAGGAAGTCAGTTAGACTACACCCACTGATATTTAAGGTATCTATGTAAGAATCTAAAGGTACTATAAAGTCAAAATTATATAGCAATATCTCGAAAGGTTTACTTGGACGGCCTCTTCCCTTTCATTATTTTAGAGAGAACTAACGAAACTGGCTGAATACGGAAATAGCTCTTGCCTGATCACTACCCTTTCCCTCCCCAAAAATTTTCCAACTCTTTACCAAATCATAACAAATTATTACGGACAGTAGACAGCAGACGGATAATACGATTACGAGCTTTAACCCTTTTTTATTTCTCTATATCTGAATGTCACCTGTTGGTAAAACATATATGTGATAATACTATCTGTCAAACTATTATTACTGCCTATGTTGGATACTTGTTAAAACTAATAAAAAAAAAAAAAACAAACATACACATAATATGTAAAAATACATATACACTTAAAATACACTATAAAAGTACCTAAAGTGCCACAGAACGTAGATTCTACGTTGTGTAGCACTTCCAGGTTTTGGAGCGGAGGAGCAGCTTTTTAAGCCGTTCCTTTGCTCCCCGCTCATTCCCCAGCCCCTAGGCAACAAGCAGAGGTGGGGCACGAATGCCCAGGGGGCCCCATAGGAAAAGCCAGGCACGTAGATTCTATGTGTCTGCCTTTTCCTACTCTTCCCCCTCCCTTCCTGTGCTCCCCACTCCCCTTTTGCGCACCTACTCACTGGATCCTTTACTGCAGATGGCTCCTGGGTCCCTCCTGTAATCTTCAGCCAGGTTAGTGCCGTATACTTTCCAAAAATATATGTTTTTGGGTGATCAATGTATTTTTTTGTGTTTTTACCCACAGAAAATGCAGTAAATATGTTGAATTTTCAATAGCTAAAGAGATCTTCGGGGCAATTTTTATGCACTAACTTCCTTTTGGGGTCTCTAAATTCCAGATACAGTACATCGGTGATTCTATGCACAACAGCCATCAAACTGTTCAGTGGACCCTTGGCTTTCATATTTAGGATGTGTTTTCTTAGTACCTAATGCTATGTGGGAGATAAGGTACTTGAAAGTGGAAGGTTTGATGCAATTTTCAGGTATTTCATCACAACCGCCAATTTTGAGCAGACATTGCGACTCTGTAGTTTTAAGTAGAAAGACACAGATGCCCATTTTGAATTCACCCGAATGTGTACTTTCCAAAAATATATGGTTTTGGGGGGTCAATGTATTTTTTTGTGTTTTTTGTGTTTACCCCATACAAATGCAGTAAATGTGTTGAATTTTCACTAGCTAAAGAGATCTCCGGGGCAATTTGTATGTAATAATTTCCTTTTGGGGCCTCTAAATTCCAGATATATTGGTAATTGTCATACCTGGCAGTATTGTCCTGGCATTGGAAAGGGTTAAACACTACCAACATCAGGTCTCAGGCTCACACAGAGACCCTTAATTAAATATGCAACAAGGGACTGTGGAAAGGCGACAAACTTATCTGGGTTAGAAGACAATTTGAAACCAGCCATTTCGGCAGGGAAGCTGAAGCAATTGTTTTCTTTGATCTGTTGATCAAAGAAACTGAATTGTAGAAGGGGGGAACCGCTATGAGAAAATATAGATTATAAAAAGGGATCCATATCTCCTTTGCTTTAGGGTTCACAGCCTCATAAATCACATATTGGTTATGAGGAGGTCACATGCTTCCCAATGATACCAAACAGGGACTGCCTATACCCACCAGTTTGGAGGGATAGTTTCTGGGGAACTGGAACATGAGACACACCTCATGTTTGGTATCATTCTGATCGCCCACATATGGATTACAACAAGCCCATATTTTTATAATAATATTGGATACTGGCAAGCGCCAATATTATATGACAGAAACTGGCCTGAGAATTGCAGCCCTCAACAGGGGGTCATGTCACAAGTTCCTGGGAACTCCCCCCTCATGCATACGGTAATGAGGTCCTGAGTTCCCAATTCTGTTGGGGATGTGTGCCCAGGTTTCCAAACTCTTGCCTCAGGAGGACACAAAGGAAATTCCTAACTTGGTAACGTACATACTGTAGGGTTCCTCTGTGTTTTATTTCCCTTTTATTTTATTTACTGTTATGAGTATGTCTCTTTTTGTAAATGGACTGTTTACTTTTGTAATATTAAATATAAAATGTAATGAGTTATGTCCTTTGGCTCTAAAACTCACATGTTTGTATGAATGCTTGGGCCTAAACCTCTTGTCTGTGGGTAGAGGGCAAGTTGTCTGTGTATATGCTAATTAACTAGTTGACTGCTAGCAGGAGAGTGTGTTTGCCTTTATTTTAACCCTTTGGCTGCTAAAGTGCTTGTTGAATTAGTAGAAGCTAACCCTAACTAAAGTAACAGAGAGTGTGTGATACATTTGTGTATTGGGAAATAGTACCTGTTGTAGAGAGCAGGGAGATATTCAGATTAGGTTTCTATCGCTTGTTAATGATAGATGGTGGCAACGAATAGTTTTTTGGGGCGGTGTTGTGTTTGGGGGTGTCTGACGTTAGTCTCCCCGTCCCGGTGTCACGTGCGTTTTACAGTGGCGGGATCGTGACAGTGATCCTATGCACAATGGGCATGAAACTGTGGACCCTTGGCTTTCATATTTAGGACGTGTTTTCTTGGTACCTAATGTTATGTGGGAGATATGATGCTTGAAACTGGAAGCTTTGAGGTGATTTGTTAGAATTTTCAAATTTTTTTTATAGAAACTGCTAAATTAAGGAAAGCATTGCTGTTTGGTACTTAGGAGTTGGGAGACATCGTTACCCATTTCGGATTCGGCAGAATGTGTACTTTTCAAAAAAATATGGTGTCCTGGGGTAAACCTAATGTTCCAGGATTTTTGGCTTTGGAATCTAAAGTTTGCCGTATTCTGCTGTAATGCTTTGAAAATTTGGTAATTTACTGCTGGATGTTTTTGTTCTATAGAAGTCAGAAATCTATATATATCAGGTATTGGCACATTTGGGAGACATGGGGCTTTCCAAATCAGTTGAATTTTTGTCCACAAAATAAAATATGTTTCTGGTAGAAATCCCTATATTATGAAAAATATAATTTTTTTTTTTTTTTTTTAGTATTTCAAGCTCTAAATTTTGTTCCAGAAGTGGAAATACACAAAAACACAGATTTAGAGAGCTCAATATATAGTTTGCCTACCCCCCACCCAGTAAATGCCCCTGAAATGAGGGAGAACAGAATGTTTACAAAACGTCTGGCACTGAGGGGAACAAAAATGTGAAATTCTGCTGGCACTTAAAGGGTTAATTATCAGAAGGAAGATAATTTTTTTTAGAATAAAAAAAAGGTATTCTGCCACAAGAGAATCATAACAGTTTCCAAGGTTTTTGTAATAAAAAAGAACTTACCAGCGCGGCGGGGACGCCCGCCGCGCTGCCATCGGCGGGGACGCCCGCCGCGCCGGTTTCTCTCTAAGCCGGCTCCTTCTTAGTGTGCGAGCGCGCGCACTTCCGCATAGTTAAAGGCGCAGGCGCGCTGACGGATGACGTCATGACGCATGCGCATGACGTCAGCGCGCAATGGCGCCAAATTTGAATTATTTAAAGGGCTTTTCGTTTGTTACTCATTGCCCGTGATAGGTTTACTCCTGGTGCCTGAATTTGTGCTGTAAGCTTCTGTTTGTTCCTGTTTTGACCCTGCCTGGCTTTGACGATTCCGATTATTCCATATCCTGATCCGTGCCTGTTTCCGACTACTGTTTCTGCCTCATCCGTCTGATTGTTTACCCGGTTTGACCCTTTGCCTGCCTGACGATCCTAGTTATCCGCCCGCCTCGACCCTGCAAGTTTGACCACGTATTTTGCCTATCCTTTTCTGTACCGTGACCATCGGCCTTAAGACTTTTATACTGTCGTGCCCCATTGCTAGCCAGAACTCCTGCTCTGCACCTCTCGTATAAGTCCAGGTGGCATCCGAGTAGCTGAGGGCTCCTCCCGAAGCCAAAGGCGGTCACGCTACTGGCGAAGCACGAGCCGAGACCAGGGTGCTCGGCACTTGTTCTGGTATTGGGTGCCGACCGTGACATTATCACGGGCCATGGAAGACTATGGTCACGAAGCTGCTGCTGCTCCATCTGCCTCCTCCACCACTGAAGCGTTGCTGACCACCTTGCTTCAACGCCTAGAGGAACAGGAGCAGAAACAAAACTATCTCCTGCAGGGTTTCCATAATCTGACCCGTAAACTGGAAACTCCACAGCAGCGGTCCAGTCCTGCATCTTCTCCTCCGGTAGGTTCTGCTAACTTGTGGGGTAACACCATTAAGCCCCAAGAACCTAAGATTGCTTTCCCTGAAAAATTCTGTGGGGATCGATCCAAATTTTTCACATTTAAAGAGGCTTGTAAACTATATCTCAGTTTCTTTCCTCATTCATTCTCTACTGATGAGGAGAGAGTAAGATTTGTAATGACCCTCCTTCAAGGTGACCCTCAGATTTGGGCCCTCAGATTGTCCACCTCTGACCCAGCCCGTTCTTCCTTAGATAGTTTCTTTGACTCCATGGCGATTCTCTACGATGACCCGGATCGTGCATCCACTGCCGATGCCGCGATTCGTAGGCTTCGTCAGGGGAAACGGGATGTAGAGGTATATTGTACTGAATTCCGTCGGTGGGCAGTAGAGACTGGCTGGAATGACATGGCCTTGCGCAGCCAGTTTCGTATAGGCCTGTCTGAGTCTATCAAGGATAGTCTAGTCAACTACCCCCTATCTTCTAACCTGGACGACCTCATGTCTTTAGCCATCCAGGTAGATAGGAGACAGAGGGAAAGAAGGGGTGAGAGGAATTCCTCTCTTCGTTCTAATTTTTTCAGCTCTTCCAAAGCTGTGTCTAATTTTGAATGTGCTGGGCCCTCCGTACCTTTGCCTCAGGAAGAACCCATGCAATTGGGCATTTCTCGCTTATCCCCTGAGGAAAAGGCTCGCAGGCGTACTCAAGGGTTGTGTATATACTGTGGGGAAAAGGGTCATTTCCTAAATCAATGTCCTAAGAGGCCGGGAAACTCCCAAGCCTAAATGGAGAAGGGGAGCTCCATTTGGGTGCAAGTGTTTCCTCTCCCCTATCCGCCTCTAGGATTTTGATTCCGGTCAAACTAACATGGCCCACGGGCTCGGTCAAGGTATCTGCTTTTGTGGACTCGGGGGCAGAGGGGAATTTTTTGGATGCTGCTTTTGCAGCCAAATTTGGTGTACCTTTACTTCCTTTAAGTACCCCCATGAAAATCATGGCAGTAGATCAAAGACCTTTAGGATCAGGATTGGTTTCTGAGAAAACTATGTCTCTTTCTCTGAGTATAAATTCTCATTGTGAAAAGCTAGCACTATTCATCATAAAGGGTGCCACCTCTCCGCTCATTTTAGGATTGCCGTGGCTCCAGGCCCATAACCCCACTATTGACTGGGCATCTGGGGAAATTATTCAGTGGGGACCTAACTGTAGGGGTTCGTGTATTTCCCCTATAATGGCAGTCACGTCCTTGGAGGGGTTACCTGCAGCTTATAAAGACTATATTGATGTATTCTCAAAGAAAGCTGCCGAGACACTACCACCTCATAGACATTATGACTGCCCAATTGACCTCATTCCTGGCTCTACTCCCCCCAGAGGGAGAACTTATCCCCTTTCATTGCCCGAGGCCCAGGCAATGAGAGAGTATATTTCTGAGAATTTAGAAAGAGGGTTCATTAGGCCCTCGAATTCCCCTGCCGGTGCTGGATTCTTTTTTGTGGGCAAGAAGGACGGAGGTCTTCGCCCTTGTATTGACTATAGGGGGCTTAACAAGATTACTATTAAGAATCGCTATCCCCTTCCACTAATCTCTGAGCTCTTTGATCGCGTTAAGGGTGCTAACATCTATACTAAACTTGATCTTAGAGGTGCTTACAACCTTATTCGTATCAAGGAAGGGGACGAGTGGAAAACCGCTTTTAACACAAGGGATGGCCACTACGAATATTTAGTTATGCCTTTTGGTCTTTGCAACGCTCCTGCAGTTTTCCAGGAATTTGTCAATGATATTTTCCGGGATCTGCTGGGGGTGTTCGTAGTGGTCTATCTGGACGACATTCTGATATTCTCCTCTAACCTGAGGGACCATCGTAGTCATGTTAAAGTGGTGTTACAAAGATTAAGGGAGAATAATTTGTACGCGAAACTTGAAAAATGCACCTTTGAGGTTAATTCGGTTCAATTTTTGGGGTTCCATATTTCCAGTAAGGGTCTAGAAATGGATCCAGAGAAAGTAAGAGCTGTTCTTGACTGGATGCAACCTCTTTCCCTACGTGCTACCCAACGGTTTTTAGGTTTCGCTAACTATTATCGTCAGTACATTAAAAATTTCTCCCTGATTGTGGCCCCTATCACTGACCTTACTAAGAAGGGAGCAGATCCCAGCTTGTGGTCCTCAGAAGCTGTGCAAGCATTTAATTTTCTTAAGAAAGAATTTGTGTCTGCCCCCATTCTCCGTCATCCTGATACTGCCCTCCCCTTCATTGTTGAGGTTGATGCCTCTGAGGTTGGGGCAGGGGCGATTCTCTCTCAAAGGCACCCTCTGACTAACAAATTGCATCCTTGTGCATTTTTCTCTAAAAAATTTTCCCCTTCTGAAGCCAACTACGATATTGGTAATAGAGAACTGTTAGCAATTAAGTGGGCCTTTGAGGAATGGCGGCACTTACTAGAGGGGGCTAAACATGCTGTTTCTGTGTTTACGGATCATAAAAATTTATTATATATTGAATCGGCCAAACGGTTGAACCCTAGACAGGCTAGGTGGGCTCTATTCTTCTCCAGGTTTAATTTGTCTATTACTTATAGGCCTGGCTCCAAAAACACTAAAGCTGATGCACTCTCTAGGAGTTTTGAAGCTAATCCTCCTGACCCTAGGGAGTGCATACCCATTATTCCGGGTGAGTTGATTGTGGCAGCTCTGGGGGTTGATCTCATCAACCTTTTATCCACAGTTCAGTCTTCTGCCCCAGTTGGGACTCCCTCCGGGAGGCTATTTGTTCCTGAGAATCTCAGAGAACAGGTGTTAAAAGAAGCTCACGATTCCAAAATGGCGGGGCACCCTGGCATTGCCAAGACCATGTCTCTCCTGTCTTGTAGTGTTTGGTGGCCCTCTCTCACTCGAGATGTCAAAGCCTTTGTTAATTCATGTTCTGTCTGTCATAGATCTAAGTCGTCCAGAAACCTTTCACAGGGATTGTTAAGGTCACTGCCAATCCCTGACAGACCCTGGTCCCATCTTTCGATGGATTTTATTGTAGATCTTCCTCCGTCCCAAGGGAAGACTGTAATTTGGGTGGTAGTGGATAGGTTTAGTAAGATGAGCCACTTCATTCCCCTCCCACACCTCCCTTCCGCTAAATCCTTGGCTGATTTATTTGTGTCTAATATTTTTAAGTTACATGGATTTCCGATTAACATTGTTTCGGATAGAGGAGTGCAATTTGTTTCTAAGTTTTGGCGAGCATTCTGTTCTCTGGTGGGGATTGAATTATCTTTTTCCACCGCATATCACCCTCAGACTAATGGCCAAACTGAAAGAGTTAACCAGTCACTTGAACAATTCCTGAGGTGTTATGTGGCTAACAACCAGTCCTCTTGGGCGGAGCTATTACCCTGGGCAGAATTTGCGTATAATAACGCCACTCACTCCTCTACTGGTCAGTCTCCTTTTTTCATTGTTAATGGTCTTCACCCAAAAGCATTTTCGTTTTCCGGTTCATTGTCGTCTGTGCCCTCTGTTAATTCCTCAATTAGTTTGTTTGCTAAGATTTGGTCTGATGTTCATGATTCTCTTTCTAAAGCCACTGCGATCCAAAAGAAATCTGCTGACAGATCTCGCAGGGAGGCTCCCCACTATCAAGTTGGTGATTCTGTCTGGCTATCCACAAAGAATATTAAGTTGAGAATCCCTTCTCTTAAGTTGGGGCCTAGATTCATTGGTCCTTATGCTATTACTGAGGTTATAAACCCCTCTTCTGTTCGTCTTAAACTTCCACAAACCTTTAAGATTTCTGATTCTTTCCATGTTTCTCTTTTAAAGCCAGCTCCTCAGGTCCGTGTATTACCTGTTCCTCCCCAGTATTGGTTGACGGGCAGTCCGAGTTTGAGGTCCAGGAGCTTCTGGACTCTCGTGTGGTGCGTGGTCGGCTCCAGTATCTGGTCAGGTGGAAGGGTTATGGCTCTGAAGAGAATTCTTGGGTGTCAGTAGATGACATCAAGGCTGACCGCCTTCGGAGGCAATTTCATGCCAGGTTTCCTGAAAAACCTGGGGGTCCAGTGGCCCCCCCTAGAGAGGGGGGTAATGTAATAAAAAAGAACTTACCAGCGCGGCGGGGACGCCCGCCGCGCTGCCATCGGCGGGGACGCCCGCCGCGCCGGTTTCTCTCTAAGCCGGCTCCTTCTTAGTGTGCGAGCGCGCGCACTTCCGCATAGTTAAAGGCGCAGGCGCGCTGACGGATGACGTCATGACGCATGCGCATGACGTCAGCGCGCAATGGCGCCAAATTTGAATTATTTAAAGGGCTTTTCGTTTGTTACTCATTGCCCGTGATAGGTTTACTCCTGGTGCCTGAATTTGTGCTGTAAGCTTCTGTTTGTTCCTGTTTTGACCCTGCCTGGCTTTGACGATTCCGATTATTCCGTATCCTGATCCGTGCCTGTTTCCGACTACTGTTTCTGCCTCATCCGTCTGATTGTTTACCCGGTTTGACCCTTTGCCTGCCTGACGATCCTAGTTATCCGTCCGCCTCGACCCTGCAAGTTTGACCACGTATTTTGCCTATCCTTTTCTGTACCGTGACCATCGGCCTTAAGACTTTTATACTGTCGTGCCCCATTGCTAGCCAGAACTCCTGCTCTGCACCTCTCGTATAAGTCCAGGTGGCATCCGAGTAGCTGAGGGCTCCTCCCGAAGCCAAAGGCGGTCACGCTACTGGCGAAGCACGAGCCGAGACCAGGGTGCTCGGCACTTGTTCTGGTATTGGGTGCCGACCGTGACAGTTTTATTTCCATGATAAAACATATGAGGGTTGATTCACTAAAGGTCGATAAGTGTTATCGCATGCTTTTTTGCATTAAAATTGACGCAAAAAAAAAAGCGCGAATCGCTAAAGTATTAACGCATGCGTTAAGTCGCATATCGCATGCGTTAAATACCATGCAACAGAATTGCATTAATTTTAACACATTGCGTTAATTAGCGCGCAGAAATAATACTAACCCATGATTCACAAAAACTTAGATGCACTAAATATCGCATTAGTCTGTGCGAAAATTAACACCTACTTGGGGCAGGCGGTAATTACAGAAAAGTACAGTTCATGAGCTTTTAGCAACACAATATGGACTTTGCAGTGTGATTTATTCAAGTATGTGTTGGCCCTAGAGTGATGTAGGCTCCAGTTTGCAAGGAAATGGTCATTTTTCAGAACAGTAGTCTTCCGAAAATAATAGCGTGTATGGCTAATATGGCGTGTGTTTTTTCGCACAAGCTGGCATGTCATCACGCGGTTCCATCACAAGCTGGCATGTCATCACGCGGTTCCATCACAAGCTGGCATGTCATCACGCGGTTCCATCACAAGCTGGCATGTCATCACGTGGTTCCATTGCACATCATATTGTGGCCATGGGCACCACAATCTTGAAAGACCTTTCGGAAGCTGCAGAGATAATGGACAGCCAGAGGGGCCACAGTAACACCAATTCCAGGTTTCTCAGAAAACTGCTTGTAGAACTTATTTGCCAAGCAGAAAGCATGTAGATCAGTGTGCTTCACCCAGAATCTACCAAAGGACTAAAGCTGTCAGGACCTGCCTGTGCTCACACTCTGGACTGTATGTTGAGCCACTGCAGACCTTGGGGATCCAGTCCTACACTTTGGGGCTGATTTATCAAAGTCCGAATTTTGGACTTCAAAAATTACGAGACATGAAAATCTCGGATCGCATCGTGGTCGTATGAAAATATTTTTGTATTCGAACGATCGTAAAATGCGCAACGTTGAACCTTCTGTGCAAGTTTTCAGAGGTCCCCCATAGGACTTAATGGCACTCTGCAGCTCCAACTTGGCCAAAGGAAAGTCATGATACCGAAGCTTGAATGAATAACGAAAATTTAATACTCATTGCGACAATACGAATTTGTTGCACAAATTATCGCAAAGTACGAAAAAGTAGCAGAAATTAACGGGAAAAAAAACGCAGAAAATACGCACAGTTCAAAAACTTTGAAAAAATAAGATTTTTTTTTTTTTTAATCGTTCCCAATCGTACATTGATAAATGTGCCCCATATTGTTAAATACTCTTCAGTTGCTATTTGTTCATGCTCATCTCCTCCTCCTCCCAGGTGTTTGCAATCCGGCAATCAATGGGCTTTATAAGCTTGTTACAAGCAACTTGCTTGATCATTAAAGCCTTATAGCTTGATTCAGCACCTGTACCTGTGGCTTGTTCCTGCCCGTGTTTCCTGCCTGATTTCTGTCCATGTTCCTGTCTGCTTCCTTGTTCTTTAACTTGTTCCACTGCTCCTGCTCCTGACCTTGGCTAGATCTCCTGGTATTGACCTCAGCCTGTTTATTTGACTTCTCTCTGTCTTCAGCCTGCCCCTGACCACAGCCTGTTTATTGGAATCTCTTTAGTCACTGCCAGTCCAGACCCTCTACCTGCTATACGGACTTGTGTTGTTTGCTGCCTGCCTCTGACCACTGGCCTGTTGTAAGGACTTTCATATTTTTTAATTGCTTTATTCAATCCTTAAAATACATCAGCTCTCACTATAACATGTTTACGGCCTATCAACAAATACCCACTCTATCCGTATTACCCTGCTCCGTAGAGCTTACAATCTACTTAGATTGTAAGCTCTACAGAGCAGGGACCTCTTTCCTACTACATCTCATACCATATGGCACTTATTCCCTGTGCATTTTTATATATTTATTGTATTTATTTATTATAACATTATAACATGCCTAGGGCACAATAGTCATTAGGCTTACTTACATTTACTTAATGTAAGTAAGCCTAATGACTATTGTGCCCTAGGCAAGCCCTTTGATTCTTTCTTGATAGCTTTCCTAAACTCTTGCGAGAGTTCAAGAAAGATTGTCCTGCCTCCACCTGTCTCCTGTGGGGAGCAGGAGTTTCTTCTGGAGCCGGAACTATGGGTAAATAGGTAGAAGAGGTTTGTGCCCTGCACCAACCAAGTGTTGCACCCTAGGCACTTGCGTCTTCTGCCTAACCCTACTTCTGGCCCTGGTAACTAGCCTCTGGAAAGTGTGGATTTAAGAGGATTTAAACATTTTTCCACCTTATACTGACCATTGACAATAATAGGGGCAGGTAGTTGTCCTGAGGAGAACTGGTTGGAAATCACTGGTTTAACAAGGGATACATGAAACACATGTGGCAATGTGTGGGACATGTACTGTATAGCAACTGGGCTAATAACTTCATTGATAGGAAAAGGATGAACTTGGGGAAAAAGTTCAAAGAGGGAATCCTAAGATAAGAAAGCTTGACCTTATTCCCAACAGAGAACATGTATTTGACCCATTATCAAGAATTTTGTAATTTGGCTTTTTATTAAATAAAGCATTTTTTTCCGCATAGAAAACCACCATACCAAACCATTTAATAGCTCCAGTGTCTTTTATACTCCCAGATGGGCAACTTGTCTTGAGCTGTAAGTCTGATGTGAAACTGGGAGGTGAAAGTTCAGGAGTAATAAATGTCTTACCAATGGGAGTATCCCAGAGAGCAGAAGGTAGAGAATCTGTGGTAGAAAAGCAATTATCCTGAAAGAAGTTATGACTGGATATTCATCTTTGAGAGCAGGGTATGTATGGATAAAGCTTTATGATAAAGCATCTGCCTTTTTATTTTTGAAACATGGGTGATAACTAATGATGAAATTGAACAGGGAGAAGAACAGGGGCCTGCAGGCCTGCTTTAGCTTCAGTCACTAGAGAAGCTGGATATATTTTATAAGTTTTTGTGTGGAATAGATATGTATGTTTAAAGGAGAATGCAAGTCAAAATTTAAAAAGCATACTGCCCAATAGTCCTCCTATTGTTTAGTAAAAACACCACACTTTTGGCTCACCTAATCAAATATTTACTCAGTCACACTTACTTCACATTTTCTGTCTGTTTTCTTGAACAGGCAGCCATCTTTAAAAAGGTATTCTCCCTTCCTTTCCCTCCTTGCTTCATACTGCACATGTGTTTAATTCCCTCCCCCCCTCCCCCTCTGGCAGATCCACTTCTGATTGGCTGGTTGGCTGGTTGGCATATGTAGCTCAGAGCAGGAGACAGGATCAAGTTACCCCCTACAGGAAGTGGGGAGAGATATCAGTGATGTCACTGTAGTCTTAACACTGCTGTAGGCTGCCAGCACCATATCTCAGAGACGCAAGCAGGGATCTGATGTAGCTTCCAATAGTGTGAAACAAATTAGGAGGGCAGAGAGTTTGGGGATTATGTGGCGCTTGGATGCACCTGTTTGTTGTTTGGTATGGTATATACAATCTAAATTTGATGTATTTGATTGTTTTTTTGTAATCACTAATTGTTTTGTATGCAAGACAACTAATTTGTTTGGTTGTTAATTGTTGCATTTTCAGGGCCTTAGTGTAATTTCCTAACAGTTTCTTGTCTTAAGGAAAGACTTGCACCAGTGCCAATTTCAAAAGCATCACCTTAACAAAAATAGGGCAGACAAGAATCAGGATGCTTGAGAAGTAGTAAAGATGCTAAGCTTACCATTAAAGATTTAAAAGCTTATGGGGACCAAACATTGGGTTTCCTCCTTTTTGTATAAGAATCACAATGGGAGCAATGTCAGGAGTACTCTGGTTAGGAGTGCTCAGCTTTACATTAAAGATGACAGCGCCCATGGCCGCATCATCACAAAGTCTGTGCACCACTTAGAGACATGCCATCATCACATCTAGAGTAAAAATCAAAACAAATAGATGTTGGGGACCAGGGTTTAAAGAATAAGTAAACCTTTTCTTTCTATTAATAAAATTACTCTAAACAGATTCCCAGATTGCTGAGTTACATTCTGCTCTATTCCACTCCTTCCTTGTTCAGAGTGAAGCTCCGCCCCCACTTCCTGTTCAGGTCTCTCACTACACCGACAACTTGTCGGGAGTGGAGAGCCCTTCTGCGCATGTCTGGAGGCAGCAGGAGCCAGCCTGTGTATGAGCAGGCTTTTTTTTTCCAGGAGGGTGGGGGCTTCTGCTCCTTCTGAAGACTTTCAAACATGGCACATGTGACTGCAAAGCACCAGGGGGAAGTGCTGGACACGGTGGATTAAGGTAGTCTTATTTTAAAAATGAAGGTAGTGTAAAGTGTAGAGAATAGTAGTCTAAGGCTAAATTTATGATTTGTTTTTTTAACATTTACATTTCCTTTAATGCCAGAATATAGGACTTTGTTTGCAAGTTCCTCAGTGCATGTAATATGCTTTCTGGTTGATTTCTTTTTTTCTTATTGTTTAGACAATTACAACCATTGAGATGGTTGATTTCTTAGTTCCTGACTTTCCTTCCTGGTTTTAACTATCCTAATTGCTGCCTGCCCCAATGTAAGTCTGAACTTTAACTAAGAGGCTCTTAACCTTTTAGATACCATGCATATAACTAGACTTGCTCACCTGATTGCTTATTTCTCTTTGGTACCATTTGCAACCCCACTAAGAGTTGTCCAAGCCTTTACAATATATTTGAGCCATGAACCTTAAGGAAGCATCCTCTGAGTTGGAAAAGACTTTACACAACATGGGGCTTCCATGGAGGCCTTGAAAGCTCAGCAGGCTTGCATAGGGCAAGTTCTGGAGGCTTGCTGCAGTGGTTCCTTCCAAGGAAATGGCCAAAGAACTCGTCATTCAATGGGGATCCCCAGGCCTTTAGGGGTTTTTGTAAACCAGCGTCTCGTACAATTTAAACTGCAACCCACCCACAAAGCTTCTGAATGAGCTAAAGTGTCGTACTTCATCTTCAAGCTGAAAGGCAAAGTACTGGAATGGGCATCTCCTTTATGGAGAAAAGAAATTTACCCTACTTAACAATTCCAAAGCCTTTCTTCAGACCTTTTAGACTGTCTTTGATGCTCCTGGCCATGTAGCTGCTGCATCTTCTTGTCTCATGCAGATCCCAGAGAGAATTGTAGTGCAAGCCAGTATGGCATTGAATTCTGAACTCTGGCTGCAGAGACTGCCTGAAACAACAAGGCATACATAGGAGAAGAGGAGCTTAAGGGGTTATTTGATAACTATGTATAAATATATAAGGGGATCACATAATAATCTCTCGGATGTTTTCGTTACCAGTAGGTATTTCCACCTGGCACAAGGGTACCCATTCCGTATAGAGGAAAGGAGGTTCCACCTAATGTGAGAGCTGTAGAATTCCCTACTTGAATCAGTTGTAGTGGCTGATACATTAGATAGGTTCAAGAAGGGGTTAGAAGGCTTTTTAGCAAGTGAGGAAATACAGGGTTATGAGAGATAGCTTTTAATACAAGTTGATCTTGGAGTCAAGAAGGAATTTTTCCCCCTCTGCAGCAAATTAGAGAGGCTTCAGATGGGTTATTTTGCCTTCCTCTGGATCAACTAGCAGCCAAGATGGCAATCGGACCACTCCCTGGATCAACTTGTACTAAGAGCTATCTCCCATAATCCTGTATTCCCTCACTTGCTAAGAATCCATCTAGCCCCTTCTTAAAGCTATATAATGTATCAGCCAGTATGACTGATTCAGGGAGGGAATTACACAACTTCAAAGCTCTTACAGTAAAGAAACTGTAGGGACCCATAGAGTTAATTGGCCCCTATGGCTTTAAATCCCTACAGGTTCGGTTGACCTTAGTTGCTGGACAGAAGGGAATGTATCTAAGTAAGTTCATTAACATGTGTGCTATTGGTTAGAAGGGATGGTGACCACTTCCTGCCTTACTTTGGTATAGTGCTGGGAGAGGAGTGGCATCTTCCTGTTTGTTAGGGACAAGGTGGATGTGTGCTGAGAGCCCAGGCCATGGGCCTAGGCTCAGTGAAGTCGGGGAACATGGCCCCGTGAATGAGGCATTAGATAGAGACAGGTGTAGACCCTTTATAGTACACTAGGGGGCTGATTTACTAAGACACAAATTCGAATTGGAAAAATTCCGATTGGAAAACGAACATTTTGTGACTTTTTCGTATTTTTTGCGATTTTTTTGTCGCCTTTACGACTTTTCGGAAATTGTCGCAACATTTTTTGTAACCAATACGACTTGCGCGAAAAGTCGCAAATTTTTCGTAGCCATTACGATTCGCTCGTATCTTGAGGCGACTTTTTTGTATTGAGCGCTCGTAAGAGGCGGGCGAAACTTTCAGACTTAGCATGATTTTGGAAGCCTCCCATAGGACTCAATGGCACCCTGCTGCTCCAACCTGGCCCAAGAAAAGTTACCATACTGAAGCTTGAATGAATCCGAATCTTTCGTACTCGGCGCGAAAGCTGCGAAAAAGTCGCGACTTTTCGCGCAATTCATAGCGGCTACGAAAAAGTCGCGACATTTCGCAATGGCTATGAAAAAGTCGAGACAATTTTCCGAAAAATCGCAAAATACCGATCATTACGAAAAAAACGCATTCAGATGCCGTCAGAACGTTCGTGGGTAAGTAAATGTGCCCCTAGGAGTTTAAGGCAGTTAAGGTTGAGCTAGAATGAGCAGCACTGAGCTCCTGCATAGGATTTGCAGTTTTTCTGGAGATATCTCTCCCAGGCTACATTGCCTGTAGTGTAGGGATCCAAGTGAATAGGGAATCAGGATAGAGAATTCCCTGAGGGATCCACTACAGGGTGTGTCGCAGAGGTGAAGTGAGATTCCTGACAGTCTTCCCGCAGGGGAGTGTCAGTCTGTATATACACTCTGTATGTGATGTTGCCTGTACCACTGGCCACTGAAGCTGTATTGTGAGTAAACCCTGTGGATGTTCAATAAACACAAAGAACCTCTGGCGCCCTCTGTTTTTATTTTTCTGCATAGCAGCAAGAGAGGTGTAGTTGCACAACACCCTCACCTTCCTCTTCCACTTAGTGAAGGCCCATTCTGGGTAAGAGAGTACAGTGTAACCCATGTTCTACTGTTACTAGTCCGGGAAGGCAGCTATTGGGCTGAAATAGAGGTTACAAAACCTTTCCGAATATTTAAATGAAACCTCTCTTCTTCAAAACAGAGTGGGTGCCCTCGTGTCCGTTGGAAGGACCTACTGGTAAATAATCCATTAGAGAGGTTATTATATGATCCATTTATATATTTATACATAGTTATCATGTCACCTCTTAAGCACCTCTTCTCCAGTGTAAACAGACCCAACTTGGCCAGTCTTTCTTCATAACTGAGACTTTCCATACCCTTTACTAGCTTAGCTGCCCTTCTCTGGACCCTCTCTAACTCAATAATGTCCCGTTTGAGCACTGGAGACCAAAACTGAACAGCATATTATAGATGGGGCCTTACCAGCGCTCTGTAAAGGGGAATAATAACACCCTCCTCCCGTGAATCTATACCACTTTTAATACAACTTAAAACCTTGTTTGCCATTGCAGCTGCTGCCTGGCATTGCTTGCTACAGCCAAGTTTATTATCTACAAGGACTCCAAGGTCCTTCTTCATTATGGATTTGCCTAGTGCAGTCCCATTAAGCGTATAAGTGGCTTGCATGACCTTACATTTATCCACATTAAATCTCATCTGCCACTTAGCCACCAAGATTGCCAGTTGGTGAAGATCCTGCTGCAAGGATGCCTCATCCTGGACAGAATTGACTGGTCTGCAGAGTTTTGTGTCATCTGCAAACACTGATACATTGCTTATAATACCCTCCCATTTATAAACAAGTTAAACAAAAGTGGACCCAGTACAGAACCTTGAGGGACCCCACTGAGAACTTTACTCCAAGTAGAAAATGTACCATTAACAACCACCCTCTGTACCCAATCCTGTAGCCAGTTTTTTATCCATGTGCAAACAACTTCACTAAGACCAATAGACCTTAGTTTAGAAAGCAGTTGTTTGTGGGGAACGGTATCAAATGTTTTGGCAAAATCCAAATAGATGATATCTACTGCATCCTCACTGTCCAGCTTCTTACTTACCTCATCATAAAAAACAATTACATTGGTCTGATATAACCTGTCCTTCATAAAGCCATGCTGATTACTGCTCATAATGCCATTCTCCAGTACATCATTTTTTATGTGATCCCTTAACAAGTCTTTAAATAATTTGCCCACCAAGTGCGAGGCTGAGATCTTACTCCCTTTTTAAATATAGGAATGGCATTCACCTTCTTCCACTCCCTAGGTACCATACCTGATGAAAGCGAGTCTGAGAATATCAGAAACAAAGGCCACTGTAAATCTGACCCTAGCTCTCTCAGTACCCGAGGGTACCCCAGGTGCCTTGTTTACATTTATCTCGTGTAACCCTTTAAGCACCATATCCTGTGTCAACCACTGTGTAGTTGGAGCTGAGGCAACAGTGCAGCTATTGGGTGGGAATTGGCACTCTGGCTCCTCTACTGTATACATAGAAGAAAAGAACTGGTTTAGCACATCTGCCTTTTCTGTATCCGCTGTAACCATATTGTTACTATAACTCAATCGGGCCACACCCTCAACCTGCATCTTTTTAATATTAATATACTTAAAAAAACTTTTTGGGGTTAGTTTTGGCCTCTGCCACAATGTGCTCCTCATTTTCTATCTTTGCCTTCTGGATTGCTGTTTTACAACACTTGTTATAGTGTTTATATTCATTAAACGCAGCTACTGTCTCCTCTGACTTATATTTCTTAAAAGCTTTCCTTTTTTTCTCTATTAACTTCTTTACCTCAGAGTTAAGCCACATAGGGTGATTCTTAACACTTTTACTTTTTCTTATTAATTGAATAAATTGAGAACAGAAATGATTTAATATAATTTTAAATGACAACCATTTCTGTTTTTATCAGAAAAAATAATGCCCCAATCTATGCCCTAAAGCACTGCTAAAGCTAAAATTTGTTTTCTAAAATTCACTGTCTTTGTTGCCCCAGTGTAAATTTGTTTCCTGCACCAAACATCAAATTAAATAACATTATGTTATAATGTTATATGTTCTGGGTCATTAGAGAACAGTAGATCCAATATAGCATGGTTCCTGGTCACTATTACCCAGAGTTCAACCACTTGCACATTTGTTATACGTTCTGAATCATTAGAGAACACTAGATCCAATATAGCATGGTTCCTGGTTGGCTCCTCAACAACCTGTGGCATAAAGTTGTCATGCAAGAAGTTTATAAACTTATTCCTATTTACTGTCCTGGCAGTACTATTGCTCCAGTCAATATCAGGATAATTAAAATCCCCCATTATTATCACTTGCCCCAAACCAGCAGTCTTTTCTATTTGCAACAGGATCTGAGCCTCCTCGTCTTCGCTTACATTAGGGGGTCTATAGCATACCCCTACCATTAATTTGGTAGATTCTTTACTATCTGTGAGAAGCTTAACCCATTCAGCTCCCTCTGTTACCCCCATCACTTCCTCCTTAATATTTGATTTTAATTCCTGCTTAACGAACAGACACACTCCTACTCCTTTTCTATTGCCCCTGTCCCTCAGAAACAATGTATAACCCCCAATATTAACTGCCCAGTCGTGCGACTTGTTCAACCAAGTTTCAGCAACGCCAATCACATCATATTTCCACTCCAACGCCAGTACCTCCAGCTCTCAAATTTTACCTCCTTGCATTGGTAAACACACAGCATTAAAGGAACAGTAACACCAAAAAATGAAAGTGCAGCAAAGTAATTAATATATTATGTACTGTTGCCCAGTACTGGTAAAAGTTGTGCATTTGCTACAGAAACCATACCAAAGTTTATATAAACAAACCTGCTATGTAGCCATAGGGGCAGACATTCAAAAAGAAGTAAAGGCACATGTTACTTAGCAGATAACAGATAAACCAGAGCTTATCTGTTAGACCTTACATCTAACTCTCTGTAACCTAATGTAAATTTCAGAGGGGAGGCAGTAATGTCTGCTGCATGCTGGCTTATGCACAGAGCTTGTCAGGTAAATTAGAAGAGCTGGAGTCTATTGCATGTTCTGAAAATTATGATTTAACTGGTATCACTGAGATCTGGTGAGATGAAACATGCGACTGGGCTGTGAATTTAAATGGTTATACCCTTTTTAGAAGGGTCAGAGGGATTAAAAAGGGTGGAGGGGTTGGTCTTTATGTAAAGTCAGATTTCAACAGGACTAAAGGTTTCAAAGAAAATAATCATTGGTGTATGCCAGGGGTCAGGAACCTTTTTGGCTGAGAGAGCCATAAACACCACATATTTTAAGGGCTCTGGCACACGAGGAGATTTGTCGCCTGCGTTTTTTTCCCCTGGCGCTTTGGCGACATGTCGCCACAATACACACGAAGAGATTTCATGCGAGTTGAGCTCAAGGCGATCTGCTACCCATGGTACCACTCAACAGTTAACCCCCCCTCATGTTTACTCAAATCACTCAGAAAAGGGTCTGTGTGCGATTTGAAACAGCAGGCGATTTGAAGTAGCCTTGTATGTTTTGACGCTGGCGATTTCCATTGATTTAGCATTGGCGTCTTGTCGCTTGTCTTGTCGCCAAATCGCTCTTTTAAAAATCGCAGGCGACAAATCTCCTCGTGTGCCAGAGCCCTAAAATGTAATTCCGTGAGAGCCATAAAATATGTTTGGCTGCGGATGCTGCGGGGCAAGGTAGGGTGGGTCCCATGGATGCCGGATGCGATGCAGAGGAGGGAGTGGCCTGCGCTCGTGGATAGAAGACGTGTTCTACGGCTTAGAACATGTCTTCTATCTGCCGAGCGCAGGGGCAAGGTAGGGTGGGTCCCAAGGATACCGGATGCGATGTGGAGGAGGGCATGGCCTGTGTTCGGCAGATAGAAGACATGTTCTAAGGCTTAGAACACATTTTATCCACCGAGCACAGGGGCAAGGTAGGGTGGGTGCCAAGGATGCCGGATGCGATGCAGAGGAGGGTGTGGCCTGTGCTCGGCGGATAGAAGATGTGTTCTAAGGCTTAGAACACGTCTTCTATCCACCGAGCACACAGGCAACGCCCCCCGTTATTTTTTTTTTATTAAAGATTTGGCAGCGAGCCAGATGCAAGCCATCAAAAGAGCTACATCTGGCTCGCGAGCCATAGGTTCCCTACCCCTGGTGTATGCTATACACCACCCTGTATAAGTGAGGAGGATGAGGCCCAGGTACTATTGCAAATGAAGAGGCTAACTAAGTTGTTATTATAGGGGACTTTAATTATCCAGATATTGACTGGAGTAATAGGGTCATAAAAAGTTAAAGGTTTGTAAATATACTAAATGACAACTTTTTATTTCAGGCAGTTCAAGAACCTACTTGGAATTATTCTATTTTTGGACCTGGTGATATCTAATAATACTGAACTCATCTCTAACATTTGTGTGGGTGAGCATTTGGGAAACAGTGATAATACATGGTCTCTGCAATGTATCAACTGGGAAAGGCTTTTCACAGGGTTAAACAGAAGGAAAATTGAATATCTTTAAAACATTGCTTAGCAAGTATGCAGATGAGTATATTCCCCTTGTAAGCAAGAAAAGGCTTTGCAAGCAAAACCTTGAATAAAAGTGTTAGTGTTGAGGTTGGTAAGAAAAAACATGCTTTTAAAGGAGAAGGAAAAGCTAAGTCACTTGGGGGTGCCAAAATGTTAGGCACCCCCAAGTGACTTGAATCGCTTACCTTTTACCCCGGGCTGGTGCCCCTGTACGGAGAGAAGTGCACCAGCCCTGGGTACCTGCAGTTCTTCCTCCTTCCTGCTTTGCGAGCGCGCGCATGCGCAGTAGAGTGAAAAGCCGAACTTTAACAGAGAAGTCGGCTTTTTCACTCAACTGCGCATGCGCCTGACTCACAGTCAAGGCTTAACGAAGAAGGAAGGAGGAAGCGCATCACCCCAGGTGCCCTGGGCTGGTGCGGTTTTCTCCTAACAGGGGCACCAGGGTACGAGGTAAGCGAATAAAGTCACTTGGGGGTGCTTAACATTTTCTCCTTTAAAGCATTCAAGTTATCTGGGACAGCAGAAACTTTCATCAGGTACAAGGAAGACAAGCTAAAATAGAGATGGAAAAGGGTATTTCAGCTAGGAGTAAAAGGAATTCAAAATTTTTTTTGTAAATGTAAATAGTAAAAAAAAAAGCAAGAAGGGGGGGGGCTTATTATTATGGGGGGGGCAGCAGGGCCGGATTTCAAAACCGCCCTCCCAGAGGCCGCCCTCGGTCGCACGCCCCCCCCCCCCAGTGCGCATGCGTGTGTGACCAGCGGTAGTGCGCATGTGCGAGCGGGGGGGTGCAAGCGGGCATGCGCCGTGGGCCAACTTGCATACGGAGCAATGGGGAGAAGTCCCCATTGCTCCGTATGGGAGCACACATTTCAAGATTTTTGTGCGGCGGGGCGGCATGCCGCCCCCAAATTTTTGCCGCCCTAGGCCCGGGCCTTTGTGGCCTCTCCACAAATCCGGGCCTGGGGGGGCAGATGGTTGATCAGAACAGGGATAAAGCTAGTAAAAACGACGCTGACCCCCCAGAAAGTCATATATTTTTGGAAAGTATACATTCCCCCGTATCTAAAATAGATACCCATGTCTTTCTACTCCAAAGTACCAAGCTGCAGAGCTTTTCTAAATTGAACAATTTTGATGACATTTCCAAAAATCCCCTCAAAGTTTCCACTTTGCAGTATCTTATCTCCCACATAGCGTTAGGTACCAAGATAAAACACCCTGAATTTTTGAATGTCAGGGGTCCACTGAACAGTTTGATACCAAATATAATATTAATATAAGCTGTAAAGCTTTCCTAAGTTTGCAGATTTTTATGACATTTCAGAAAATCACATAAAAATGTTTGCCGCATTTATCTCTCACAGTTTCTTGATAAAGATCAGATAAAGGCAAATCACACCTAACCTCACACCTAAGGTCTACTGAACAGTTTGATGCCCAATATTCATAGATATACCAAAGTCTGTGGTATATACTGACCCGAAAATGAAAATAGCGCATATGGATTTCTCGCCTGCCAACTCAGCTTTTGCATACAGAGCCCCCTGACAGCGTATTATGTGCCGTTACACCCCCTAACTATACAGAGACCCCCAGAAAACCATATAGTTTTGGAAATTACACATTCTGACAAATCCAACATGGGTAAAGAGTCCTTTCTACACCAAAGTACCAATCTGCAAAGCATTCCTAAAGTTAGGGATTTTTATGACATTTCAGAAAATCGCCTAAAAATGTTGCAATTTGCCGCATTTATCACACACAATTTCTTGCGTACAAAGACAAATCACCTAAGGTCTACTAAACAGTTTGATGCCCAATATGCATAGATATACCAAAGTCTGCAGTATGTACTGACCGCAAAATGAAAATAACGCATATGGATTTCTCTCCTGCCAACTCAGCTTTTGCATACAGAGCCCCCTGACAGCGTATTATGTGCCGTTACACCCCCTAACTATACAGAGACCCCCAGAAAACCATATAGTTTTGGAAATTACACATTCTGACAAATCCAACATGGGTAAAGAGTCCTTTCTACACCAAAGTACCAATCTGCAAAGCATTCCTAAAGCTAGGGATTTTTATGACATTTCAGAAAATCGCCTAAAAATGTTGCAATTTGCCGCATTTATCACACACAATTTCTTGCGTACAAAGACAAATCACCTAAGGTCTACTAAACAGTTTGATGCCCAATATGCATAGATATACCAAAGTCTGCAGTATGTACTGACCGCAAAATGAAAATAACGCATATGGATTTCTCTCCTGCCAACTCAGCTTTTGCACACAGATCCCGTATGTCCCGTAACACCCCCTAACTATACAGAGACCTCCAGGCCCAAGGCAACCCAGTCGGCTACCTCGCCCCTGCACCGCTACATCGCACCCCCCCCGTGTGTTTTAACGCGCATGCGCAGTTCGAGCGCGGGGGGGGGGCGATGCATGATCAGCAACAAAATGTAAGACGCAAAAAAAAGAGACGCAAAATGTACTAGGGGTAGGCAGGAGAGCCTGCTGCCTGGCGCCCCCCAATTGTTGCGCCCTAGGCAGCTGCCTCTTCTGCCTACCCCTAGTTCCGGCCCTGATTAGTGGTCAGAATATCTGATACAATAGTCACCATTTTTAGGGAAAAGAAACTAAAAACAAAGTGGTTAAATTAAAAAAAAAAAAAAGTGTTTGGGTATACATGTGTGTACATGTGAAAAAGTTGTGTGACAGTGTGTAAATAAGTGTGCAAAATGAAAAAAAAAAACAAGTCCCAGTCCTGGGAGCAGGAAGTCACTGGGCAGGCGCTGGGGGGGGGGGTGGGGGAAGTAGGAACAAGCAGGAGACGCGATGCAATCGCTGCTTTTAGGATGGTCCTGCGACGATCGCATTGCAGGAACGACAAGACAGCCCCCTTGGCTCATTGGCCAGGGGGCTGTCGCCGCTGCAGATAGAGTCTTTTATCCGCAAATGACTTATGAGACACGTCATTGGCAGATAAAGCTTTTTTTCTGCCACGACATATCCAATACGCTGTTGCCAGTAAAACAGTTAATCATAATGTCAATAAAATAAAGAATAACAACACACTTAATAATTATGGCTGGCCAGCCCACGTTCACTATATTAAAATTCTATTCCACCTGTCCCTTATTCCAAAAGAGGGCAAAGACCACACAGTTTGTGCCAGTTATAGGCCGATAGCTCTTTTAAACTCAGACCTAAAATTTTTTTCTAAAATACTAGCGAACAGACTTGCCCCACTACTTCCAAGATTGATTAACTCCGATCAAGTCGGTTTTATACAAGGGCGTCAGGCAGGAGACAACACAAGACGGATCATAAACACAGTAGAAATAATACAACGCCAAGGACACCCAGCTATCATATTAAGTTTAGATGCGGAAAAGGCCTTCGACCGACTTGACTGGCCCTACATGTTTGCTTTGCTACAACACTTAAAGCTGCAAGGCCCATACTTGACAGCACTTAAGGCCCTCTACACTACACCTAGCACTTATTTGAAACTACCTGGGAAAACTAATGCCCCTATAAAAATATCTAATGGGACCACACAGGGGTGCCCTCTCTCCCCCCTCCTGTATGCGCTAAGCATAGAGCCATTAGCCGCTAACATAAGAAACAATCCACAAATCATGGGCATTACTATAGGTACAGAAGTATTTAAGATTGCACTGTATGCGGACGATGTAATCCTGACCATCACCTCCCCACACTCTTCCTTAATGGCACTTCATAATTTGCTAGAACACTATGGCTCACTATCAGGCTATAAGGTAAATATTACCAAGACAGAGGCAATAACTATACACATGCCGAATTCAGCAGCCCAAACCCTCCAAACTAAATATAAATACAAATGGAAAACAGACCACTTCTCATATTTGGGAACTAAAATTACCCCCAAATATGAAGACTTATGTGCCAGAAATTTTACCCCACTAGCTAAAACAACTAAAGCGAGTCTCCACAAATGGGACACATAAGGTATATCCTGGTTTGGCAAAATAGCCTCAATCAAAATGAATATACTCCCCAAATTCCTATACCTTTTTGAAACGCTGCGTATAGAAATCCCACTAAGATTATTCAAAGAAATGCAAACTGCTTTCAACGATTTTCTATGGGGTCACAAGTATCATAGGATTAATAAAAAGGTACTCAACACGTCTAACAATCAAGGGGGCTTAGGGCTTCCAACCCTTCAAAAATACTATGAGGCGGCACATATCCGGCAAATTCTAGCCTGGTCGCGCTGGTCTCCTGAAATGGCATGGGTAAAAATAGAAAATGTACAATTTAATCCATACCACCCTAATGTGTGGTTCTGGCCTAATCAAAGCTATACATTACCTAAGATCAACATGCTGAAAGCTACTGCATTCACACTCAAAGTATGGAAAAAGGCTAAATTAAAGTATAAGCTCAGCTCTCCATACTCTCCTCTGACCGCGGTCCTAGGCAACCCAATGTTTTTGCCCCTGGCCACAGCTTTACCCACCCAGCCCAGAGAGAGCATCTCTCTATTTACGGTCAGAGACCTGCTCAATCCTACTTCAACATTTATCCTACCCCTTGAAACCCTCCAACAAAAAATTCCAAACTTCCAACTCCACTGGTACATGTACTTTCAATTAAGGCATTTTCTAGAACCATTCATAAAGTACTTTCAAGGTAATTCACACACTCAATTTGAATCCCTGGCCCACAGAGGTCTCCCCCAAAAGGGTTTGATATCCATGCTTTGATTAATGACCCATTCCTTGAACAAGGATATAAGCATTCCTATATGCTGAAATGGAAGAAAGTGATAGGGTCAGAAATTACAATGGAGGATTGGGATCTCATTTGGGGAAATGCAAAGACAAGTGTAACATGTACTAAACAAAAAGAGAACTTGTACAAAATATTAATGTTTTGGTATCTCACCCCAATGAGACTGAATAGATTTTATCCTGAATACCCACAGATATGCTGGAGGTGTGGCGGAACCGCAGGAGATGTCCCACATATATTTTGGTTCTGCCCCCCCCTGCAACCTCTTTGGGATAAGGTCTGGGACCTCCTGTCATCCCTCCTGTCATGCACCAAACAATTCTAAAAAGCATAACTACTTTTTTATTAGGCAGGCCTTTAATCGGTCTCAACAGACCACAACAAAAACTTGCCAATCACATACTAACTGCAGTCCGCATATCCATAGCATCCAAATGGAAAACACCAACCCTTCCAACCTGGGAAGAACTCTATCAACGAATTGAAAGCAACAGAAATTTTGAATCCAGGATTGCTCATCTCCGCAACACGACCCCAGCATACTTAAAAGTCTGGTCCACATGGGAACTTCAATCACCTATACAAGGGGAACGAGGACATATAGCCACAGTAACAAGGACTGTTATCGCTCCAAATCAACCTTAACCAGTAGAACTAAGACCTAAATGCATAACTTTAGATATACTCATAATGCTTCTATATTTCTTTCCTTTTTTATTTTTTTTTTTATGTTTATGTTTATATATATGTTTATTTGCAAAAGAAAAGAAAAAAAAACAATAAAAATATGTTACAAAAAAAAATTCTATTCCACTGCTATTAGGCATGACTGAAATAATGCTATAGAAGGCGAAATCTCATGATAGCAGACCACCTGGCCTCTGCGCTGATTTGTCAGATAACTCAAAGCCCACAGAGTGTATGGCCAGCTTCAGACTAAACACTTATTTTAAAGGAAGCATTTACTTCCATTGCCATAATTAATTGCAGGAGGTTTACCAGTGCTAAGAAGCTCTGCTGGGGATGCTGGTAAAGAGGAGACACTGTTCCTGTCACTGGTGTTAACCAAGCAGCAATAATCTGCTATACAAATATCTTACTTTAGTTCTGGGATCAGCAAAACAAAAAGTTCAGCAAAAACAAAAGCATTATTCTCATTTATTTATGTAATTAAATACAAATTAAACACGGGTAACATAATAAAAATAGGAACAGAGGGTGATGCTTATAAGATCTTACAATCACCATAAAATGTACTTTCGTATTATGTATCAATGTCATCAAGCTGTTGTATCTGTGCAGAGGTACTTTGTTTGGTCACCCCCAAACCAACTGAGCACCAGTCAGCCCCGTTCCCCTGATAGCAGCTGCACACAAAAATATAGGAATCACCACAGGGCTTTTCACATTCATTTTTCAGAGAATGATTTCAGTGCCCCACTAGCAGAAAGGCCAACCTTTTACTACATTCAAGGTTTTTATATTCTGCATCTCCAACTACTCTACTCATTTAGTTTTCTTCTTCTTTATATATATGCAATGTTTTTTTTATTAGCTTATTTGGATTGGATTGGCCAATATATTCCATATTCAATATATTTTAGTGCCCCACAAGCTGGGTGGGGTTTCAAATGTCACCAACATTTCTTTAAGCACAGCCAATGGTCAGTTACTCCTTCCTACATGATTGCGCTGTTGAGGGGCGGGCGGGGTACCAGTTGGTGTTCTTTGAAGTGCTCAAGAGAGGGGCATCGCGGCTTTGGTATGGTGCTATCAGAATCCATCACGGGAACAATTTTTAACAGTAGAATGAAGATGTATACTGGTACCGCAGAGCATCAGGATTTCTGTTTTTTCAGCCATTCAATCTTTTGTATTGTCCAGGGGCGCTGCTGCCATGAGGCATGTTGAGTTTTTGGCTCAGGTGGCAGTACTCAGTGAGTTACCGGGGGCAACAAAAAACAATTATACTCTCTGCACTAGCAATGTGGCCCCTCCTCACCCTCCAATGCTGAAAAGTTAAGCGCAGGGGGAAAGGTGGGAGGGGTTTTGGAAAGGCCACTTTGGGAGGCCCAGGGACCAGGATCACCCTTGGTGATATCACTGTGTATTTGCAGGGACCTCAAACTAGCACCTGGTATATGCACAATATCCACCATTGCCCTGTTCTTGTACTTTGCACTGTCCGCCTAAGCAGTTCCACCAACCAAAGAATAAACATAATACATCTGAAGCATGTGGTGGCCAGTATAGAGGGATGGATCTTTCCTTTCATAGAGCTGATGCACCTCTAGCTTAGCAGAGGCTTACTCTAAACAGGGCAAAGACTGAAATTAAGGAGCATGATGGAGTGCTTTATCGCTTTCTCCCGTGGGTGATAAAGGCCCCCAAAATACCTCCACATCCACCTTCTTTGGAAGAGTTGCATGTAAAACAGTTTACATGCGGTGATCCTGGGAAGGCGGCATTTTCTCACTGTTTTTCAGGGGCTTTATTGCACTCTGTCAGGGCCCTAATTTATTATTATTATTAATTGTTTAGTTATTATTATTATTATTAATCATAATAATATGTATTTAATATAAGGCAGGCAAATAAACACAGGCTGACAATCCACCCATATGCTTTAATAATCTTCTAATTGTCCTTGCCTTTGGAAACACTGAATGTTTGGTGCAGGCACACGCAGCTGATATCTGCCAGCTAACGTGAAACTTGGCATTTGTTGGTGGATATTCACTGCTTCCAGGTACAGGATCAATTAGAAGATTTTTCCAGCGCACATGCAGTTTGTCAGCCTGCGCTAATATGCATTCTGACAAACTGCCTCTTTGGGCCTTGCCCTTAGTTCTTCCAAGCAACCATAGGAAGCAGAAAATATAGTTATCCAAATTACCAGCCCACAGACAAACCCTCCATATAAATAGCATTTCCTTATGTGAAAGCCTGACACTAGGAAGGTACAGGTTTATTTATATAGCGCTCATTATCTCTATTAAAAAAAAAAAACTATCATTAAAGGAGAAGAAGTAGGGAGGGTGCAAGAACAGGTAAAAAGATAAACATCCATTAATGCTTTATAAAATTGTTGTTATTAAATGAATAGGCAGAACATATCACAAATATTTAGTGTGCTTACTGTCAAAAAATAATGTATCTAGGGGTGCACCATCCTTTTAAAATGCAGACCATTATCTGCTAAAGAGCAATCGGTCACTAAATAATTAGTAATTTCTAAGTCCATCTTAGGTCTCACAAGATAAATGTAATGTATGGTGAAATTGCATTAATTTATACAATACATATAATATATAATATAATGTTGTTGTCACATAAGGAGACTTAAAACTGCTCAAATGCTTAACATTCACTGTAACCTGCTTTGGATGAATGAATATGGAGCTATGGATATATACTAAGGCAATGGCTGCTGAGAAAATTCTTACCTGATTATTTGCAGGGGTGTGTCTAATACAATTTAGGACTCATTATCACTTTTTTGTTTTGTTTAGTTGCTACACATAACATTAAAAAAAAAAAACCTACAGCATCGTTAGCAGAAGCTTTGAGATTAATAACAACAATTGCCATGGCATTATTAAACAAAGTTACCTCAGGAATCCTGCAACCTTTTGGACCAGAATCATCTTCCAGTCCATTGCTAATTGCTTTTATACTACGGAAAATAATTTTAATGCGTTTTTCAAAACTTCAAGTAAATAGAGCGAGTCACTAGTGCTTTGGCAACAAGTACAGATTTCTTCTTACTGTCTATGAATTCCCAGAAGTCAATACATAAAATAAAATGTATTTCTTGTACATGGATTGTCCATATTATATCTGGTATGCTCACAGATAAGAATAAGGAGACCCAATAAGGGTATGGCTAATTTACCTTTTTAGCTAAGGGGTTGGATTATATATTTTTTACGATTCAACTTTTTTAGTGCTAAAAGTCATGGAAAAAAGTTGCAAGAGAGATTTACTATGCAACAAACTGAATATTATGAATCCAAAAGACTCATCTGAAATGAGTTGAGATCATTTTCAGATGTTCCTTTCTTTCCCTGGAAGATCTTTTTTTGCTTTTAATCTTTAGTGGTTTTCAGATTTTTTACGCTGGTTTTTGTGCAACAATATGAAAAAATTGTGGTTATCACATGACAAATTGAAAGAATTACAGTTTTCATAAATTTTCAGTGACATTTTCCCACACATGTTTTTTTTTTTATAAATGTCTGACATTTGTGGAGTTCATGGAGTTTATTTGAAATTTAAAAAAAAAAAGAGAGTAAAAATTGGGGTTTTAGTAAATCTGCCTCTGCAAGTGAAATAATGTGGGTATTAGTGGTCTGATTGCAGCTATGTGGATGAGGTTTATGTTTGGTGCCTCCATAAAAAAAAACAAGGCCTGTGTAAGGTACGATACAATTTCCCAAGTTTCCAGCCTGACACAAAAAAAATCTTATGTAGCTTCCTCACCCACTTACATTACAGGTGCAGCATCTACAGGAGCCTTTACTGAAATGAATAATGCACTGAAGGATGAGGACAGGTGCATAGGTTGAGCCAAAAAACTTAGGATGACATTTGGCTCGATGTGCCAAGATACCAGATATTGTATACGGTGTATATTTCATTTTCAGCTTACTACGATGGCTACACCCCTTTTGTTTGTTGGAGAAGAGGCAGCAGTGGAAATGAGTCTCTTGGATCCAGATTAGGTCCACCTTGCTGCTTGCACTCTGCCAATGCCCATAACTGTTTGCAAGTAGTGTAAAGGCCTTTGGCATTTAGTGATACACGTTGTAATGCCATATAGTGCATAATGTGTGGTAATTGGCATGTCCCCATTGGCAAGAAAAGCAAGGAAACATCAGAATATAAGTATGAAAAACACCATATACAAAACTGACATTAAGCATTACAGGAGGACTGGGTGCCATCTTGTGTACTCTCCAGGAGCAAGGAGAACAGTTAGTTAAAGCAGCTAGGTTTCCCGTTTCATTTAGTCATCTCTGCGAGTCATGCCGATGTTCTGTACGCTCGAATATTTGCCTCTGGAATCCATGGATCACTGTTTGGAATGGTACTGGAGCAAGAACTGCTGAAGTAAGCATCTGTCCACATGCATGTACAAGCCCCAGGCATAGTAACACCCCCCAGACATAGTTTTATAATAAAAAATTATTGTGTCTTATAACATTGAGTGCATGCTGCACTTTCAATGGAGATGTAAATTATCTATGAAACTCTTCCATTGCATTGCAGATTTTCAAACAGAGTTGCCTTGTGAATACAGCCATGATGTTTGTTGTAGAATGCTAGCTTTTGTAGTCCAGCAACATTTTAGCAAATTATGGTTGTGCAACAGTGTTTACATCCCCTTTTAGAAGTAACCTCACAGTTTTATAACATGAATAAGTAATTAAACTGTGGTTTTTGATGGTTCTATTATTTGCATGAATTGTTTTCATGTTTTGTGTAGTGCAGGGCTTCTACTGAAGACCTCGCCATCTTCTGGTTACTTCATGTGCTTACTATCTGAATACTACACCACAGAAGACAATCTCCAACTTTCGTACCATGGCGATTGGTCATTTAGTCAATTGGGCAGGTTATTAAATGTTGGTAGGATAACAATAAAATCTGTGCATGAAGCGTGTATGGGAAGATATTGTTGGGGGACCTAAAATGGAAATCACTTTCATGCGATTGGTGTCCGCCAACTATTTCATGTTCAGAACATCCTCCGATTTGTTATTTTTAGGGCTTTTTCTTACAATTTCAGTTAGAATGTTAGTTTTAGAATGTTTTAGACCGTTTAGACCACATTTAAATGTATGACCGATACCCAAATGTTCTTCATAAGAAGACTAAAATTTGAATGTGTATGGCCACCTTAAGACATAGCAATCTATGATACATTTCATTATTTCAGCCATTGAGGTGTGAGAAATGTGTACATATAACGGGACCAAGCAAATCATAGTTTTAGGATGAGATGTACAGAACTTTTCTGTAAATCCTTCCCTTCTGTAATCTGAGAGGTGTTCCAAGGAGCAGCATGGAGGCAGGGAAGTGATGTCAGACCAAGCTGCAATGGCAGCTGCTATCTTAAATAAAATGAGAGATCTTCTGGGGCTGTTTGGCTATTGATGTTATGTATTTCACAACAACTGTTTTTCTGTGTATGAAGCTACATACACACATAGACAGGTATGGGATCCGTTATCTGGAAACCCATTATCCAGAAAGTTCAGAATTACGGGAAGGCCATCTCCCATAGACTCCATTATAAGCAAATAATTCTAATTTTTAAAAATGATTTCCTTTTTCTCTGTAATAATAAAACAGTATCTTGTACTTGATCCCAACTAAGATATAATTAATCCTCAATGGAAGCAAAACAATCCTATTGGGTTTATTTAATGTTTAAATAATCTTTTAGTTGACTTAAGGTATGGAGATCCAAATTACGGAAAGATCCCTTATCCGGAAAACCCCGGCATTCTGTATAATGGGTCCCATACCTGTATTATACATAGTATAATACACATAGTATACACGTCCATCAAGTTCAACCTTTAGTGTCTATATGGGGGGTTATTGCGTTCTCTGCACTAGCGATGTATCCCCCCCTTGCCCCTCTTCTGATGCAAAAAAACTAAGCGTGGAGGGGAGCGAGGGGTCCGCATCAACTTGCCCTCCTCAGGCAAGATGCCCAGATTGCCAGATTATAAAAATCCTGCTGCAAGAATTCCACATCCTGAATGGAATTAATTGGGCTTCATAGTTTTGTGTCTTCCAATAATTCCAATAGCCTCTCGTAAGTCATTAATGAACAAGTTAAATAAAAGTGGATCCAACAAGAACCCTGAAGGACCACTAAGATCCCTACTCAAAGTAGAGCATGTACCAATAACAACCACCCTCTTGGCCAGATCCTGTAACCAGTTTCCTATCCATGTACAAATGACTTTACTAAGAGCGTCAGTCCTTAGTATAAAGGAGACATATCCTATAAAATTTATGAATTTACTAGTGAATTATACTCCTCTAGATATAGAAGGATTGTGCTTATAAAAGTTGTGTTTTAGACTGGTTTATTGAGAAATTCCACCAAAACCCCACTATTCCCGTCCATCTTCCTGCTGGCTGAATTCTCTGGATGTGAAGGGGAGAACACTGCACTGTAGGATAGGATCCAATCAACAGCTAGGCTGACCTGATAGGGAACTGAAGCCTGTCTTTGATTGTGTAAGTGCAAGGCTGTCATTGGCTCTCCCCTTCCTACTGTGCTTCTGGCTGGGACTGTTAGGACACGCCCACCCTTCATTTCAAACAGAAACAGAGAACGGATAGGCTCTATAAGGAGCTCTAATAAAGGGGATATTTTTACAAATAGTATTAATTTTTAGCATAAAGTGAAACCAATTAGGGTTTTTCTTTTTTATCCAATATGTCTCCTTCAGAATTAAAATGCTGCACAGTGTAAAGGACCCCCTGGCACCATCATACTTTAGGAACACCTTGTAGCTGCTGGGCCTGCTGTCTAAGTTTACTAAACCAAGTACAACTCTGGGACACTTCTAGAAAACCCTGTTTGGGGGGCTACACTGGCTGCAATTAAAGGCAATCTAAAGCCACAAAATCAAATTTGTCATTGTTAAAAAAAGAATCCAAGATACATCAATTACAAACTTTAATAGTTTTAAAGTTATTTGTATATGTAATAACAGCACTTTCCCTGTTGGTTCTGGCTTAATCATACTAAGTAGATCACTGAATTTACATGCTGGAAATAATAGTTTCTGCATAAATAGAGAGCCTACACAGGGCATGCACTGACTCCAATACAGAGCCAGGGCTGCTACTAGTGTTATAGTCACATCTAGTGGTTGTATTTTGCATTACCTGCCAGTGGACGCTTGGAAGGTGTCCGAACGGAGCGATGCAAAAGGACAGCCCAATGCTGTGATACAGAGCACTTCTATGGCCATGGAATTTCCTTATGTCCACTGCTTTAATAACTTGCAGAGTATAAGCGCCCTGAGGGGTGGGGGGGGGGGGCACAGCAGGGTTAAAGGAGACCCCCGTAAGGGCTGTAAACCTGCATTGGACATGTAGATTATTATTATTAACATTTATTTATAAAGCGCCAACATATTCCGCAGCGCTGTGCAATAAGTAGATCTCCAAAAGTAATTGGGCTCTAAAATTATTTTACAACAGCCACCTTGGCCAGGGAGTGTCTGTACTGGGAAGGGGGGGTTCAGGGGTAGATGGAGCCCAGGAAATTAGAAGTGAAAATTCATGGCCCAAGGCCGGCCATATATGTATGATTCGGGCAGTGTATTTATTCTGCCATGTGCCCTGGGTGTTTTTATGCTAGAGCACACCTTGGGGGTTTTAGGCATGGGTCCTGCAATGCAGTAATATTATATGCCCTGGGGGTATAGGTATAGGACCCGTTATCCAAAAACCTGTTAGCCAGAAAGTTCTGAATTACGGTAGTGCCATCTCTCATAGACTCCATTTTAATCAAATAATTCAGACACTTGTATTAATAAAACAGTACATTGTACTTGATTCCAATGATATACTGTAATTAATCCTTATTGAAGGCAAACAAGCGCATTAGGTTTATTTAATATATACAATATATAATATAATATATTATAATATATTACTTTTTTATGGAGATCCAAATTACAGAGTTTTTTTTATCTAAACAGGTCCCGTACCTGTTTTAGGTTTCAGTGGACATCAAAGCAATACAAGCACCTATTGGTTGCATATGAGACCCTTATTATTATTTATAACTGAAATATGGCAAAATGGGGCAATAGCCAAGTCTAGCAGAAAGCTAGACCTTGACCTTGAGTATACAGTGCAGTTTTGGGCTCCAGTCCTTAAGAAGGATATTAATGAGCTGAAGAGAGTGCAGAGACATGCAACTAAACTGGTAAATGGGATAGAAGATTTAAACTATGAGGTTAGGTTGTTTTCTCTGGGAAAAAAAGGCACTTGCGAGGGGACATGATTACTCAGTACAAATATATTAGAGGGGATTATAGGCAAATAGGGGATGTTCTTTTTTTCCCATAAAAACGATCAGTGCACCAGAGATCACCCCTTTAGATTAGAGGAACGGAACTTTCATTTGCTGCAGCATTTTTCACAGTGAGGAGAGTGAGGTTGTGGAATGCCCTTCCTAGTGATGTTGTAATGGCAGATTTTGTTAATGTCTTTAAGAGGGGCTTGGATGAGTTTTTGAACAAGTAGAATATCCAAGGCTATAGTGATACTAAAATTTACAGTTAGTATTGATGTTGGTATATATGATTTATGTATGTGAGTGTATAGATAGATCAGTATAGGTTTGTGTGTGCTGGGTTTACTTGGAAGGGTTAAACTTGATGGACGCTGGTCTTTTTTCAACCCTGTGTAACAATTGTCCTTAGAAGCAGGCACTGTGTTTTGCCAGTGCCTAGATAGGACTGGGGCATAGAACTTTCTCCTCAAAAGAACACTCATCGAGCAGTCATAGTTTTATCTGGCTTCTAAAACTGTCAGTCTTTAAGCCTTTGTTGATTCAGGAGCCACAAGAAACTTCATGGCCTCTGCCTTTGCTAAACATTTTGGTATTCCCCTTCTTCCTATGTCTGCCCCCTTGCGGGTATTAGCAATTAATGATAGACCATTGACCACTGGAATAATCTCCAAAACTACAGGAACATTTCCTTTAACTTGGGGGCTCTGCACAAGGAGAAATTGTCCTTCCTCATTATCAATTGCCCATCTGCCCCAGTGGGCCTGGGATTACCTTGGCTTTGTTGGAATAATCCTATTGATGACTCATCCACCAATCAAATTTCTCATTGTAGTTCCTTTTGTCTCAAGAATTGTTTGCCTTCTACCTTAAAGGACAATGAAAGGTTAATATAAATTAAGAGTTAAGGTGGCCATACACGGGCCGATTTTTTACTTACAAACGACCGATTCCCGAACGATCCGATGCTATCGTTAAGTTATCGTATAGTTGGTGGTGTACGAACGATCGTCGAAACGATTTACGAAGTCTAAAGGCATTCTTTTTAAGTACTTACTGCATATCTTAATTCCCAGATCCCTGCTTACTTCTCTGAGATATGGTGCTGGCAGCCTACAGCAGTGTGAAGACTACAGTGACATCACTGAAATCTCTCTGTCCCCCCTGTAGGCTGCCAGCGGCAGCCTTCCTATTCTCTGAGCATGTGTGTAACTTGATCGTGTCTCCTGTTCCGAGCTACACATACCCACCAGCCAATCAGAAGCATATCTGGCAGAGGGGAGGGGGGGAGGGAATGAAACACATGTGCAGTATGAAGCAAGGAGGGAAAGGAAGGGAGAATACCTTTTTAGAGATGGCTGCCTGTTCTAGAAAATGTGAAGTAAGTGTGACTGAGTAAATATTTGATTAGGGGAGTCAAAAGTGTGGCGTTTTTACTAAACAATAGGAGGACTATTGGGCAGTATGCTTTTTAAATTTTGACTTGCATTCTCCTTTAATTCATCAGTTATCAGTTGTCCCTGTTGATCTTCAGGCCCTACCTCAGTGATCCCCAACCAGTGGCTCGTGAGCAACATGTTACCCCCCACCCCTTGAATGTTGCTCCCAGTGGCCTCAAAGCAGGTGCTTGTTTTTAATTCCTGGCTTGAGGGCAAGTTTTGGCTGCATCATAACCCAATATAAAGCCAAACTGAAGCCACCAGCTCTTATGGGCACCATCAGGAACCATTTTTATGCTTGTGTTGCTCCCCCACACTTTTTCCATTTCAATGTGGCTCATGGGTATAAAAGGGATCCCTGCTCTACCTGTTAGTTTCCTGATAGTTCGCTCTAATTATAGGGAACTGCGGGAGCCCCCTTGCCAGGAAAAAGAAGGACACAACCACAAAGGCAGTTCAAACTTGTTCAGTTTATTTCTCCGTGCACATAGCTTTTATACCTTTTGTGTACATGCATGAGCAAAAGAATGTATTACAAAAAAGTGAGAGAAAGACCAGCTGTGCTTGAAGGCTGACCAGTACCGGAATGTATGGGAGTGTACAGGAGTATGGGGTGCGTCAGTAACAAGATAAGATAATGTTGGTTACAGAATGTGCAAGTGATGCAAGTGTATTTTTTGGGGAAAACTATTAGGTTATGTTAAGCCTTGCATTCAGCAATTACAAAATGGAGTTACATTTTAAAATGGAGTATAAAGGGTTACGCTTGAGAGTATAAAATGGAGTATAACAGGACAAGCCTCACACTACCCTCTGCATTTAAATACTTTTCTGATATATAATGTAAGAAGTCTGTCAAAGCTCTTCCTCCTCATCGCCCCATTACTGTTCAACCAATCCTGGAACTATTGCTCCTCTGGGCCGTACCTATCCTCTATCTCCTTCTGAAATCCAAGCCATCGGCGGGGACGCCCGCCGCGCTGTTCTGCCTCTGTGCCTGCTCCTTCATAGTGTGCGCACGCGCGCACTTCCGCATATTTAAAGGCGCAGGCGCGCTGACGAATGACGTCATGACGCATGGCGCATGACGTCAGCGCGCAATGGCGCCAAATTTGAAATATTTAAAGGGCCTTTCTTTTGTTACTCATTGCCCGTGATAGGATTTCATTCCTGGTGCCTTTCTGAGCCTTGTGTATTTCGTTCCTGTATCCTGCTTGTTGCCTTCCTGTGTTTTTGACCCGGCTTGCTCCTGACTATTCTGATTATCCATATCTGACCTCGGCTTGTACTTCGACTACGATTTGTCTCATCCTGCTGTATTGATTATCCGGTTTGACCCTTGCCTGTCTGACTATCCTCGATTACTGCCCGCCCCGACCTAGCCTGCC
This sequence comes from Xenopus tropicalis, assembly GCF_000004195.4. NCBI lineage: Eukaryota > Metazoa > Chordata > Amphibia > Anura > Pipidae > Xenopus > Xenopus tropicalis. The sequence continues at coordinate 44,135,380 of NC_030685.2, forward strand.
TGACGACGACCTTGTTTAACCCTATTTTGTACCGTGATCTTCGGCCTAACTGAGTAGCTGAGGGCTCCTCCCGAAGCCAAAGGCGGTCACAATAATGGTGAAGCCGAGCCGAGACAAGGGAACTTGGCATCTGTTCTGGTTTAGGGTGCCGACCGTGACATTATCACGGGCCATGGAGGACCAAGATCACGTTGAGTCCGCTGCTGCTCCTCCCACTACATCTGCTACCACTGAAGCGCTTCTTACTGCCCTGCTACAGCGCTTGGAGGATCAGGAGCAAAAGCAGAATTATCTCCTGCAGGGTTTCCACAATCTAACCCGCCAGCTGGAGACTACGCAATCTTCGCAGCAGCAACCTGTTCCTAGTTCTTCCCCTTCTGTGGGGGCATCTGCTATGGGAGGTAACACCTATAGGCCCCAGGAGCCTAAGATTGCATTTCCCGAGAAATTCTCTGGGGACAGGTCAAAGTTTTTCGTCTTCAAAGAGGCGTGTAAATTATATCTTAGCTTTTTCCCTCATTCATTCCCTTCTGGTGAGGAGAAAGTAAGATTTGTTATGACCCTTCTTCTGGGAGATCCCCAAGTTTGGGCCCTTAGGCTGCCTCCCTCTGATCCAGCCCGCTTTTCCCTTGATGTATTCTTTCATTCCATGGCAATCCTTTATGATGACCCGGATCGTGCATCATCTGCCGATTCGGCGATTCGTAAACTGCGCCAAGGGAGACGGGATGCAGAGGTGTATTGCACAGAGTTCCGCCGGTGGGCAGGAGAAACTGAGTGGAACGATGCAGCCCTGCGCAGTCAGTTCCGTATCGGGCTATCCGACTCTATTAAAGATAGCCTGGTGAATTACCCCTTGTCGTCCAGTCTGGATGATCTCATATCCCTAGCCATCCAGATTGATAGGAGACAAAGGGAAAGAAGGAGTGAAAGGGGTCATACTAATTTTTCTGGGGTTACTTATATGAGGCCTGACTTAGTGACCAATGTTAAGTCTTCGGCTTCCCCGGTATCTCCACCTCAGGAGGAGCCTATGCAACTAGGCCTATTCCATCTCTCTCCTGAGGAAAAGACACGCAGGCGGACCCTTGGGCTATGTATATATTGTGGGGACAAGGGTCATTTTCTCAAACAATGCACCAAGAGGCCGGGAAACGCCCAAGCCTAAATGAAGAAGGGGAGCTTCATTTGGGTGCAGGCGTTTCCTCTCCCCAATTTGCCTCCAAGGTTCAGCTACCGGTCAAACTGTCCTGGCCTACGGGCTCCGTTAACTTGTCCGCTTTCGTGGACTCTGGGGCAGAGGGTAACTTTATTGAGGCCAGATTTGCTGCTAAACATGGCATTCCTGTAGTCCCTCTCAGTGTTCCCATGAGGTTATTAACGGTGGACAAAAGACCTTTAGGGTCTGGTGTAGTAAATAAGAAAACTGTATCTTTATCCTTATGTGTGAACGATTTCCATGTTGAAGAGATAGTCCTTTTTCTTATTGAAGGTGCCTCTTCTCCACTCATTTTGGGTTTACCCTGGCTCCAGGTTCATAACCCCCAGATTAATTAGGTTACTGGGGAGGTTTCTCAATGGGGTTCTTGTTGTAGGGGTATCTGTATTCCCTCAACTATAGCAGCCACCTCACTTGAGGGGTTACCTGCAGCCTATTCGGCTTATGCCGATGTCTTTTCCAAAAAGGCGGCCGAGACCTTACCCCCACACAGACAGTATGACTGTCCCATTGATCTGGTTCCAGGTTCCTCTCCCCCTCGTGGTCGTACATACCCTCTTTCCCTACCTGAGTCCCAATCCATGAAGGAATATATCCAGGAAAACCTCGAAAGAGGTTTTATCCGGCCTTCTAATTCTCCTGCAGGTGCTGGGTTTTTCTTTGTGGGTAAGAAGGATGGGGGTCTCCGTCCTTGTATAGATTACAGGGGCTTAAACAAAGTCACTATTAAAAATCGCTACCCTCTCCCTCTAATTTCTGAGTTATTTGACCAGGTTAAAACAGCCAAGATCTATACCAAGCTTGATCTTAGAGGTGCATACAATCTCATCCGTATTAGAGAGGGGGATGAGTGGAAAACTGCTTTTAACACCAGGGACGGCCACTACGAGTATTTAGTAATGCCCTTTGGGCTCTGTAACGCCCCCGCAGTTTTTCAAGAATTTGTCAACGACATCTTTCGTGACCTACTGGGGGTATTCGTAGTGGTCTACCTTGACGATATTCTTATTTTCTCTTCTAATCTAAATGAACATCGTAAATATGTGTGTGAGGTCTTAAAAAGGCTAAGGGAGAATAACCTGTATGCAAAACTAGAGAAATGTACATTTGAAGTCTCTACTGTTCAGTTTTTGGGTTTTATTATTTCCGGCAAGGGTCTAGAGATGGATCCAGGCAAGGTGAGAGCTGTCCTAGATTGGGCCCAACCCTTTTCGTTACGCGCAATACAAAGGTTTCTTGGTTTTGCCAATTATTATCGTCAATTTATTAAGAATTTTTCTCTAATTGTAGCTCCCATCACGAATCTAACTAAGAAGGGCGCTGATCCCAGTATATGGCCTCCTGAGGCTGTACAAGCGTTTGAAACCCTCAAAAAAGAGTTTAGTTCTGCCCCTATCCTTAGACCTCCCGATTCCGCTCTCCCTTTCATTGTAGAGGTAGATGCCTCTGAGGTAGGAGCTGGGGCAGTCCTGTCTCAAAGACACCCGATAACCAACAAGATGCATCCCTGTGCCTTTTTCTCTAGAAAGTTTTCACCTGCAGAGATCAATTACGACATAGGGAATAGGGAATTGCTGGCCGTGAAATTGGCCTTCGTGGAATGGCGCCATCTTCTAGAGGGGGCTAAACATCTAGTTACGGTCTATACCGACCATAAAAATTTACTTTATATTGAATCCGCTAAGCGCCTGAACCCAAGGCAAGCCAGGTGGGCTTTATTCTTTTCAAGGTTCAATTTTTCTTTAACTTTTAAGCCCGGTTCAAAGAATACCAAGGCGGATGCACTCTCTAGGAGTTTCGACTCAGTTTCCTCCGACTCTAGTGAGTGCACTCCTATCATTCCCAGGGAAATAATTGTTGCAACCTTGAGGTCTGACCTCTCTTCCTTATTGTCCCCTTTACAGTCTTCTGCTCCTGCTGAAACCCCATCTGGTAAATGGTTTGTTCCTGAGGTGCTTAGGGAGCAAGTATTAAGAGAGGTTCATGATTCTAAGGTGGCGGGTCATCCAGGTATTGCAAAAACCATTTGTTTATTGTCCCGACATGTTTGGTGGCCATCCTTCAAACAGGATGTTAAAACTTTTGTCAGTTCCTGTTCAGTCTGCCAAAGGTCTAAGTCATCTCATCATCTGTCCCAAGGTCTATTAAACCCCTTACCCATCCCAGAGAAACCATGGTCTCACATTTCCATGGATTTTGTTGTAGAGTTGCCCTCTTCTCAGGGTAAGACAGTGATTTGGGTGGTGGTCGATAGGTTCAGTAAAATGGCTCATTTTATTCCTCTTCCACATCTCCCTTCTGCTAAGACCCTGGCTGATTTATTTATTGTGCATATTTTCAAGTTTCATGGATTTCCTGAAAATATTGTTTCTGACAGGGGGGTTCAATTTGTTTCTAAATTTTGGCGTGCTTTCTGTTCTTTGGTTGGGACGGAATTATCTTTTTCCTCTGCCTATCACCCCCAAACTAACGGTCAAACCAAAAGGGTGAACCAGTCCCTTGAACAGTATCTCAGGTGCTATGTATCCGATAACCAGTCCACATGGTCTGAACTGCTTCCCTGGGCAGAATTTGCGTACAATAATGCTACCCATTCCTCCTCAGGGAGGTCTCCTTTCTTTGTCGTTTATGGGTTACACCCCAAAGCATTTTCTTTTTCTGGCTCTATTTCCCCTGTACCCTCTGCCAATTCCTCTGTCTTAAGATTTTCTGAAATCTGGTCGCTAGTTCATGATTCACTATCTGCAGCTTCCCTAGCCCAGAAAAAAGCTGCTGACAAATCCCGTAGGGAGGCTCCCCAGTACAAGGTGGGGGATTTAGTGTGGTTATCAACCAAGAATATTAAGTTAAAGGTTCCCTCTCCCAAACTGGGTCCCAGGTTTATTGGTCCATATCCCATCATTGCAATAGTTAACCCATCTTCTGTCCGTCTTCAGTTACCTCCTAATTTCAGAATTTCTAATACTTTTCATGTTTCTCTCCTTAAACCTGCTGCTAACACTCGCCATCAGTCTGTTCCTCCCCCGGTGTTGATTGAAGGTCAGCCTGAGTATGAGATCCAAGAGTTCCTCGACTCCCGCCTTGTGAGAGGTAAACTTCAATATCTTACTAGGTGGAGAGGCTTCGGTCCTGAGGAGAACTCTTGGGTCTCAGTTGATGACATCAAGGCTGATCGCCTCAGGAAGCAGTTCCATTCAAGGTTTCCTGGGAAACCTGGGGGTCCAGTGGCCCCCCCTAGAGAGGGGGGTAATGTAAAGAAAAGGGACGCCCGCCGCGCTGTTCTGCCTCTGTGCCTGCTCCTTCATAGTGTGCGCGCGCGCGCACTTCCGCATATTTAAAGGCGCAGGCGCGCTGACGAATGACGTCATGACGCATGGCGCATGACGTCAGCGCGCAATGGCGCCAAATTTGAAATATTTAAAGGGCCTCTCTTTTGTTACTCATTGCCCGTGATAGGATTTCATTCCTGGTGCCTTTCTGAGCCTTATGTATTTCGTTCCTGTATCCTGCTTGTTGCCTTCCTGTGTTTTTGACCCGGCTTGCTCCTGACTATTCTGATTATCCATATCTGACCTCGGCTTGTACTTCGACTACGATTTCGTCTCATCCTCCTGTATTGATTATCCGGTTTGACCCTTGCCTGTCTGACTATCCTCGATTACTGCCCGCCCCGACCTAGCCTGCCTGACGACGACCTTGTTTAACCCTATTTTGTACCGTGATCTTCGGCCTAACTGACTTTATCTACAGTCGTGCCCCTTTGCTTGCCAGAACTCCTGCCTTGTCCCCCTCGTTAAGTCCAGGTGGCATCTGAGTAGCTGAGGGCTCCTCCCGAAGCCAAAGGCGGTCACAATACTGGTGAAGCCGAGCCGAGACAAGGGAACTTGGCATCTGTTCTGGTTTAGGGTGCCGACCGTGACAAGGAGTATATTTAAGATAATCTCCAACAACGGTTTATTTGGCCTTCCACTTCTCCTGCTCAGGATGGATTCTTCATTGTGGAGAAGAATGATGGAAGTCTTCATCCATGCATGCATAGATTATAGGGGTCTGAACAAGATAACTTTAAAAAAACATTACCCATTTCATCTAATCTCTGAATTATTCAACCAACTAAAAGGAGCTAAGGTCTTTACTAAGCAAGATCTCCGTTGGGCCTAAAACCTGGTCCAGATGTGTGACATGGATGAAGTTCCACTGAGCCTGGGATCAACAGGGCCCCAGTAAGCCATCTACCCTAGAGAACCATCTAACTTTAGTGAAGTCAGGGGAACAGGGAGGATTAGCAAGAACAGTATAATAGTGAGATAGTTAGTCTAGTTAGAAAGAGCAGTTTCTGGCTCCAACCAGGAGAGATTAGCTGGAAGTACTCTTCCTTACAGGCATTGTTGCCTTAGTATAGGACCGCAGGTAAGATGCAGGTAACAGGTTAGTTCCTATCCCTGATCCATAGTGGGCTGTTTGGGATCCTTTATTTCTAAGGTACACATCCTGAGGACACAAGATACTTGTCCATGTGGTGCCGGCACTGTTTGGTGGTCTTTTCCCTGCCCACACTCTGTAGAGGTGGGATAAACCAGTGGACACCATACCTTTCTACCTTTATTTGCTAATTCCTCTGAGTGAGTATTGCATAACCCTGTGGATCATTTGTCTTGGACAAATAAACAAGTTAGTTCTGTGTTACTGAAAAAGAACCTTCTGGTGTCCGTTCTTTCAATTACTTTGCACACAGCCTAAGCGAGTGGTAGTTGCACTACACTGTGGTGCATTGTATCTTTAAATATTGCTGACTTAATAGGAAAAAGGTTCCTGCTACACTCATCGTGAAAGTAGCAACTTAATTGGCTGTGGGTTTGGGCTTGAAGGTTCCCTAGGTGTTCCACACTGGTCACCTGTGCTGCCAATCATCCAGAAGTTTTCGTGCACTTGAAAGAAAAAGCATTGAAAACAGTTTAGCGCACTTTTACTGAGTTCCCACATTAAACGTTGACACGAGATTTCAAAGGGCGGTGCCTGAACATACGTCACCACCATTTTATGCTTAACGCTGGAAGGAGACGGACAAAGATTGCTGATGCTCCTGTATTGGTACACGTTTCCACTACTAATACCAACCACAACTATGTTGGAGGGCCAGACGCCCAAAAGGCATACCCGATTTAAGCGCAGATTACCTTTGCGGCTGTGGAGGGTGCCTACTAGCACGAACTTACACGCTGATCAAACCAGTACTACAACCACCCCTAACATGGCCAATGGAGGGTGGGACCCAGAGGCCCGGCTGGGGGCTCCTCATTTTTATTCCGTGACCCGCCACCTCCTGATACTGAACGGAGTGTGGTGAGGCAACTATGGGGAAAGAGTGGCGGAAGGGGGGGGAAATAAATGTCATGCCCTAGTAGAAATCCAAAAAATAGGAAAAAAGCTTCAGCAAGTTTGCTGCAAAACATTTATTGTACTTTGAGTATTTGAGAGCCTGTACACTATCTACATCTTGTAAGTAGATTTTATTTCAGAAATTGTAAATGTAATAAATGATCTTGCACTATCTGCCGTTTTTTCTCCTGTTTGTGCCCACATTGAGGATACGGCTGCAATCTGACTTTGGATATACTTTGGGCTAACTACCCATCGCCATCTGGTGAGCATTTTGTACTACTGCACAGGGTGATTCACACAAAGTGAAAAAGCCTTTTTACACATCTATTTGGTGTTTGCATTTATCTCTGTAGATCTGTTATTTAAACAATATTGCACTATTATTTGTTTTTTTGGCTTTTTCACATATATGCGCTCCCGTTATACTGCTGTTTATACGTTTGGAACCCAGCCAAAGGGGTTGTCTTGAGGTGGAGCAGCAAGTTTACTTTTTCATCACTACTACCTATTGAACACTATTGGATAAAAGCGCTGAGGATCTGGTATTGTATATACCGCACAACATAGCACTTTAATACATATATCACAAACTTGCTTTTACAAGTAGCATATGCTTTTAAATGTATTTCCAGCCCACTTAGTGGATGGTGTATGTTAGGTCCCTTGATAATGGAACTGCAACAGTTGCATTCCATACATGGAAAAGTGCCTAGCTTTGGTTTGCCTTCAAACAATTTCTTTGTACCAAGTGATTGTGTTGGACATAAAATGTCCTTAAGGGAAGAACCTCTTTTATAAGCAAACCTAGGGAACTTGCTGAATAAACTACCATATTTTGTATCTGATTGCAAAATGGGCCAGTTCTTTCTGATAACATTTTCTATTTTCTGGCTTTTTTATCAAACTTTTTTTTGCAAGTATTTTATACAAAGTTCACCAACAATTTTTTATAAAAGTCATCCCCTACTGTGGCACTTGTGGTTCAGAGCTAAAAAGCGAACTGCGTGATGTCACCTCTGCTTGCTCTGTATACCACTACCGATGCTGGGCAGGGCCCCACAGAGAAAGCTATTGCACCTGACACATGGTATTTGTGTACAGCATGATGCATGCAGAAAGTTGCCTTTTTCTAGCGAGAGTTTTAATGGTGTTAAATGCAAGGTTATGTACATGGAAAAAATAAATTAATGTTATGTTATAAATGTTTCTCCTTAATTAAAGGAGAATGCAAGTCAAAATTTAAAAAGCATACTGCCCAATAGTCCTCCTATTGTTTAGTAAAAACGCCACACTTTTGGCTCACCTAATCAAATATTTACTCAGTCACACTTACTTCACATTTTCTAGAACAGGCAGCCATCTCTAAAAAGGTATTCTCCCTTCCTTTCCCTCCTTGCTTCATTCTGCACATGTGTTTCATTCCCTCCCCCCCTCCCCTCTGCCAGATCTGCTTCTGATTGGCTGGTGAGCATGTGTAACTCAGAACAGGAGACAGGATCAAGTTACACACATGCTCAGAGAATAGGAAGGCTTCTGCTGGCAGCCTACAGGAAGGACAAAGAGATTTCAGTGATGTCACTAGTCTTCACACTACTGTAGGCTGCCAGCACCATATCTCAGAGAAGCAAGCAGGGATCTGGGAATTTAGATATGCAGTAAGTACTTAAAAATAATGCCTTTAGACTTACTTTTAATTTATATTAACCTTTCATTGTCCTTTAAGAATCATTTGGGGGGAGCTGTGGATGAGCAACACTAAGCACAAAAAATAAAGTCTTGAGAAAATAAACATAACTTGAGAAATGAAACAACATTTTTATTCCATGACTAGTTAGGACTCATCTACAAGTATACAGTACAGTTTTATGTCCTGATGGCAGGTTAAAATAAAAGATATACAAAATCCTGAAGGAAGCACATAAGAAATCTAGTATTGTGCAACATTGTTTAAAACCACTTGAGTTAGAGACCCAATTTCTTGTGAGTAAAATATGTTTGGATTATGGAAAGCAGCACAGAAATGTGAGATATGAGAAGTGTTGTTCAGCAACTAAAGGCCCATGCAATGATTCTGTCCCCCTTTCGGGTGGATACAAACAGAATTATGGTCTGGTACTGACTGTTCAAAATTTATCTTGTAAAGGGAATCCTTAAATTCCTTGCTTTTGACAAATGTTTCTGCTCAACATTACTCACACACAAAAGTAAATATGCAATATAGCATAATACAGTTTATTTCTGTAAAAACTTTCCATTTAAAAAATGGCTGCTTACAAATGCTGCATGTGCCAATCATATATTGTAATAGTTAAAGATCAATAAAAGCTAGGATTAAAATGTGACCCTTTCTTGGCACACTCAATTCTTTGGCCTGTATTCTTGTTTAGACAGGAGATTTTTAGATTCTCTTTGCAATGTGAAAGATACCGGGAACTGGGATTTTAGCGCAGTGCCTTCACCTAGTGGACACTAGGAAATAATTAGACACTCTTTGCAGCAAGGATAACTGTATATAACCATTGAAATAGAATGTAAAACAACTCTTTAGGTGCCCAGTCCCAACTTGAATCCGGATAGACCCCAATCCTTTTATTCAGTTCATTCCCTTCCCCAAGAGCTCTTAAGTTCCCCCAGGTAGCTCTACCTGCACCAGAGTACCTTCCCCTTTGAAAAGGTGGCTCCCACGTAGCAGGCAAGCAAGCAATACCTGTCCTCACCAGGGGGGACACACAGAGAGTCCACAGAGGACTTTGTAATCACCAGCAGCCCAGCAGACTTCTCTTTTTGCAGTCTGAACTCAACAACAATTGGTACTGGCTACTTACTCTGGATCACTCTTCCAAAAGCTAGCAAAACAACAGGGGCTCCCTTTATAAACTGCTTGGCCTGCCCCTGATTTTTAGATCCAAACATAGGCACACCTACTTTCTCCCAACACTGCACTGGGGCATCCAGCCAATCAGTTTCATATGCAGCAACCAAAGGCATGCGGTTTTTCATATTTAAAGTGGTATTCTTTATATAAGTTGTAATATAAAAAACATCTGACAAACTTTTTTTTTTTTACTTCCTGTATTGTTAAAAGTATTAAAGTCATTAACATATCTATACTGTTAGTCCAGGTATTAATGAACTCAACAAAATTAATAATCTGACCTTGTTCTTACTGCAGCTGACGAGAGTGTATTCAATTATTTGAATTTTTTTGTGTTTCATGTTTTTTTTCGAATTCTCCTCACATTCTCCTTTACAATACTATCCAATAATGTGTACATCATTTCTAAAATTATAATAAAAAACACCATATTTTAACAAACACGTTCTTTAATAAAATACCTTTCAAACTTTCTTTAGAAACTTTTTTTAAAAAATGAACATTTATTTACAATTTTTTTTTCCCTGTTTTTGAGCATTTGCAGCTCTTGCCACATTTGTGATGGTGGGCTCCTAGCTTGGTCCCTCATCTGGAGCATCCTGGCTATCCTCCTCTGTGCCCTCCTTACTAGCCTCATGGATCATTCCCCCAGGCTTGCTTCACCTTGGCTGGGCAGTAGAATTTTTTATGAAACATACACACTGCATTTTATTAATCTATAATTGTGTTTGGGTTTTTTAGTGGTTCAGTAGCAGATTAGAAGTTCAAGAGATTGAGGCAAAAACATACATAGATTTACAAATGCATTACATGCACTAATCAAGTGATGTCCAATTTTTTAATGTAATGGTCCATTATATGTCATACATCATGTAGGAGGGCTGGATTTAATTAAAATGATGATGTCACATAGCAAAGTGTATGGAGCTTCTTAGCAGACTGGGGGCCATAAAAATCGTTTGTAGGGTCACATGTGGTCCTGTACTAATCTATTTTCCCAAGCATTTACATCAATGTAGGCCATTTTTAGAACATCTTTCCTAACAACAATATTCTTACTGGGATAGTAACATACATTTTTATGTGAAAAATAATTACCTTCACCATGTTCCACTGCCTCCACATTTTCCTCAGTGTGCTGCTTTGGGGCACTGGGTGCAGGCTGTTGCTCTTCTGCCACTACCTCCTTGCTCTACATGGGCACATTTTTAACCATAATGTATAAAACCCACTTATTGTACAGCCCTGAGGAATATGCTGGCGCTTTATAAATAAATGTTAATAATAATAATAAACATTTTTGGGCTAACATTTAACAACTTATTTTCTATGCCCCACTGCATGACATAGTTCGGGTCCCTCCTCTTCTGTCCCTTTGGCAAGAAAAAGATTTCCCTTTTGTCTGGTGTCTGTATTTTCTTGCTACACGATATGAATAATTTGCAGGAGGATATATTATATGCTACAGCTGGAATACTAATGGTGAGGAGAAGGCAGCAGCATCAGAGAAATTTGGTCAGAGTAAGAGCTATTCCCAACATCAGAAGGCCAAAAATATTTAAGGAAATATTTTTTATTAGTGGATAATTTCTCTGATCAACAAATTGTTGCAATGTTTTGCTTCATCTGTCAGGCGATTTTTGTTAATTTAAAAGCAAAAAGAATGTTGCATTTTTATTGTGCTATATTTTAACTACAATACACATAACATTTACCTTTTTCATTTTTTCAGGGGATGCAGGATATGGCAGTCAGCCATGAAGCCACACCCATCTTAAATCCTCAAAACCAAGCACAGGTGCATTATAATATTTCACAACACAAAATACACTGTGTCATTGAATGCACATTTGGGATCCTGAAATCAAGATTCCGCTGCTTGGATAAGTCTAGTGGCTATATGCTTACTCTGGTATGACCTGAAACATAACATAAGTAAGTGCACAACTAATCAGAAAACAGTATATATGCATTTACAATAACAGGACTATAATATTCTTGATCTCCAAAGACAGTTGGAAGATCAGGAGAACAGAAATATTAAGGTGCGGAGGGTGCCAGAAGCTATGCAAAATGAGGAAATGCACATAGTACTTTTGCAAATATTTAACAGTATTTTGAAGATCCATCCACAGAAATAAAAATATAAAGAGTGCATAGAGTTTAAAAAAAGAAAGCTGCCCCCTTAACCCCTTCCCTGCCAAGCACGTAGCTCCTACGTCCTGGCATAACTAGACGTTAGGTGCCAAGCACGTCGGAGTTATGTTTTCTTTATCCTGCGCTCGGCACTAAATCTGAGTGCAGAAAACGAGCGCAAGGTAAAGAACCCCCTAGGGAATGAGCAGAGGGGGGTAACTAGTGGCCCCATAGGAAAAGATTCTACGTGTCTGGCCTTTTCTGCTCTCTCCCTCCCTTCCTGCGCTCCCCCCCCTCCGCTCCCCTCACTTCCTGTGCCACCCACTAACTGATTCCTCACTGCAGCTGCTGTCCCTGCATCTCCTGTCTCCCTCCTGCGATCTCCAGCTCCCTGACCCCAGGTAAGTGTCACATACACACACAAACACACACACATATTACACTAATACACACTTATACTTACACACACACACACATTTTTGAGGGAATTGGGGAGGTTTCACACATTCACAGCACTTACAGCACTCACACTTACTTGCATACTCACACACATGCACACAGAACACATTTTGCCATGTGTACACACACACTTACACACATGTAATTTTTTTTTTTATATCGCATCATTTTTATTCTTGCCTGAAAATATATGTTTTATTGTTATTGCAGATAGCGTATTCGCTAACCGCACTGTGCAATACCTTTTGTGTATTAATTTGGTGTTTTTATTACATTTTCTGTGATATGGGTGCATTTTTAGTCATTTTATTGCATTTTTAGCCATGCTTAGTTGTTGTTTGCTTGACTTTATCTGTAAAACTAATTTGCCCAAGCCAGAATACTCAAACTGTGATTCTGACTGCAGATATCACTAGGAAAAAAAATATTGATTTTAGTTTTTTGGGGATTTTAGCAATTTTATTGCATTTCATATTGTTCTTTGTTACATGTCTTGCACATGGACATTTTGTCTGCTGTATTTAAATTTGGCTTGCTCTATACCCCACGTAGTTTGGTAAATCTATGCATATTGAGCGTCAAACTGTTCAGTAGACCCCTGGCATTCATATTTAGAGTGTTTTATGTTGGTATGTTATGAAATGTGGGGGTACATAATGGGGCAAAATGCAAGCTTTGTGACGATTTTTAGAAATATTATAAAAACCATTCTGTTTAGCATAGCTTTGTAGTTTGGTAGTTTGCAGTAGAAAGATGTATTTACCCATTTTTGTTTTGTCAGAATGTGTACTTTCAGAAAATGTATGGTTTTCTAGGGTCTTATGGCACATAATTCACATACGGGGTGCAAAAACTGCACGAGCCAAAGCGTCATTTGTGAAGATTCATATGCCCTATTTTCATTTGGGTGCCCCTGTACTCCGCATAGTTTAGTAAATCTATGCATATAGTGCATCAAACTGTTCAGTAGGCCTTTGGTGTTCCTATTTGTGGTGATTTGCCTTTGTATGCAAGAAATTGTTTGAGATAAATGCGGCAAATTGCAACATTTTTAGGCAATTTTCTGAAATGTCATTGAAACCACTAACTTTAGGAAAGCTTTGCAGATTGGTACTTTGGTGTAGAAAGGACTCTTTACCCATGTGTATTTGTCAGAATGTGTACTTTCCAAAAATATATGGTTTTCAGGGGTCAACCTACATTTCTCCAGTTTCTGTCCCACATGAAACTGCCATGTGTTTATGAACTAGGTAAAGGTAATCCATGAAATTAGTGTGCACAAGGTATATTTTGGGGTCTCTAAGTGCCATGTGCTTTGATAAACCTATGTACAGTGGACATCAAACTGTTAAGTAGACCTCTGGGGTTCATATTTAGGGTGTTTTATCTTGATAACTAATGACCTATAGAAAATAAGATGCTGCATATTGGAAGTTTTGAGGTGATTTTTGGAAAAGTCATAAAAATCTGCAAACTTAGGAAATCTTTGCGGCTTGGTACTTTGGAGTAGAAAGACATGGGTACCCATTTTAGATTTCGGGGAATGTGTACTTTCCAAAAATATATGACTTTCTGGGGTGAGTGTACTTTTTACTAGCTTTATCCTACATAAAATGATGTAAATGTGTTGATTTTGCATAAAATGAAATGGCAGATCATATGGGGTATGTTCACACTGGCGCCCCTACATGCCACACACTTATGTAAACCTAAACATATTGGGCATCATACTGTTCAGTGGACCCCTGGCATTCAAATTCAGGGAGTTTTCTCTTGGTACCTAATGATATGTGGGAGATAAGATGCTGCAAACTGTGAGCATTGAGAGGATTTTTGGAAATGTTGTCAAAAATGCCAACTTTAGGAAAGCTTTGCGGCTTGGTACTTTGGAGTAGAAAGACATGGGTACCCATTTTAAATTCAGGGGAATATGTACTTTCCAAAAATATATGGCTTTCTGGGGTGAGTGTACTTTTTGTAGCTTTATCCTACATAAAATGATGTAATGTGATGGTGTGTTGATTTTGCAGAAGCTGGAAATTATAGATCATATGGGGGTATGTTCACATTGGGGTTCCTACATTCCACATATTTAGGTAAACCTATGAATATTTGGCATCAAACTGCTCAGTGGACCCCTGACGTTCATATTTAGGGTGTTTTATCTGGTTACCTAATGACCTGTAGGAGATACTATAGACAGGAAGCTTTGAAGCGATTTTTAAGAAATTTCACAAATTTTGATAAAAACCAATAAATTTAGGAAAGCATTGCAACTTGGTAGTTTGGAGTAGACAGACAGTTGTGCCTATTCTGTATTCCCCAGAATCTGTTCTTTCAAAAATGTATAATTTTCTGGGATTGTGGAATTTTCTTCTGTTTGTGGAATTTTTGACCTTGACATCTAAAGTATGCAGCTGGAGCAGTGCTTTGGAAATTTGGTAGTGTACTGCTGGGAGTTGGGACATTCCAAATCAGTTGTATTTTTATGTATAAAATATTTTTTGTTTCTGGTGTCTGTGTTTATATTATGGAAAATATTTTTTTTTCATTTTTTACACATTTAGAAGCCTATATCTTGTTACAGAATTGGAATTACACAAAATTTCCACCATATTTTGAAAGCTTAGGTTGTCCTGTAAAAAATATATATAGTTTTCCTGGCAGTAGAAGTTCCACTTTGTTCAAAACGACTGGCAGTGAAAGAGTTAAATGCTCCACACAAAATACTGTGCTGTTAACACAGTTTTTCATTAACCCTTTAAGTGCCAGCCACATTTCAGTTCCTCTCAGTGTCAAATGTTTTGTAAATAGTCTGTGCTCTCTCATTTTAGGGGCATTTACTGGGGGGGTGGGATTATTTAAGGTAGTAAAACTATATATCTTTTTTTCAGTAGAACCTGAGCTTTATGTGTATTTACACTTCTGGAACATGATTTATAGCTCTAAATACAAAAAACAAAAAAGGAAAATGTATATTTTTCATAATATTGGGATTTATACCAGAAACATATTTTATTTTATGGACAGAAATTCAACTGATTGAGAAAGCCTCATGCCTCATACCTGATATGTGTAGTTTTATGGAGATTTCTGACTTGGAACATTAGGTTCACCCCAGGAAACCATATAGTTTTAAAAATTACACATTTTGTCAAATCCCAAATGGGTAACCATGACTTTCAATTCCTGAAGTACCAAACAGTAATGCTTTTGTGAATTTAGCAGTTTTTATTAAAAAAATTATGAAAATTCAAAAGAATTGCCTCAAAGCTTCCACTTTCAAGCATTATATCTCCCACATAACATTAGGTACCAAGGAAAAATATCCTAAATATGAGAGCCAAGGATTCACTGAACAGTTTGATGCCCATTGTGCATGGGATCACCAAAGTATCTGGCATTTGGAAACCACAAAAGGAAATTACTGCATACTAATTGACCTGGAGATCACTTTGGCTACTGAAAATTCAACATATTTATTGCATTTTTTGTGGGATAAAAACATAAAACAATAAGTTGAGCCCCCAAAACGATATATTTTTGAAAAGTACACATTTGGGTGAAATGCTTTCCCAAAATCAGCGGTTTTGAAGAAATCAAACCTTCCATTTGTTATTTATAGCATGCGTTAAAAATGTTATTGCATCTAATTTTTTGCGTCTTAATGCATGATTCACTAAAAGCATACTTGCGTTAATTTACACGCGATGCTGCTTGCGTTATTTTATAATATAAAGAAACCTCGCACTACAGTTAATTTAGGGTGCACAGTATTTCAGAGTTCTCAAATGTGAAATGTAGTGTTATAGACACAATAAAGTCGGAAACTGGCACACCTAATTAAGTTAAAATATAACTTTTACTTTTAAACGGTTAAAATCCTGTTAAAACAAATAGAAAAGACAAGAAGAAGAAAATTTAAAAAATTCTAGCTCACACCCTGATCGAGTGCTAAATATAGTGGTTACACTTCTGACTATTTGCAGAATATCTACTTTCTTAGTTAATTGCTTGCACTAGGAGCGTTCATGGTACTAGCAGGGTTGATTCATACACTGTCCTGTGTGGTCTTTGTACTGTAAAAACAGTGGCAGTTCTATTTGACACACTTAGATACTGTAGCTTATAATGTATCTATATTGGTAGTGGATTTGTCAATTAGTAACATATGTAGCGATAGCTTATAAACGTTTATAGAGTCTCTTGTGTGATTTATGACTCATCCAAAAAACAGTGGCAAACCTGTTTCCCAGCTAAGTATATTTCAGGGAAGGATAACACTATACCAATGTAATAAACTTTATTGATTCACCATTGATGTATTGTGTGTGTATTTATTTTCGCCGCTTATTTGTAACAAGGATCAGGTAAGTTATACAAGTCCTTACCCCAATGACACCACACCAGTATAATAAACTTTATTAATTCGCCATTGGTGTATTGTGTGTGTGTTTATTTTCACTGCTTACTTATAACAAAAGTCAGGTAAGTTGTCTGGGTCCTCACCCCAAAGGAACTCCTACGTTTGTCCCCCAAGCAGGTAAGTCTCACAATTATAATAAAAAAAAAAAATTAAAAAAAAAATAAAATTGAGCTCGGGGATATTCAATACGTATGTTATGTTTAATTAATAAAGAGCCTACTACTTTATTCTTAGGAGCTCTAAATGCTGGAGACCAATATTTATTTGCCGTTTGTATACGAGTTTAGCTACTCCTTATTGCCCTCGTAATTAGCACTGTGTCTCCTACAACTCCTGTGGCGAGTTATATGCCTATGTGACTTACCCTCTGTCTCCTAAGAATTAACCAGTCAGAGAGTTCCGCTGCTGGTTTTAAATCAATCTATTTCAAGAAAAACTCAATGCCCATATGTCAAAGCGATCCTTGAGCTTCCTATGAACAGCTTACGTAGAGTCAATTCGAATTCACACAATCCTTACTAGTGTTTACTTAGGTGGTTTTCCGCAAAGCAACGGTTGCAGTTTATAATTATACTCTATTTTAACTCTTGGCTACATAAAAGCAGTTCTCGCAAATATTTGCCTTAGAGTACGGCGCTCTTATATATTTGTTTCTAGGAATCTATATCAACTATCCCATACGTTGCCTCAGCTAAAGGAGGCTTTCTAAATTACTTTACCAACTGCCGTCACTTCTCTGATCCTATAACTGGATCTGTGTGAGAAGTGTTTGTTATCAAACGCACTTAGGTGATTCCACCCCATTAACACATTGGTTGCCTGAAAGTGTAGCAGATCCCACTGGGCGACTGTTAGTATTTTTGTATTATAAGCTTGCTGATGCGAAGGATATTTCCAAACAGCTTACTAGTTAGCCGCTTAATTCCCACAGTTGTTCTCCGGAATGATCCAGTTTCTAACAAGGTGAGTTTTCTAATTTAGGTTAAAGCATATTGTCTCCGATCATACCCATTGTTACGGCGCTTTAAATATTACCACCCGATCAGTGCAGAGGTGGTCCAAACTTATATACAACTAACTCAGACCAGTATTAACTTTGCCGATCGAAACCCTGTGCCTACACCTTTGTTTATTATCTCGGCACCAGGGATTTACGATTAACCCGAAGGTTTATGGTTATAGCGCGATTTCTTATTCTTAATCAGAAAAAAAATTTTCTTAGCCAAAGAGTTATTTATTATATCTATAGTTGTTCGTGTTTATCCCTTAATCACAGAAGTTTCTACTTATTATATCAACAGTTGCTTACGTTTATCCGTTATCACCAAGGTTTCTCCTTGTTAATATTTTAACGACACTAGAAAACCAAAAACACCCACCCGGGTAGCTTGTCGGGGATCCCTGTGCCTACACCTCTATTTATTACCTCGGCACGGGATTGAACCAACAGGTTCTACCGACAAGTTACAGCTATTCCGGTTTTACAGTTTTGAATTCTGCCGACAAATAACGGCTATTCCTGTTTCAAAGTTTAAATTCAGAAAGACCACCAGTCTACATTACTGGATAAAAAATCCGAAAATCACAACAGAGACGAAAACGTTTTCGTCCCAACCCAACTGGATGGATTTATAAAAAGTTTTTATAAATAAATAAACTCCAATAATTGTGTGAAGACATCTAGTGTTCAGTGAAAGCAATTAATATTATTGATTGGTGCATCTATTATTGATCGTCCCATCTGTGCCACTTCCTGCTGGCTGAATTCTCTGGATGAGCTGGGGAGCCGGTGGCCCTGCACTGTAGGATAGGAACCAATCAGCAGCTAAGCTGACCTGATAGGGAACTAAAGCCTACAGCATATATACACAGACACGGTAAAAACGTCCTTAAACTTACAGTCCACATGTCTGGACACAGTAACACTCTTATCACTTTTATACTTTTCAATCACTTATATTTTAAACTATTTCGTTTCTAGTACGATTCTGTATAGTCATTTCTTAATAGGTATGCTATATGATATTGCACATCACTATTAAACCACATAGGTATTATCATTTCAAGCACAGGCTGGTTAATCCTTGCTCTCTTCCAGCTTTCTCTCCTTCTTTTCAAGTTATTTAACACTTACATAGTTATAATAAGCTCATACTGAATTCGCTGAATAAAAAATGAAAAATAAATAAAAACTGATAATATATAATGAAAGAGAAACTTAGATCAATTGCAAATGAGTGTTTAAAGAATGCTTCGTAACTTCATACTGGGACTATTCATAATATAAATGCTGAATGAAAATATGATAAGGAAGTCGTGTCACAAACCTATTGGCTGAAAAGATACCAGCAACCGGATTGGTTCAAATGGATTTAAAAGCACCTTGATGAGAACGACCAAAAGATTTCGCCTTGAGAAAGCTCTATGCGAAACGCGCGTTGGCGTTTCACACACCTGATCGAGTGTATCCTGTGCCGAGGTAGTACCCATGGTTGTAGGCACAGGAACTCTTGACCTTCTATTGATTTGCTGTCCAGTAATGTAGACTGGTTAAGTTATTGTTTGGCGTTTCACACACCTGATTGAGTGTATCCTGTGCCGAGGTAGTACCCATGGTTGTAGGCACAGGAACTCTTGACCTTCTATCGATTTGTTGTCCAGTAATGTAGACTGGTTAAGTTATTGTTTGGAAGCGATTTGAGGCTTTTGACTCGGAATAATTGCAATTGATTGGTTCAAACCTGTGCCGAGGTACAAACTATGGGTGTAGGCACAGGAGTCTCTGTTGTGATTTTCGGATTTTTTATCCAGTAATGTAGACTGGTGGTCTTTCTGAATTTAAACTTTGAAACAGGAATAGCCGTTATTTGTCGGCAGAATTCAAAACTGTAAAACCGGAATAGCTGTAACTTGTCGGTAGAACCTGTTGGTTCAATCCCGTGCCGAGGTAATAAATAGAGGTGTAGGCACAGGGATCCCCGACAAGCTACCCGGGTGGGTGTTTTTGGTTTTCTAGTGTCGTTAAAATATTAACAAGGAGAAACCTTGGTGATAACGGATAAACGTAAGCAACTGTTGATATAATAAGTAGAAACTTCTGTGATTAAGGGATAAACACGAACAACTATAGATATAATAAATAACTCTTTGGCTAAGAAAATTTTTTTTCTGATTAAGAATAAGAAATCGCGCTATAACCATAAACCTTCGGGT
Organism: Xenopus tropicalis; assembly: GCF_000004195.4. NCBI lineage: Eukaryota > Metazoa > Chordata > Amphibia > Anura > Pipidae > Xenopus > Xenopus tropicalis. The sequence continues at coordinate 44,155,090 of NC_030685.2, forward strand.
TAATCGTAAATCCCTGGTGCCGAGATAATAAACAAAGGTGTAGGCACAGGGTTTCGATCGGCAAAGTTAATACTGGTCTGAGTTAGTTGTATATAAGTTTGGACCACCTCTGCACTGATCGGGTGGTAATATTTAAAGCGCCGTAACAATGGGTATGATCGGAGACAATATGCTTTAACCTAAATTAGAAAACTCACCTTGTTAGAAACTGGATCATTCCGGAGAACAACTGTGGGAATTAAGCGGCTAACTAGTAAGCTGTTTGGAAATATCCTTCGCATCAGCAAGCTTATAATACAAAAATACTAACAGTCGCCCAGTGGGATCTGCTACACTTTCAGGCAACCAATGTGTTAATGGGGTGGAATCACCTAAGTGCGTTTGATAACAAACACTTCTCACACAGATCCAGTTATAGGATCAGAGAAGTGACGGCAGTTGGTAAAGTAATTTAGAAAGCCTCCTTTAGCTGAGGCAACGTATGGGATAGTTGATATAGATTCCTAGAAACAAATATATAAGAGCGCCGTACTCTAAGGCAAATATTTGCGAGAACTGCTTTTATGTAGCCAAGAGTTAAAATAGAGTATAATTATAAACTGCAACCGTTGCTTTGCGGAAAACCACCTAAGTAAACACTAGTAAGGATTGTGTGAATTCGAATTGACTCTACGTAAGCTGTTCATAGGAAGCTCAAGGATTGCTTTGACATATGGGCATTGAGTTTTTCTTGAAATAGATTGATTTAAAACCAGCAGCGGAACTCTCTGACTGGTTAATTCTTAGGAGACAGAGGGTAAGTCACATAGGCATATAACTCGCCACAGGAGTTGTAGGAGACACAGTGCTAATTACGAGGGCAATAAGGAGTAGCTAAACTCGTATACAAACGGCAAATAAATATTGGTCTCCAGCATTTAGAGCTCCTAAGAATAAAGTAGTAGGCTCTTTATTAATTAAACATAACATACGTATAGAATATCCCCGAGCTCAATTTTTTTTTTTTATTATAATTGTGAGACTTACCTGCTTGGGGGACAAACGTAGGAGTTCCTTTGGGGTGAGGACCCAGACAACTTACCTGACTTTTGTTATAAGTAAGCAGTGAAAATAAACACACACACAATACACCAATGGCGAATTAATAAAGTTTATTATACTGGTGTGGTGTCATTGGGGTAAGGACTTGTATAACTTACCTGATCCTTGTTACAAATAAGCGGCAAAAATAAATACACACACAATACATCAATGGTGAATCAATAAAGTTTATTACATTGGTATAGTGTTATCCTTCCCTGAAATATACTTAGCTGGGAAACAGGTTTGCCACTGTTTTTTGGATGAGTCATAAATCACACAAGAGACTCTATAAACGTTTATAAGCTATCGCTACATATGTTACTAATTGACAAATCCACTACCAATATAGATACATTATAAGCTACAGTATCTAAGTGTGTCAAATAGAACTGCCACTGTTTTTACAGTACAAAGACCACACAGGACAGTGTATGAATCAACCCTGCTAGTACCATGAACGCTCCTAGTGCAAGCAATTAACTAAGAAAGTAGATATTCTGCAAATAGTCAGAAGTGTAACCACTATATTTAGCACTCGATCAGGATGTGAGCTAGAATTTTTTAAATTTTCTTCTTCTTGTCTTTTCTATTTGTTTTAACAGGATTTTAACCGTTTAAAAGTAAAAGTTATATTTTAACTTAATTAGGTGTGCCAGTTTCCGACTTTATTGTGTCTATAACACTACATTTCACGCTTGCGTTATTTTAGTCACAAAGACTATTTTTGTGTGGTATTTGACTGAACTCGCGCTAATCAACGCACCGCTTACAAATAATCGCTGTGTGCAAAAAACGCACGCCATGTTAGCCATACATGCCATTATTTTCGGAAAATTACTGTACTGAAAATGACCATTTCCCTGCAAACTGGAGGCTGCATCACTCTAGGGCCAACACATACTTGAATAAATAACACTGCAAAGTCCATATTTTATTGGCAAAAGCTCATTAACTGTACTTTTCTTTAATTACCACCTGCCTCAAGTAGATGTTAATTTTCGCACAGACAAATACAATATTTAGCGCGTCTAAGTGTTTGTGAATCATGCGTTATTGTTATTCCGGCCTGCAAATTAATGCATGCGATAAAATTAATGGAAAAATGTGGTAGTGTGGAAATTAACGCACGCGATATGCGACTTAACACATGCGTTAATACTTTAGCAAATCGTGCAATTTTTTTGCATCAATTTTAACGCAAAAAAGCGTGTGATAAAACTTATCGACCTTTAGTGAATCAGCCTTCTTATAAAATAAATAGCTACGGGTCCATTGAACAGTTTTTTGCAGTAGAAAGATGTATTTACAAAGCTAAGATACATGTAGAAATTTTTATGTAGTTTCTGAAAATTGTCTCAAAGCTTGCATTTTACCCTATTCTATATCCTACATTTTGTAATGTACCAACATAAAACATTCTAAATATGAATGCTAGGCGCCTACTGAACAGTTAGATGCCCAATATGCATAAATTTACCAAACTATGTGGCTTACAAAGGCACCAGAATGAAAATAGTGAACATGAATTTTCACGTCTGCCACTCTGAATGCTGCAATATAAGCTCCCAGTATGTGTATTATGTGCCATAAGACCCCCTAACAGTAAGAGACCCCAGAAAACCATATATTTTCCAAAAGTATACATTCTGACAAATCAAAAATGGTTAAATACATCTTTCTACTGCAAAGCTACTAACAAGCTACAAAGCTATGCTAAACATAATGGTTTTTTATGACATTTCTGAAAATCACCACAAAGCTTGCATTTCACCCCATTATGTACCCCAAATTTTGTAACATATGAACATGAAACATTCTACATATGAACCTCAGTGGTCTACTGAACAGTTTGATGTCCAATATGCATAGATTTACCAAACTATGTTGTGTACAAAGGCACCCAAATCAATATATAGTAGAAAAAATGTCCATGGACCTAGTCTACTCTGCAGTCAGAATCACAGTTTGAGTATTTTGGCTTGGGCAAATTAGTTTTACGGACAAAATCAACCAAACACCACCTATGCAGAACTGAAAATGCAATAGTAACCAAAAGTAACTACAATACAAAAGGTATTGTGCAGTAGAGAACACACTATGCACCACAAAAACACAAAAGCATGTAAGTGTGTGTGTGTGTGTACACTTGCCAAAATGCGTGTTGTGTGTGTGCAAGTAAGTGTGAGTGCTGTGAATGTGTAAACCCCCCCATAATGTATGTGTCTGTGTAAGTATAAGGGGCTGATTTACTAAGACACGAATTCGAATCCGAATTGAAAAAATTCCGATTGGAAAACGAACATTTTGCGTCTTTTTCGTATTTTTGCGATTTTTTTCGGCGCCTTTACGACTTTTCGGAAATTGTCGCGACTTTTTCGTTACCAATACGATTTCCGCGAAAAAACGCGAGTTTTTCGTAGCCATTACGATTCGCTCGTATCTTGTCGCAACTTTTTCGTATTGAGGGCTCGTAAGCGGCGGCCGAAACTTTCAGACTTAGCATGATTTTGGAAGCCTCCCATAGGACTCAATGGCACCCTGCAGCTCCAACCTGGCCCAAGAAAAGTCACCATACTGAAACTTGAATGAATCCGAACGCTACGAAAAAATCGCAACATTTTGCGCAACTTTTGGAATGGCTCCAAAAAAGGCGCAAGTTTTAACGCTATGAAAAAATCGCCAGATTTTGCGCAACATTCGGATGGCAACGAAAAAGTCGCGATAAAGTTCCGAAAAAAACGCCAAATACCGATCATTACAAAAAAAACGCAATCAGACGCATTCGGCCGGTTCGTGAGTAAGTAAATGGGCCCCTAAGTGTTTATTAGTGTAATAAGGGTGCATTTGTGTGGTTTTTTTCACTTACCTGAGGTTGGCAGGCAGGCAGATCATCCTTGAGGAGGCAGGAGGGACCCAGGAACTGGAGGAGCCATCTTCAGTGAGTGGGCAGGGGTGAGGCAGGAGACTAGCAAATAACAGGCACGTAGTAACCACATGCTTGCCACTTCCTATGGGGCCACTAATTCCTCACCTCTATTCGTTGCCTAGGGGCTGATAAACGAGAAGGAGAGAAGGAGCAGCTTTAAAAGCCGATCCTTTGCTCCCAAACCCGGAAGTGCCGCAGACTGTAGAATCTACAATCAGACCTTTAATCCACAGACGGTAGATTCTACAATCTCTGGCACTTAAAGGGTTAAATGTGGAAATTGGTCTATAATCTAAGGAGGTCAGTAACCTCACATATGAGAACTGTGTTATTAAACTCTTCAGGATCTCTCTAGAACCATGCTACAGTATCTAAATGGAAAATGTTGAAGCCTCTTACTGACCTGAGGGAAAAGAGTATTCCTTACAGATGGGGCTATCCCTTTGTTCTAACAGCAAACAAGGATGGGACTCTAGCAGTGATAAATTGCCCACTAACACAGAAATTTCCTAAAAAACTGCATCTACTATCATTAGATTTACCTGGATGGTTACCTGATCCAGTGCAAATGTTTGAACTTCAGGGAGACTGGACACAGGCACCCATCCCTAAAAAAACACCTTGTACTCCCAGAACTCCTAAAGACAAGACAAGACTTTCTTTCAACTAAAACAGGTTGCTGGAAAACATACAATGGTCATTGAACTTTCACCTGAGATGTTTGGACTTTGTTTTATGCGCTGACCCTGGACCTGCCTGGTACCTGCTTCTTCTACAGTGACTAGGATAGAGACACTTAAATGTTATACTTCAGCATTAGTGATGGACAAAATTTTTCGTCAGGCATGGATTCCACTTTCGCCGTTGGCAGATGTTTTCACGAAACAGGCACCGAAATTCGTAGCACAACAAAAAATTTTTGGCAAAGCGAAATGGGACAGATTTGCTCCTCATTACTCAGCATAACAATATTTTGAGAATGAAAACCAATTTGGACATTGTACCACCATGTGAGGAACACAGACATTGACCTGACTGTGTTCAGCTTTAACGAGAGTGGACTTGAGTAAACTAAGATCTTTACCAGTTGGTTTCCAGAAGCATCTTGGTTAAAGGTTATTTGTTTGTTATTATAATTAAGGTTGTTACAGTAACTTCTCTCCACTCCTCTGGAGTAGTTAAGAATATACAATATTTTACTACAGTATGTTACTATGTTAAATATATGATCCTATCCACCTTTGTCACTGTTAAACTATTTCAGCGAAGAGGACCCCCCCCCATTAAGTTTACTGCGGCAAATCATTTACACTTTACTTTTACCACTCTTAGTTAGCTGTACTGTTTTCCCCTCCCTAACTTCTCCTTTTCCTGTACTGCAAGCTGCCAGCAAGTATTGCAAATTTCAGCATAGTAGTTTAGTATGTAGATCCAACCCACCAGAATGGCTGACCTAACAAATATGGACTGCACTGTCCTTTCTTTTAATGTCAATGGTATTAATGAACCTGTCAAGAGAGAACAGATTTTTTGTGTGTAAAAAAAAGTAATGCTAAGATAGTGATGATCCAAGAGTTCCATTTTAAAGAAAACCATTCTCCAACTGTGAGCCATAAGTTGTACCCTCATATATTCATGAGCAACAATCCTACAAAGAAAGCCACTGGGCTTCTTACTTTGATAAATAAGGAGCTACCATTTAAACACTTTCTGACAATGAGGAGTGGTTCTTAATGATTAAAGGCAAATTGGCTGACCAAACATGTACAATTGCAAATGGCCATGTTCCCAGTTCCGGGCAAATTTCCTATATCAGGCATTTTTTGAAAGTCCTAGGAAACTTTAGCGAAAGGTTAATAATATTGGGGGGAGACTTAAAAGTTACACTGAACCCATTAATAGTCTCCTCCTCAAAAAGGAGTAATATATCATATAAAGGACTCAAAGAGGCCAAAAAACCTTTAGCAGAAATTCAACTGGTTGATGTATGGTGGGCATTAAAACCAAAAAAGAGAGACTATACTCATTTTTCTAAAACGTTCACAATTTATTCAAGAATTAATTATATAGTCACTTCACAACAATAGTTGCATTTATTCACTCAGGCAGATAAAGGAAATTCCCACCTATCCGACCATTCCCTGGATAAAACAAAATTTACAATTCCACGGACATCCAGATCAGAATCTAATTGGCGTTTTAACAACTTTTTATTACATAGAGATACCATTAAAAAGCATATACAATTCTGGATGGCCCAAATAGTTCATAACAATTCTTTGAAAGTTATCTCCCGGCAACAATCTGGGAAACACCAAAGTGTGTTTTGAAAGGCCACCTGCACTTTGCAGTAATCAAAAAAGAGATAAAAGATAAAGAAGTAAGTTACTAGGCGCTATAACTCTTTTAAAGTAAACACACAAAGCAATTCTATCATAAAAACACCTTAACTACAGTAGGGAGCAAAAGGCTACATTACTTAATGCATCTTATTTGAGAACTAAACAAAGAAATTATGAACTAGGAGACAAGTGCAATAAGCATTTCACACAAATCCTCAAGAAAATCCAACCCCTAACCCAGATAATGTCAATTAGGGACCATAATAATATCACACACTATGATACCAAAGAAATAGTAAGGGCTCTGGTACACGGGGAGATTAGTCGCCCGCGGCAAAACTCCCTGCTCGCGGGCGACTAATCTCCCCGAGTTGCCTTCCCTCTGCCATCCCACCGGTGAACATGTAAGTCGCCGGCGGGATGGCAGACGCGGCTGGGCGATTTCGGGAAATCGCAGAAAAAGCCTCGCGAGTCTTTTTCGGCGATTTGCGCGAAATCGCGCCGCCGCGTCTGCCATCCCGCCGGCGACTTACATGTTCACCGGTGGGATGGCAGAGGGAAGGCAACTCGGGGAGATTAGTCGCCCGCGAGCAGGGAGTTTTGCCGCGGGCGACTAATCTCCCCGTGTACCAGAGCCCTAAAAGCTTTTCATGAATACTACCAGTCCCTATATAAACTAAGGTCAACTAATCCACCTGCAGAACACATAGATAAGATAGACACAGTGAGGCAGGCCTTAGTAGGGATCTTTTTCTTTAGTGGAAATAAAAGAATGTATAGATATTTGCATAATAATAAAAATAATAATTGCATATTTTAACTCAATCTCCGATGCCAAAGGTTTCCACCCACAAGCCCAGGAAGCACATATTACTATAATACCTAAACAAGATAAAGACTCCCATCTCCTTAATCAATATAGACATGAAAATGTATGCAAAAATATTAGGCAATAGAAAAAAGTTATACTTATATACACAAACTCCTGTGTGTTGGTTGGTCTTAAATAGTAAATGAGCAACAGAAATTCAAGCTATTTTATACTACAACAGTAGAAATGTTGTGCTTCAAAATTAAATATGTCTAGATGTTGGGGGCAGCTTGATTACAATATGAGATTAAAGCTCAGCACAGAAAAATTCACACATTTTCTATTCATTCCTGTGTTTTTTTTAGAAACGTATTTATCAGTGGGTGAGTTATAGTTTAGCATTTGTCAAATAAGCTTCAAACAAGCCCATAGGAAAGAATAGAAAGTATGTAATTTTTTGGGTGTGAGGTCTAATCTCACATTTTGAGCAATGTGCCCTATAATGTAAATGACAATTCTTAGGAAAACACCGACATATATTGAGTTTACCTGTTGTATCAGTATCAGAAGTTCCTTTCATGCCAGTTATTGTGTCAAGACCAAGGGGCTGATTTACTAAGACACGATTTCGAATTGGAAAAATTCCGATTGGAAACAAACATTTTGCGACTTTTTCGTATTTTTTGCGATTTTTTCGGCGTCTTTAAAATTTTTGCGTAAAAACGCGAGTTTTTCGGCGTCTTTACGATTTTTGCGTAAAAACGCGAGTTTTTCGGCGTCTTTGCGAAAGTTGCGCAAAGTCGCGATTTTTTCGTAGTGTTAACACTTGCGCGCAAAGTCGCGCCTTTTTCGTAGCGTTAAAACTTAAAAGGCGCGACGTTTCGCACAAGTTTTAACGCTACGAAAAAATCGCGACTTTGCGCAACTTTCGTAATGGCTACGAAAAACTCGCGTTTTTACGCAAAAATCGTAAAGACACCGAAAAACTCGCGTTTTTACGCAAAAATTGTAAAGACGCCGAAAAAAATCGAATCATTACGAAAAAAGCGCAATCGGACGCATTCGGCCCGTTCGTGGGTTAGTAAATGGGCCCCCTAGTGTAGTTGAGATTTCAAGTATTCAAACAAGTCAATAAAAGCCATTAAAAGTATAAACTTAACAGTCCACAAATAAGTGGCTGATTTAAATGATGTCTTAAAAAACTCTGTAATGCAGCTGCATTCAGAGTTTAAGATAAGGAGATTTTCTTACCTGAAAAATCCTTTTCTCATAGGCCTGTACTGTCACTGCAGGGTGATTGGATTTAGTTGTTCCTCTCTGGAGGCAGGACAAACTCAGTCGGCCCTACCTGTAAGTGCAGGACAACCGGGTAAGTCCAAAAGCCGTCCAAAATAGGGGGTGCTAACAAAAGGGAACTAAACAGGTATGATCAGAGGTTGAACTAGTAAAAAAAGGCAGGAACTAGCTATGTGCCACTGCTGCTTATAGTACTTTCCTGACCAAGGTCCTTCTGACTAGGTCTTCTGGCTAAGTCAGAAAAAGCTAGTATGTTTTTAAATATGCTAAATGACAACTTCTTATTTCCTGCAGGTTTAAGAACCTACTAGAAATGACTCTATTTTGGACCTGGTAATATCTAATAATACTGAACTCATCTCTAACATTTGTGTGGGTGAGCATTTAGGGACCATTGATCATACCATGGTCTCCTTTGAGAGACAGCTCTATAATTAATTAAACGCTAATTAGACCGCTCTATATTAACTAAAACGCTCAATTTTAGACGTGCAGACTTTGCCAGTATAAGGGCATCTCTGCAATGTGTAAACTGGGAAAGGCTTTTCATAGGGTTAGACACAGAAGGAAAATGGAACATCTTTAAAACATTGTTTTGCAAGTATACAGATCAGTATATTCCCCTTTTAAGCAAGGAAAGACATTGAAAAGCAAAATCTTTATGTCAGTGCAGGACAACCGGGTAAGTCCAAAAGCTGTCCGAAACAGGGGGTGCTAACAAAAGGGAACTAAACGGGTATGATCAGAGGTTGAACTAGTAAAAAAAGCCAGGAACTAGCTATGTGCCACCGCTGCTTATAGCACTTTCCTGACAAAGGTCACTTCTCAAGAGGCCATACCATCTAACTTGGAAAACTTGGAAAAGGTGTACAAGGAGCTCCAAGTAGCTGCTTTGCATACAGCATCTATAGACGCAAAGTTGTGAAAAGCCCATTAGATACTTACTTTCTTAGTGGAGTGTGCCTTCTTTCCCCCATAGATCTATAAGCTTCTAATATTGCTGTGACTATCAATCTTCCTAAGGAGCATTTAGAGGCCTGTAGACCAGATATGGCATCTGACTGAATTCAACAGCTACTATTGCAAATGGAGGATGCTTCACAACTAGGTCAAGTTGGTATTATGGGGGACATTAATTATCCAGACATTGACTAGACTAATGGGGTGGCTAAGTCAGAAAAAGCTAGTAGGTTTGTAAATATGCTAAATGACAACTTTTTATTTCCGGCAGGTTCAAGAACCTACTAGAAATGACTATTTTGGACCTGGTAATATCTAATAATACTGAACTCATCTCTAACATTTGTGTGGGAGAGCACTTAGGGACCATTGATCATAACATGGTCCCCTTTGAGATAATACTGCAGAGACAGTTCTATAAGGGATTAACTAAAACACTCAATTTTAGATGTGCAGACTTTACCAGTATAAGGGCATCTCTGCAATGTGTAAACTGGGAAAGGCTTTTCATAGGGTTAGACACAGAAGGAAAATGGAATGTCTTTAAAACATTGCTTTGCAAGTATACAGATCAGTATATTCCCTTTTTAAGCAAGGACAGACATCGAAAAGCAAAACCTTTATGGCTGATGTCACGATTACGCCACTTCAGATGCACGTGACTACTGTCTGTCTAGAGGGTCACCTGCTCAGTCTCACACACCTTGCACACAGGTCAGACTAGTGTCACAGCACCCCAAAGACCAACCAACATTCACAAACTCATACACAACTTGTTGCCACCACTCTCATACTTCTTACACTGGCGATGAGAGATGCCAAGCACTCTAGTAGTAAAAGGGTTAATTTAAGGAACTGACACACATATATTAGCATACAGCATGCAGAGTGCTAAGGCACACACTCGGAGGGTAAGTTCACTTTAGAGCATCAACGACAAACGTATTAAATTTTATATTTAATATTATAAAAGGTATAACAGTGCATATATACAAGATTTTACAAAAAGGAAATACGATAAAATAAGTACAAACAGTTTTGTAAAACAAAAGGGAAAAACACAGAAGTCCTATACTGTACCAAGCAAAGTCCTTCTAGTCCTGGAGGAAAGGGGAAACCACGGGATAAACCTCCAATCAAAATTGGTCCTCCAAAAAAAATCCAAGTGTAGTCAAAAGAGCTGAATATTTATCCCAGTTTGCAAGGGCATCAGGTAACTGGACACGCCCCTCTTCCTCAGGAATGCAAGGGGTGTTGACATTAGCAGGACACAGTGTGAGTTTTATGACCTCCTGAGTGTATGGACTGGACCAATAACTCCTTTTGGGAACATAAATAAAATTCTGAAATTAAATTCATCAATTTTATATGATCCCACCGGTCCCATACAGATTAAACATCAATACTGTGTGACCTGCCCCTGCCCAGATATTCCTATCTGACATACCCAAAGCCAGTCATGTTTGGAGTCGTTTGACAGGCCATATTAAATTAAACATATACTCAGGTTTTGGTACCTCTAGTATAAATGGTATGGGTTCTGGGACAATAAATGTGTGTGAGTTTAGGTTATGGTGTGACCTCCAAATCACCTATGATGGGTCCTGATGTGAACTTTAAGTCACCCCCATGTGGGCTTTCACTCCCCACATGGCATGGCTCTTATCAACCAGGGCTTAGAGCAGGGCATCCCAGGTTGTAAGGCCTTTACACATGGATGGTTTCAGACCCTAGTGACCAGAGGCCTGTTATATTGTTCTGGCATATTAGATTTTTGGGATACCTTGGCCTGCTTGATTAACCCTTACAGACCTATATCATGACAGCTGAATAAAAGTGTTAGTGTCGAGGTTGGTAAGAAAAAACGTGCTTTTAAAGCCTTCAAGTTAGCTGGGACAGCTGAAACTTTCATCAGGTACAAGGAAGCAAATAACGCATACAAAAAAGCTATCAGGCAAGCTAAAATAGAGCTGGAAAGGTGTATTGCAGCTAAGAGTAAAAATAATCCAAAATGATTTTTAATTACGTGAAAAGTAAAAAAATGAAGCAAGAAGGGGTGGGAACCTTATTATCACGGGGGGGGGGTAAGTTGGTTGATGAGAACAGGGGAAAAAAATTATACTCTCATTTTTCATCTGTATATACATCTGAGGAGCCAGCTAATGAAGGCTTCCCTTTTAATATATCCAGTTCTAGTAATATAGCTACTGATGCATGGGTCACTCGGGAAGAGTTTCAAAAGAGACTTGAACATGTAAAGGTAAACAAAGGTGCAGGACTGGATGGTATTCATCCCAGGGTATTAACCAAGCTTAGTGCTGTGATTGCCAAGCCTTTTCATTTAATTTTTCAGGATTCATTGAGGTCTGGCATGGTGCTGAGAGTCTGGTGAATTGCTAATGTGATGCCGTTATTTAAAAATGGATCCTGTTCTCAGGCTGAAACAAATTTACACGGGGGCAACAAAGACAATGAATTTTAGGAAGGCAAATTTTAGCTCCTTAAGGGCAGCACTTCAGGGCATAGATTGGGGCATTATGTTTTCTGATAAAAACACAGAGCAGAAATGGTTGTCATTTAAAATGATATTAAATCATTACTGTTCTCAATTTATTCCATAAATAAGAAAAAGTAGAAGTGTTAAGAATCACCCTATGTGGCTTAACTCTGAGGTAAAGAAGTTAATAGGGAAAAAAAGGAAAGCTTTTAAGAAATATAAGTCAGAGGGGACAGTAGCTGCATTTAATGAATATAAACACTATAACAAGTGTTGTAAAACAGCAATCCGGAAGGCAAAGATAGAAAATGAGAAGTGCATCGCGGCAGAGGCCAAGACTAACCCCAAAAAGTTTTTTAAGTATATTAATAGTAAAAAGATGCAGGTTGAGGGTGTGGCCCCATTGAGTTATAGTAACAATATGGTTACAGTGGATACAGAAAAGGCAGATGTGCTAAACCAGTTCTTTTCTTCTGTGTAAACAGTAGAGGAGCCAGAGTGCCAAGTCCCACCCAATAGCTGCACTTGCCTCAGCTCCAACTACACAGTGGTTGACACAGGATATGGTGCTTAAAGGGTTACACAAGATAAATGTAAACAAGGCACCTGGGCCAGATGGAATACACCCTCAGGTACTGAGAGAGCTAGGGTCAGAATTACAGTGGCCCTTGTTTCTGATATTCTCAGACTCGCTTTCATCAGGTATGGTACCTACGAATTGGAAGAAGACAAATGTCATTCCTATATTTAAAAAGGGAGTAAGATCTCAGCCTGGCAATTGTAGGCCTGTAAGTTTGACATCCGTGGTGGGCAAATTATTTGAAGGCTTGTTAAGGGATCACATACAAAATTATGTACTGGAGAATGCCATTATGAACAATAATCAGCATGGCTTTATGAAGGACAGGTCATGTCAGACCAATTTAATTGCTTTTTATGATGAGGTAAGTAAGAAGCTTTGGATTTTGCCAAAGCATTTGATACCATTTCCCACAAATGACTGCTTTCTAAACTAAGGTCTATTGGTCTTAGTGAAGTCGTTTGCACATGGATAGAAAACTGGCTACAGGATCGGGTACAGAGGGTGGTTGTTAATGGTACATTTTCTACTTGGAATAAGGTTCTCAGTGGGGTCCCTCAGGGTTCTGTTCTGGGTCCACTTTTGTTTAATTTGTTCATAAATGACTTGGGGGAGGGTATTATAAGTAATGTATCAGTGTTTGCAGATGACACAAAACTCTGCAGACCAGTCAATTCTATCCAGGATGTGGCATCCTTGCAGCAGGATCTTGACCAACTGGCAATCTGTGCGGCTAAGTGGCAGATGATATTTATGTGCATAAATGTAAGGTCATGCACCTGGGATGTAAAAATATGCAAGCCACTTATACCCTTAATGGGACTGCACTAGGCAAATCCATAATGGAGAAGGACCTTGGAGTCCTTGTAGATAATAAACTTGGCTGTAGCAAGCAATGCCAGGGAGCAGCTGTAAGGGCAAACAAGGTTTTGAGCTGTATTAAAAGGGGTATAGACTCACGGGAGGAGGGGGTTATTCTTCGCTTTACAGAGCGCTGGTAAGGCCCCATCTAGAATATGCTGTCCAGTTCTGGTCTCCAGTGCTCAAACGGGACATGATTGAGTTAGAGAGGGTCCAGAGAAGGGCAACTAAGTTGGTAAAGGGTATGGAAAGTCTCAGTTATGAAGAAAGACTGGCCAAGTTGGGTCTGTTTACACTGGAGAAGAGGCGCTTAAGAGGTGACATGATAACTATGTATAAACATATAAGGGGATCATATAATAACCTTTCTAATGTTTTATTTACCAGTAGGTCCTTCTAATGGACACGAGGGCACCCACTCCGTTTAGAAGAAGGGAGGTTCCGTTTAAATATTCGGAAAGGATTTTTTACTGTGAGAGCTGTGAAGTTGTGGAATTCCCTCCCCGAATCAGTTGTGCTGGCTGATACATTATATAACTTTAAGAAGGGGCTGGATGGATTCTTAGCAAGTGAGGGAATACAGGGTTATTGGAGATAGCTCTTAGTACAAGTTGATCCAGGACTGGTCCGATTGCCATCTTGGAGTCAGGAAGGAATTTTTTCCCCTCTGCGGCAAATTAGAGAGGCTTCAGATGGGGTTTTTTGCCTTCCTCTGGATCAACTAGTAGTTAGGCAGGTTAGTATATAGGCATTATGGTTGAACGTGATGGACGTATGTCTTTTTTCAGCCCAACTTACTATGTTACTATGTTACTATAGGCCTGTTAGTCTGACATCAGTAGTAGAATAGCTTTTGGTAGTACCCCTAAGGTACATAAGGGATAGGGTATTTGAATACATTGCGGTTAGGGATGTAGCGAACCTCACATAAAAAGTTCGCGAACCCGTTTGCGAACTTCTGCCAAAAAGTGCAAACTTTTGCGAACTTTGCAAACCCCATAGACTTCAATGGGAAGGCGAACTTTGAAACCTAGAAAAGCCATTAATGGCCAGAAAACTGATTTTAAAGTTGTTTAAAGGGTGCCACGACCTGGACAGTGGCATGCAGGAGGGGGATCAAGGGCAAAAATTTATCTGAAAAATACGTTGTTGTAATCAGTAATCAGAAAATAAAAGCAGTCCTTACAAGGACTATTGGGTTACAGCAGATGAGATCAGAAGGACAGTTGCCCACATCAGCTACATACAGAGCAGTAGAAAGTAGATTACTAGTCAGCAAAGCTACCTAAACTGTCACACACAGGCAGAATGTAAAATGGCTGCTGGGCTTCGGTTTATATATGGAAGGGAGTGGTCCAGGGGTGGTCCAGGAGGGAGAGCTGCCTGATTGGCTGCCATGTATCTGCTGGCTCTGGGGTGAGAGGTCAAAATTTGGCTCCAGCTAAGGCGAACCCAAAATTGCGAACATCGCTAAAAGTTTGCGAACTTGCGAACTTGCGAACACCCGATTTTCGTGCGAATTAGTTCTCCGGCGAACAGTTCGCTACATCTCTAATTGCGGTTCACAATACTATAAGTTTGTGCCAGCATGGTTTTATGCCTAACAGATGTTGCTGCAATGGCAATTGATGTCATCTACTTGGACTTTGCTAAAGCGTTTGATACAGTACCTCACAGAAGGCTAATGATCAAATTGAGGAATAATAGCCTAGAACATAATATTTGTAATTGGATAGAGAACTGGCTGAAGGATAGATTACAAAGAGTAGTGGTAAATGGAATATTTTCAAATTGGACCAGTGTTGTTAGTGGAGTACCGCAGGGGTCAGTCCTTGGTCCTTTGCTTTTTAACTTGTTTATTAAAGGAGTAGGAAAGGCTAAGTGACTTTAATCGGGATTTTGACAACAGAAAGAAGAAGGAAGAGGAAACACTCGCTGGTGCGGTTTTATTCTAACAGGGGCACCAGCCTGGGGTAAAAGGTAAGCAATTAAAGTCACTTGGGGGTGCCTAACATTTTGGCACCCCCAAGTGACTTAGCCTTTCCTTCTTTAAACAAGTTAAAAAGCAAAGGACCAAGGACTGAACCCTGCAGTGGGCATAGAATGACCTGGAGGTTGGCATAGAAAGTACTGTTTCTATTTTTGCAGCTGACACTAAATTGTGCAAAACTATAAGTTCCATGCAGGATGCTGCCACTTTGTAGAGCAATTTGACAAAATTGGAAAACTGGAAAGCAAACTGGAAAATGAGGTTCAATGTGGAAAGTTATGTACTTTGGTAGAAATAATATAAACACGAGCTATCTACTAAATGGTAGTTGGTTGGGGGTATCCTTAATGGAGAATCATCTGGGTCTTTTTGTAGTTGTCTAATTCCTGGCAATGTAATTCGGTAGCTACTAAAGTGCTGTCTTGTATTAAAAAGGGCATTGACTCAAGGGATGAAAACATAATTTTGCCTGTTTATAGGTCCCCGGTAAGGCCTCACCCAGCGCCTGATCTCAAATCCGGGCGCCCC
Organism: Xenopus tropicalis; assembly: GCF_000004195.4. Taxonomy (NCBI): domain Eukaryota; kingdom Metazoa; phylum Chordata; class Amphibia; order Anura; family Pipidae; genus Xenopus; species Xenopus tropicalis. The sequence continues at coordinate 44,170,964 of NC_030685.2, forward strand.
GAGGCCGCCCCCCATTCGCACCCCGCCCCCTCCCTGTGCGTGCATGCGCGAACGCAGGAACAATCTCCCCAATTGCGCATGCGGTTACATCCCTCACCCCCGCGGGCATTTAAACTTTCATACGGAGCTAAATTTTGCGCCGCCCTAGGCTCCATACGGAGCTAAAATTTTGTGCCGCCCTAGGCCTGGGCCTTTGTGGCTTTGCCACAAATCCAGGCCTGGCCTCACCTTGTGTATGCAGTGCAGTTTTGGGCTCCAGTCCTTAAGAAGGATATTAATGAGCTGAAGAGAGTGCAGAGATGTGCAACTAAACTGGTAAAGGGGATGGAAGATTTAAGCTATGAGGTTAGACTTTCAAGTTTGGGGTTGTTTTCTTTGGAAAAGAGGTGCTTGCGAGGGGACATGATTACTCTGCACATGTACATTAGAGGGGATTATAGGCAGATAGGGGGTGTTCTTTTTTCCCATAAAAATTATCAATGCACCAGAGGCCACCCCTTAGAAGCTTCCATTTGAAGCAGCGTAGGTGGATTTTCACAGTGAGGGCAGTGAGGCTGTTGAATAGTGATGTAGCGAACATCGCCGAAAATGTTCGCGAACCCGTTCGCGGACTTTCGCCAAAACTCGCGAATATTTGTGAACTTTGCGAACCCCATAGACTTCAATGGGAAGGCGAACTTTAAAACCTAGAAAAGCCATTTCTGGCCAGAAAACTTATTTTAAAGTTGTTTAAAGGGTGCCACGACCTGGACAGTGGCATGCAGGAGGGGGATCAAGTGCAAAAACTTCTTTGTAAAAAAAAATACTTTGTAAAAAAAACGCCAAAAAAAAAACGCCAAAAAATAACGCCAAAAAAAAACCGCAAGCTATTCCTATGTATATGCATAGGCAATAAAACAAAGCGAAAAAACGCGGCGGAAAAACCAAGACGAAAAAACGCGGCGCCAAAAAAAAACGCGGCGAACCCGGCGAACATCGGCAAAAGTCAGCGAGTCGCGCGAATTAGTTCGCCGGCGAACAGTTCGCTACATCTCTACTGTTGAATGCCCTTCCTTGTGATGTTGTAATGGCAGATTCTGTTAATGCCTTTAAGAGGGGCCTGGATGAGTTCTTAAACAAGCATAGTATCCAAGACTATTTTGATACTAATATCTACAGTTAGTATTAATGTTTGTATATATAGTTTATGTATGTGAGTGTATAGATTGGTAAGTATAGGTTGTGTGTGCTGTGTTTACTTGGAAGGGTTACATAGTTATATAGGGTTGAAAAAAGACCATCAAGTTCAACCCATCCAAGTAAACCCAGTACACACAACCCACACCTACCAATCTATACACTCACATACATAAACTATATATACAACCACTAATACTAACTGTAGTTATTAGTATCACAATAGCCATGGATATTCTGATTGTTCAAGAACTCATCCAGGCCCCTCTTAAAGGCATTAACAGAATCTGCCATTACCACATCACTAGGAAGGGCATTCCACAACTTCACTGCCCTCATCGTGAAAAACCACCTACACTTCTTCAAATGGAAGCTCCGTTCCTCTAATCTAAAGGGGTGACCTCTGGTGCGTTGATTGTTTTTATGGGAAAAAAGAACACCCCCTATCTGCATATAATCCCCTGCATATAACGCCTCTTTTCCAGAGAAAACAACCCCAACCTTGACAGTCTAACCTCATAGTTTAAATCTTCCATCCCCTTTACCAATTTAGTTGCACGTCTCTGCACTCTCTCCAGCTCATTAATATCCTTCTTAAGGACTGGAGCCCAAAACTGCACTGCATACTCAAGGTGAGGATTTACCAAGGACCTATAAAGGGGCAAAATTATGTTCTCATCCCTTGAGTCAATGCCCTTTTTTATACAAGACAGCACTTTATTTGCTTTAGTAGCCACAGAAAGACACTGCCTGGAATTAGACAACTTGTTATCTACAAAAACCCCTAGATCCTTCTCCATTAAGGATACCCCCAACAAACTACCATTCAGTAGATAGTTCGCGTTTATATTATTTCTACCAAAGTGCATAACTTTGCACTTATCAATATTGAACCTCATTTTCCAGTTTGCTGCCCAGTTTTCCAATTTTTTTCAAATCGCTCTGCAAAGTGGTTGCATCCTGCATGGAACTTATAGTTTTGCACAATTTAGAGTTGATAGGGGTTAAATTGCTAAATGCTGAATTTACACAATTTTGTTTTGAATCATGAAGGCCTGTGTATGTATTACTTCAGTTGTTATGATTATCCTCATTATCTTGTTCCTTGTCCAAGTTGCTCCGGCCTTGATTATCTCAGCTAATATTCAAGGCTAAGAGATCATAATAAAGCTTCAGCAGCTAATTAAATAATTTCTGTATTTCTGCTAATAATTGCAAGGCATATGTATCTACCCATGATACGTAAGCATAATGGGATGTGTTTTTCTATATACTATATAAGTAATATCAAAACAAAATAAATTTGAACTTGTTTGCAATACACATACTGGTTGTATCGTTTGTACAAGTTCCCTGATCAGCGCACATGCGCAGACGATATCAGATGTTTCCCCGACGCACAGATTAAATCGAACCGGTTCGTGACTGCTTAGATATAGTGCAGAGAAGCACAGACGGAGTTTAAGAGATTAACCCTTACAAGAGTCATCAGCAAAAATAGAAACAGTACTCTCTATTCCCACCTCCAGGTCATTAATAAACAAGTTAAAAAGCAAAGGACCATGGACTGACCCCTGCGGTACTCCACTAACCACACTGGTCCAATTAGAAAATGTTCCAGTTACCACCACTCTTTGTAATCTATCCTTCAGCCAGTTCTCTATCCAATTAAAAATATTATGTTCTAGGCCAATATTCCTTAATTTGATGATTAACCTTCTGTGAGGTACTGTATCAAACGCTTTGGCAAAGTCCAAGTAGATGACATCAACTGCCATTCCAGCAGTTGATGTTGAGTACTTGGTATGAGAATCCTTCTTTCTTCCATAATCTGGTTTTAATACCCAAGTCATCAAATTCAGTCTGTGAATGTATTCTGCAAGAGCTGACTCCTGCGAGAGAAGGTCTGAGACTAGTGGAAGGGGCCACAATTGGAATCTTGGGTCTTTGGAGTTATGTGTTGAATCATGATGCCATGATATCCATGCAGGAAAGGCCCCATGTGTTCACTATTAGTTGAAATATTGCTGGTTTGAGACGCCACTACCTGGGGTCCAATGTGGTTCAACTCAGATAGTCTGCATCTCAATTTTTGATCCCAGGAATGAATACTGCAGATCTGAGGGCTTGATGCACCTCCGCCCATGACATGCCATTGAAGAAGGACATAGAACACTGCTCTCAATTCCAGAGCATTGATGTGAAGCTTGAGTTCTTGCTGATTCTATGTTCCCTGGCATAATTGTGGGGGTCAGAAGTCCTGCCATTTTTTATTGAAAACAAGCAACTTAGAAAAACATACAAAACAAATTACAAAACAAAAGCAGATATTCTATCTTAAATATAAACAAAAATCCATAAATATGGGGGTGACTATACTACTATACTCTGACTATACTATTAAGGAAAGTAGTTTCGGAGCCCAGTAGGCCTGCAGCACTTCCCCAATCCATATGCCTAGTCACAGTGTTAAAGTCACTGCCAAAAACTACCAACTGGACTGTAAAAAGAAAGGACTTAATCCTGCTAAACAGGTCCTTCTTCACCCCGTTTGACTGAGGACCATAAATATTAATCAGGCGAAGATCTTGCCCATTCAGCAGGACATCAAGGACGATGCAACGGCCCATCTTCTACTTCAATCACCCATTTGACTGTCACCTTATGGGTCTTAAAAAGGACTGCCAATCCACTGTAAGGCTCGGCCGCAAGAGACCAATAGGAGGGATTGTGACTCTTTCTTTTTTGGCTTTATGTATATTGGCCAGATGACATAGCTTGGTCTCTTGCAAAAATAAAACTTCTGCCTCAATTTGGGAGAACAAAAAAATAAGCCCATTGCTTGCACTTACAAACCTTACACTCATATTAATTGTCGTAAAGCAAATTGGAGGGGGGGCAGCCATTATAAAGTGATTAAATTTTGGAGGCTTTTGCCTGCCTATTTATCCGAACCCTCCCGCTTAGCTGAGAGCCCAAAGGGAATCCTTTCTGTTTCCTCAACAGGAATATCCTCAAGGTCAGAGGAACAGGAAATATTGGCATCATAGGAATTCTCTAACAGTTCAGCAGTTCCTCTTTCACTAACGCTACCCGATCAGCCTAATATAAGGGCCCAAATCTATTCTCCACAAGGGGAGTATTACCCTTCTCTACCTTCTCATGCCAAGTCTCATTTTACACCTCCTTTTCCTATCCCTTCTAGACTTACCAACCTTAGACCAGCCCTCTTCCCTCTAGGATGAGAGGATGAGGATGGGTAAAGGGGAGAGGTCGGGCGAGGGAGAGAAAAAGGGCAAGGGGAGAGGATAGGTGAGGAGGAGATGATGGGTGATGGGGAGAGGATGGGGGAGGGGATGGGTATAGGCAAGGGGGAGAAGGAGCAACTGAAAGACTCACCGCATTGGTTGACTGAGTTGGCCTACACTTGGGAGGGCCTGCAGCATCCCAGGGTATTGAAGTTGTAGCTCTGGCAAGAGCCGGCTGAGCTGGGGGGGGGGGGCATAATCAGGTTCACCCATCTCTTTAAGAAAAACATCTTTGCATGGCCACTGGCCCCAGTTATGGCCTTTGGCTAGAATGGCCTTGGTTGCAGCCCTTGGTGTATATTGCTGCTGGCCTTGGCTGTGGCCCTTGGAACATGCGGTGGCCGGCCTTGGCACATGGTCTTGGACCTTGGTGCATGTGACTATTGGCCTGTACTGTGGCCTTTGGCACATGTGGCTACCAGTTTTTGTTGGGGTCCTAGGCATGTGTGGTTGCCAGCCTTTGCTGTAGCCCTTGTGGCTGCTGACCTCTGATTTGTCAGGTATGGCTGCTAACCTTTGTTGGGTCTTGTGGAAGGCACAATTACTGGTCCTTGCTGGAAATTTTGTCAGGCATGGCTGCTGACATTTGTTATGGCCATTGGCAAGCAGAGCTGTTGGTTTGGTTTTCTATGACCTTCAGTTTTGTGTGCTTGTTTTTGGTCTTGTGTGCCAATGCTTAGTAGCAATGGCTGGTGTGTTTTGCAGATGCAGTAAATGACCAGTACATCAGTGGTTGCATTTGTAGAGGTTGTCATGAGAGTCAAGAATTGCAAGCACAGTGCTAGCTTGTGTGCTAGCTGTATTTTGCTCTGGTGTTTTGCACGCATGGATTGTAGCTGGCATGTCCACAAGTGCTTTGCTTGCGTGGTGTTTGTTTTGTCAACTAATTGTTGGCATGCATGGGTATCTGGTTGTGCACTTGTGACTTTCATGCAGTGTGGCTAGCTTGTGCAACACCTTCAATGAGCATTGGCTCGCAGTGCACCAGTGGTTACATGCATGATTGCCGGTTGACTCCAGTCATCGTAGGCTGGTTAGCTTAGCTTTGAGGTTTGACTGCTGTCAACAGCAATGTGAGCTGGCCAGTGCCAGAGTTTTGGTAGTGGCCACTAGTGGACGACTGTATCTTGAAAGTTTTCTTCTTTTTGGCAGATGATCCTCCCCAGCTGGGGTTGGCTGTTTTCGCAACCATAGTGTGGAAATCCCTCTGGTCTGTTCGGGGAACCTTGCAGCAGGGACGTAAAAGAAAAAGAGAATTTCACTTACCTTCATATCATCAATTCTATTTATTCTAGCTCCAACATGTCCGGACGGGGTTCCCATCCCAATTATTTGGTTCTTGTACAGCTTGGCAAATGTATAACAGTGGTGACTTTTGGATCGCCAATACGATCTTATCGTGACTAATAGGATTTTTTCTTAAGCATTTTCGTGATATTTGCGATCTTCAGAAATTATCGTATCCAATCCGAATTTTTCCCATTCGGGATTCGAACTTGTGTCTTAAAGAATCGGCCCCTATGAGTCAGCTTCCTGCCGATTGGCTCAGATCCACATTCCTAAGGGGGGAAGTGAGTTCTTAGCATTCTTGAGGGAGGGGGGAGCAGGAGAGGGAGAGAGCAGAGAGCTGTGTGTCTCTGGCACAGGAATTACAGACACAACAACTCTTTTGACAGAGAAAGTCAGTGCAGCATTTCTGTGAATGCTTATGGCTGTATTTTCATAGACCTTTCTGATAAAGCTTACTTAGTTTTTACCTTTCTCTCTCCTTTAATTCTGGAAAGAAGTATATTCATAGTAGGTTCATAGTAGGTTCTCGCCACATGGTTACAAATTCTGTTTCTGATATTTCATTTGGTGAAGTATAGGGTTGCCACCTTAATTTAATACTGGCCACATATTGTATTCACATCCTTCATGGCTAATTAGCAATGAACTTAGATGCATGCTGGACACATGCAGCTGCATGTTGCAAGGCCACGCGCCACACAGCATGAATCTAAATAAATTGCTAAACGCCAAGGTGACAATCTTAGTTATGTAGGTTATTCAGGTGTTATCTTCACCAAGTCTTGTAAACAATATTAATCAACTGGCCTCTTATTTGTAAAATGATATATTTTTTTCTGAAATTTGCCTATTATTTGGTGGACATTTGTCACTGCTAATCTGGGCAACTGTTAAAATACCTCCCTACTTCCTCAGGTGTTCTCTAAAAAAAAAAAAGTCATGGGTACATGTTTTTGACTTTTAAAGGAGAAGGAAAGTCAAAATCTATTAAGCACACTATTAAATAGTACTACTATTGCTGTGTAAAAATGCTATATTCCTGGCTTGCCTAATGAAAGATTTACAGAGATACACATACTAGAACCTATATACTTGTTTCAGTGAACGGCGCCGCCATCTTTAACAAGGGATGCCCACTCCCCTTCCCTCACTGTCTGTACTGCGCATGCGCCCCCAACAGCCTCCCTGCGGCCCCCCGCGTCCTTCTGTGTCTCCCCCCCCCAGCAGCTGCGTCCACTCGCCTCTTGTCAGCACCCCGCTCGTGTGCTCCTGTTGTGTATGCAACTCGCCTCCCCTTGCTCGCATCCTCTCCTCTGGCATCTCCCGGCTCTCGTCCTGGTGTGTGTCAAACTTGCCTGTCAGCACAGACTGCCCCCCCTCGCATCCTCTCCTCTGGTATGGTCTCTCTCCGCTGCTGTTGTGTGTCCCTCTCCCCGCTGGTGTTGTGTGTCAAACTTGCCTGTCAGCACAGACTGCCCCCCCTCGCATCCTCTGATCTGGCATCTCCCCGCTCATGTCCTGGTGGGTGTCAAACTCGCCTGTCAGCACGGTGCCACCACTGGTTTGTTTAAGTGAAAGGTGCCTCTCCTCCCCAAGCACTTGCCTGCCGGCTGCGTCCTCTGCGTCCACCACCCGCTCTGCTCCAGTCCCCGCTCACCGCTTGCCTCTTGCCCCACCAGCACCTGCGTCCCAAGCCTAGGGGGAGCCTCCTGTTTGTGCGCATGCGCCGCCTACAGTCCAAGTCCTTAAGTCTGGGAAAGAGTGAGGCATTATGGGAATCTTCTCTACCCTGCGTTTTTTCTAAGTGTTTGGCTTCAGATCTTCTGAATGGGAGAAATATGGGGAGACTTAAGGGCACTATTGAGACAACTAAAGGTATGCCTGCATTTTGAGATTGACTCTTTATTAGCCTTTCCTTCTCTTATAAATACGCTGCTGTGTAGCCATGGGGACAGCCATTCAAGCTGGAAAAAAGGAGAAAAGGCACAGGTTACATAGCAAATAACAGATACGACACCATTGTATTCTACAGGGTTTATCTGTTAGCTGCTATATAATCTGTGCCTTTTCTTCTTTTGAATGGTTGCCCCCATGGCTACACACCAGGGTTTATATAAACTCTAGTAATGTTTCTCAAACAAACACAAATTTTTTACCAGTGCAGGGCAGCAGTACATTATAGTTTAATTTCTTTAAAATATATACATTTTTTGGTGTTACTGTTCCTTTATATAAACTATAGTAGTGTTCCTGAAGCAAACACCTGAGTTTTACCCTTGCAGGGCAACAGTACGTGATATTTCAATTACTTTAAAACACTTTAATTTTTTGGTGTTACTGTTCCTTTAAACCCTAACAACCAGATAACTGCTGAAATTCAAACAGTAGAGCAGATGAACAAAAAGCTAAATGATTAAAAAAGCACAGAAAATAAAGTGAAAACCAATTGCAGATTGTCTTAGAATTCAATAAATAACTCCAAAGTGCCCTCTTCTGCTTTAGACTTAGCGATGAGGTCTTATGAGGAAAAGAAGAAAAAAAAAAAAAAAATATAGTGTAATACTGTTATTACTTCACAATGTGCACTCTCATGTGCTTTTTAACACCAGTGATGACTTTTACTTATATCACCCTTTTGTGTCCAGTTGTGATATCCCTTTCCGATTGCCAATCTACTTACAGACCCCCTTGGGTTTATATGGCATCCAATTGGTTCGCTTGTAGCTCACGACTCTCTGCTTTCCCACCTCTTAGTTTCAGGCAGTGTTAGGAACCACTTCACATAGGTAAATTTCCAACTTTAGCAACTTTAGGTTAATTCCACGACCTTTCCGCTTCCCTTCCCCTTCTGTGCACTTACTGTGGGATAAATGCATACGCCATATGTGTAAAAACTTAAATACTTTAATATAAATAAAACTTCCCAATACACTCACAAACAGAGTATAGGATGCGCATGTCAGGAGTCACTGGTATGGATCAGGTGGCTGCTCCTTTTTCTTTCCCTGTTCCCGACCTGCAGTGTCGTTTCTGGGTTCAGCAGTCCTGCCCTGTATAGTGCTCCTCCTCTGCGTCCTCTCTCACCGCTGACGCGTTTCGCCACTTCCGGCTTCCTCCTGAGCGATGACCTCACTACATCCTGGCTATGTTTAAATATCCCACAGTTCAAAATGTCCAAACTTTATTGTACCATTTGTTTGCACAATGTCTCTAAGTCCATGTGTTCACTTTGTGCTTAGAGAATTCAATCAATTCCAACTTTATAAGTATTAAAACAGCATAAAAAACCAATAGGTTTTTATATCAGCATAAAACAGCATAGAATAGCCAAAAAAAATATTTTTAACCCTTTCATGTAAAAACACTTTTTTAACCCATTCATAAAAAAATTATTTTACATTTTTTTTAAAAAACTTTTTAGGAATCACAAAAATGCCCTCAGATTGTAATCAATATTCAGGCCTAGCGGGTTTAATGTTTTTAATTTATATATCCACCAACTTTCTCTACGCAATGTATTTCTCACTATATCTCCACCTCTCCAATTTGGTTCTATTATCTCTATACCGTAGCATATTAGCCCCTTTGGGTTTTGGTTATGTGCCAGTTTAAAATGTTTTGAGACACTGTGTGTCTCCAGACCTTTCTTAATATTACCAATGTGTTCTCCTAATCTCTGTCTTATGCTTCGATTTGTCTTTCCTACATACTGTAGGCCGCAAGGGCATTCTAGCACATAGATAACATTCTTAGTTGTACATCTTATTATTGTATCAATTTGAAACTCCTCATTTGTTACTTTTGATGTAAATTGTTTTGTTTTCTTGCCATATTTACACGCTTTGCAGGTGACACATGGATAATACCCCACTAAGCTTTTATCCTTTGATTTTGCTCCTGGTGGTATACAGCTCCTTGTTACCCTTTGTTTCAAGTTGGTTGCCCTTTGAAATATTATTCCCGGTTCGCTTGGTAATTGTTGATATAAATCTGCATCTAATTTCAAGACTTCCCAATGTTTTTTGATTATTTTTTTTATTTCCTTACTTTGAGGATTGTATTGTGTTATAAAGTCAAACCTCTCATTTCCTTCTATTTGATCATGGTCCTTATATACCAGCAGTTGTTGGGAAAGGGAAACATCTAAAAGGCTGGGAGGCAAACCTCTCCCTATGGCGGCGCTACATAGATGATATTATTATAGTCTGGAGAGGGACTGAAACGGATTTAAAAGAATTCCTTAATGAATTGAATTCCAATGATATGAATTTGGAATTTGATCTGAGTTACAGTAGAGAAAAAATAAATTTTCTAGACCTAGAACTATACGTGAAACAGTCAAAAATACAATCCAGAACATACTTTAAATCAGTAGATGTAAATAACTATGTACTAGCCTCAAGTAACCATGACTCAGCTTGGCTTAAAAACATACCCTATGGTCAGTTTAGGAGAGTGAGGAAAAATTGCAGTGAAATAGGAGAGTTTGAAAAGCAAGCAGAGGTGATAACAGAGAGGTTTCAAAAGAGAGGGTATAAACCTAAGGAAATAAAAGAGGCAAGAGAAAAAACTAAGAGACTAGAGAGACAACAACTGCTGGTATATAAGGACCATGATCAAATAGAAGGAAATGAGAGGTTTGACTTTATAACACAATACAATCCTCAAAGTAAGGAAATAAAAAAAATAATCAAAAAACATTGGGAAGTCTTGAAATTAGATGCAGATTTATATCAACAATTACCAAGCGAACCGGGAATAATATTTAAAAGGGCAACCAACTTGAAACAAAGGGTAACAAGGAGCTGTATACCACCAGGAGCAAAATCAAAGGATAAAAGCTTAGTGGGGTATTATCCATGTGTCACCTGCAAAGCGTGTAAATATGGCAAGAAAACAAAACAATTTACATCAAAAGTAACAAATGAGGAGTTTCAAATTGATACAATAATAAGATGTACAACTAAGAATGTTATCTATGTGCTAGAATGCCCTTGCGGCCTACAGTATGTAGGAAAGACAAATCGAAGCATAAGACAGAGATTAGGAGAACACATTGGTAATATTAAGAAAGGTCTGGAGACACACAGTGTCTCAAAACATTTTAAACTGGCACATAACCAAAACCCAAAGGGGCTAATATGCTACGGTATAGAGATAATAGAACCAAATTGGAGAGGTGGAGATATAGTGAGAAATACATTGCGTAGAGAAAGTTGGTGGATATATAAATTAAAAACATTAAACCCGCTAGGCCTGAATATTGATTACAATCTGAGGGCATTTTTGTGATTCCTAAAAAGTTTTTTAAAAAAAATGTAAAATAATTTTTTTATGAATGGGTTAAAAAAGTGTTTTTACATGAAAGGGTTAAAAATATTTTTTTTGGCTATTCTATGCTGTTTTATGCTGATATAAAAACCTATTGGTTTTTTATGCTGTTTTAATACTTATAAAGTTGGAATTGATTGAATTCTCTAAGCACAAAGTGAACACATGGACTTAGAGACATTGTGCAAACAAATGGTACAATAAAGTTTGGACATTTTGAACTGTGGGATATTTAAACATAGCCAGGATGTAGTGAGGTCATCGCTCAGGAGGAAGCCGGAAGTGGCGAAACGCGTCAGCGGTGAGAGAGGACGCAGAGGAGGAGCACTATACAGGGCAGGACTGCTGAACCCAGAAACGACACTGCAGGTCGGGAACAGGGAAAGAAAAAGGAGCAGCCACCTGATCCATACCAGTGACTCCTGACATGCGCATCCTATACTCTGTTTGTGAGTGTATTGGGAAGTTTTATTTATATTAAAGTATTTAAGTTTTTACACATATGGCGTATGCATTTATCCCACAGTAAGTGCACAGAAGGGGAAGGGAAGCGGAAAGGTCGTGGAATTAACCTAAAGTTGCTAAAGTTGGAAATTTACCTATGTGAAGTGGTTCCTAACACTGCCTGAAACTAAGAGGTGGGAAAGCAGAGAGTCGTGAGCTACAAGCGAACCAATTGGATGCCATATAAACCCAAGGGGGTCTGTAAGTAGATTGGCAATCGGAAAGGGATATCACAACTGGACACAAAAGGGTGATATAAGTAAAAGTCATCACTGGTGTTAAAAAGCACATGAGAGTGCACATTGTGAAGTAATAACAGTATTACACTATATTTTTTTTTTTTTTTTTTCTTCTTTTCCTCATAAGACCTCATCGCTAAGTCTAAAGCAGAAGAGGGCACTTTGGAGTTATTTATTGAATTTTATTTGACCTGGGACACGAAGTATCTGAAGTGAGGAGCATACACTGAGAATTGCACTTATTTATATTTGTAAAAGATTGTCTTAGAATATCAAGCTCTACATCATACTAATTTTAAGGCGAACAACCCCTTTAAAGGCCAAAAGTATACTTTACCTGCACAAAATTAAACCTATGTTAGGTACACTGGGATTCCGGCGCATGTTCCTAACTTCATGCATTTGTGTTCCTGCTAAAGCCCTTACTGTGTTAATTGTTACTAGTTTTGACTCTTGCCTGTTCCTGGTGTTGAAGCTATGCTGCCTGCCTCTGACCATTTACCTGACTTTGCCTGGCCTCTCTCTTATCCCATTTGGTACTGTGTATTTGGAGTAGCCTTGTGTAGGATTCCTGTTAACTCCAGAGCAGAAAATTCCAGGGGCCCCAAAAGGGCGTAGGTGAAGACTGCGGTTGGCAGGGCTCTCCTGCTACACCTAAAAATTAGTCCTGTCAGTCTTCTCTACTTTGCAGTATGTAACAACCTATATTTATGCATGTTTAGAAATTGGTCACATTAACTTATTATATTTTGAAATAATATGTCACTGTATTCTTTTTTTATGTACAGAAGGTCTTACCTTTGCCACTTATATTTTTTCTATGCAAAGAGCATGCCTAGACCACATTTCTAGAGCACCTGAGGCTTACAGTATATTTTATATGTTATTTTTTATGTTTTTGAGAAATGTGTTAATGAAAGAAACATGATGCATATACAGCAATAGCACATACATCTAGCTTGTAATTGTAAACTTTGTAAAAACATATCTTTAGTAAAGTCATCAGAGATGACATTTGTCTGTGGCTTTTATTTTTTTTTTTAATTGCAAGAATTTGCAAATACTATAAAGAGTCTCGCCATATATTATTACCTTTATTTAAAAAGCACATGGGAAATCTATATTTACAACTGCTGGCAACGTGTGTAATTTTTTAGATAATAAAGCCTCAATCTTCATACTGTACACTCCACTTCCAAAATCTGCAAATTGATAAGCAAATCTTGTTGATTATACAAGAAAGAGAAACACACTTCTTTTTAAACATAATAGTATTGTCCTTAAAAATGATTTTTTTTTCCAGTGCTAAACACCCTCACTTACCCAGAAAATCCATGCAAAGCTGACACTTGAAGTGTGTGTGTGAGAGAGTGAGAGACACAGAGACAATGAGAGACACAGAAAAGTAAGATACAAAACAAATACATTTACTGTGCAATTTTTATTTGCAAAGTAAATGGGACACTCTCAAAAATGCAAGATAACCATGTGTTCCACAGTGAAACACATGCAGGGAGCATAAAGGTGAGGCAAAGCTTAAGCAACTTGCAGGGATCAGAAAAGTGGGCCAAAGAAACAGAGGAGAGATTTAGCAACCAACAACAACAAGGTGTGTGGGGGTAATTGGCACTGCCTCTTACACATGAACATTAACCCATCATTTGTGGGAGACAGTAATATTGATGGTAACATTTTAGTTCTTGTCCAACAACGGATAAAAGGTAAATTGTGTTTATCTAAGTGCAGGTGTTTTGAGTATTCTGAGCACACTGCCAAAAGCCTACTTTTCTAATAAAGTTTTAAAAACTTTGCTCTCCTGCGCTGAATGCCAAAAATGATACAAAGGGAAATGAGGGACTCTTCAAAAAGAATCTTGGACTGCAGGCTGAACTGTTAAAATTGGGACTGTCCCGTGAAATTCAAGTTGGAAGGTATGGGAGAAAACCACACCAGCCTGGGGTACCCGCTTGCACATGTGCAGTTGAGTAAACAGCCAAACTCACAAAAAAGCTGGCTTTTTCACTGTACTACACATGATGGCCACGGGATCGCGAAGAAAGAAGACAGGAGGAAGAGGATCACTCATTTGCAGCTACCCTGGGCTAGTGCAGTTTTTCTCTTAACAGGAGCACCCACCCAGGGTATCAGGTAATAGATTACAAACACTGGAGGGTGCGTAACATTTTGGCACCCCCAGTGATTTTACCTTTTCTTTTCCTCTAAGCAAACGGATCATTTGTCCATATACTTCAAGCTCGCCAACTATATCGAAGCATTACAAGATGACTTGAAGCAAGAATTAACCATTTCTAAACTTAGTACCTAACCTGTATTGCCTCAACTAGTCATACTTTCTGTTGCCATTGTGCTTGTGATATTTTCAGCTGCAAACAGGACAGTTGAACTATTCTAGTTGCTTTAGCAACAAAACCCACAATCTGGTGCTTAAACTCAAAAACTCTAACTACAGCTCACATAATTCTTAGCTGACTCTCATGCTGCAGTATCCTGTCCATCACTATGTTCCTCATGCATCTTGAATAAATTACCATTAAGATTGTGGCCAACTAATTCATGCTGTATGTGCTCAGGGTCGGACTAGGCCAGGAAAAAATCCTGGTGGGCCCTGCAGACCCCGCCGGAACAGTCCGCTTCCCAGCTGGCCTTCTCCCCCCGCTCTCCTCACCTGTGTACCTGCGCTCCCCCCACTGCCCATCTGGAACTGCAGGGAGGTGCAGTTGTGGGGACCCCAGGCGGCAGCCCCGGTGGGCCCCTGCCACCCCAGTTCGACACTATGTGCTATTTTCTTTTAACTTTCCCAGCTATTCATTTCCGGCACATATTCTTACTGCCCACCATTTTGTAGTATAGGCAAAAACAAGGAATGGTGGGAAATAAAACATTAAAGGAGAAGTTCCATGAACTATAAACCCTACCATTTTTCTTACTATTATAATAAAATCCATTAGTACAATAACATCTATACCAAATTGCATTAAATTTGTATGTAAAAAAAAAACCATCGCGGTGGGATGGCATACATGTCACTACAATTTCCCAAAGTTGCCTCTCAAGGAAACTTTGGGCGATTTACATTCTTGCCTGTGGGATGGCATTGTGGTACCCACGGTAACGAAGATTTGTCGCAGGATGACTAATCTTCCCATGTGCCACTGGCCTTATGGCGAGGACTCTAGACAGATTCTAGCTATCTGTATAAAAGATAAAAAATTCTGTGTAGCAATTAAAAAAATAAAATGAAAAAATAAAACAAATAAAACAAGAATTAAAAATTCTGAACAGATAAAATCATAAATAAATATAAGTTAATAGAATTAATCATATATATCATATATACTAAAAACATAAAGGTGTCATATAAATCAGTATTAGGAATATATATAAATAAGCAATTAATCATTGCTTATTTATAGGCAGGTCTAAGTTTTGGTGCCTTATTTGCACCCTTTTATAGAGTACAGTGTGGGTGGGAGGGTTAAATAGATCTCTGAAATATTAACAGCACTATATTATTTTGATAATGTATAGCGAATAGTTTAAACTACAACACCCATAATTCATTGCAAATGACACAAGGGTAGAGGGAGGTCTCATATTTATGACCTCAGCTTTCTCCTGTAGATAAGAAAAACATGCGACAGGCTCCTCCAGAAGAATGCGGCTAGAAAGACTATGGGCGGGCTTGTCAGCAGGGAGACAAATACTTGGAGTTACTCTTATGTTAATGTCTATGACGTATCCTCCCCGACAGTGTGCATTTGGATCTTGGCTGTAGGGGAGTGAAAACAGCGTGGTTGAGGATTACGGCATTAGATAAGGCTTTTTTTTTTACTAATATGTTTAGCTTAGAAAAAGCACTTTGTTCTTATTTACTGTATACTTTGCTACAGATAAATCCAAAGACAGAGAACATTGTTACTGGTGACAGTTCTCCTTTAAGGGGCAGTTTTATTATGCTGCGTAGGCTCCGCTGTGCAAAAAACGGCTTAATTTTTTCTTTGCATTTGTTCGTCAGCTGGAACGTATGTAAAATAGCATAACATCTGGTGTTCAGACAGCAAACTTTCCCATTTATTTTACACAGCTTTTTTACCCCATTTTTTCATCGAATTTCATTTTACTTGCGGTCGGTTTAAAGTATATAGTAATGTATATAACCACAAATTGAATAAAAGCTATTTCTTTTTTTTCTGTTTATTACTGATAGTAGCTGTTTTCACTGTTTCAAAATAAAGTCTTTTATAAGTCTTACTACTAGTTTGTGTTTATACACTAATCTTTTTCCTGCAAGATGTGACTTTTAATGTTATATAAATAGATGGTTATGATGACTGCAGCATTGTAGATACTATGAACTACATTTCCCAAAAGACCTTGCTCTGCATTGGAAGTCAGTGATAGCGGAAATGAGCTATATAGAAGGAGGGGAAAATAGTCAGGAAGGTCTGAAGTCTGATAAATTAACAGTCTGGAATCTGTACACGCAGTAAGTTTTTTTTTTTTTTTTTTATTTGTCTTGTTTGCTTGAATAGTTATTACTTATATTTAAATTCAGATTTTTATAGGGAGGGAAGGCACATCTTACTTAGATGGCAGGGATCTCCTTGTGTCTACAATGCTTTGAATCATTGTATAATATATATACTATATATATATATATATATATATATATATATATATATATATATATATATATATATATATATATATATATATAAAGGTGTAGGGCAACAGGCACTCACGTTTACAAAGATATAGGGTGCCTGGGTGCAGAGTCTGATCAAAATCCACATGCAAAATTATGAGCCGCACTCGCAGGTCTTAGTGTGCAAATAAAGGAAAATTTATTGTAGCATCAAGCTGAATAAATTTTATATATATATAAATCTAGTGAATATTGGTGCACACCGGGAATCATTTAAAACATAACTTTTATTATAATAAATACATTACACGACAGGCCAACGTTTCGGTCTGTATCTGAGACCTTTATCAAGACCATAGTCACTTTAAAACCAATTCAAATATAAATAGTAAAAACAAGACAGACACACCCCCCAGAGACAGGGTTCCACCCAATCCCATGACTGAAACAGACACCAAAGAGACAGAAACCCTGTACCGAGGAGAAACCATATTAAAACACATAAGGAGGAAAATTAGGAGAGTTAACCCTCATGTGTAGAGTGCAAGTTAAAGTGAACTGACAATATAGCATAGAACATTACCAAAAAATACAATGTAGATTTGCCACAACATGTAAACAAACTTGCATATGTCTTGCTAAACACTGTAAAATAACATTAACAGAAACAAATTAATAAAAAAATATATACCACAGGCCACTTGGAGCTTTAATGTTGCTTCAGAAAACACGTGTAGGAACAACACTCGTTCAGTCCAAAGGGGGATAATGTATTGAGCGTTTTGATCCAAAAAACCTCTCTCTGCATAAGCAATTGAGACCTATCGCCCCCCCTCCTAATGGGGGGAACATGGTCTATCGCAATAAACCTGAACATGGGTAACCTGTGCCCTCTCTCAAGGAAGTGCTTGGCCACTGGTTTATTTGTAGTGCCATCACTGAATGCAGTACTGATGGCTGAATGATGGCCGAACGATGGCCATCCATCCATCCATAACCTAAGGGTTTGATCGGTTTTGCCTACATATGACAGACCGCAAGGACAAGTTATAAGATAAATAATGTGCGTAGTAGTGCAGGTAATGTGATGTCTAATAAGCAGGCGTTTGCCAGTCTGTGGGTGTAAAAAAGATTCACCTGGAGTCATATATCTGCAAGATGTACAACTAGGACACTTGAAACATCCCTTTTTGTCTCCCCGTAACCAGGACCCCATTTTTTTCTGATAGCATGCAATAGGATCGCTGTGTACCAGCAAGTTACGCAAACTTGTGCCTCTCCTATAGCTCACTAAGGGGGACCGGGGCAATACTCGCTTAAATCATCAGCCTGGAGAATATTCCAATTTTTATTTATGACTTTCCTAACATGGTCTGATCTGTCATTGAAAGCTGTACTAAACACAATACCGGGATGGGGCTCAGTTACAATACTCCGGGTACGAGCAGTAGATAACGCAGCCGACAATACCGTGGCCGGGTAACCCCTGCCCTCAAAGCGCGCCCACATCTCCCTAATTTGTAATTCAGCGATCTGTTCATCAGAATTATTCCGCAATACCCTACAGAACTGAGAAATAGGTAAAGATCTCTTTAAAGATGGAAGGTGACCACTACTGAAGTGGAGGAGCACATTTTTATCTGTAGGCTTGCGGAACAGAGAATAGCCAATCCGATTATCGGACACCCACAATTCGATATCTAATTTCCGTACCACACCACAACATTATCATGTCGTCAATGTAGTGACGAAAAAATATACAGTTAGAGCCATATTTGGGAACAATGTGTTCTTGTTCAAAACAATGCATGTACAGATTTGCGTAAGATGGTGCCATCGCAGCACTCATCGCCGTGCTGGACACCTGCAAAAAGAAATCATACTCAAAACGGAAATAATTCATAGTTAATGCCAACTCCAACAGTTCAATCACAAATGGAACTGGGGGCCCATCGTAACTATCCAGTGCTTCGTGTGACGTGTTGCATCCAAACCTCCTCCGTGAGGGATGCAAGTAATATTAGTTAACTACATCCAGGCTAGCCAAAAAACAAGGTTTCCCAATGGGCAAAGTTAAATCCTTGAGACAATCCAAAAGGTGTGGGGTGTCCCTCAAATATGTGGGAATCTTTTGTACAGCCGGCTGTAAAATAGTGTCAAGGCACACAAATAGGATGTAATAGAAAGTTGCGTCCTGAAACAATAGGCTGCCCAGGTGGATGTGTCAAATTTTGATGTATTTTTGGCAGCGTATAAAGTACAGGGCATACAGGGTTCTCAAGTTTTAAAAATTCACCCAATTGTTTAGTTAACACTTATTTACTGCCAAATCAACCAGCTTAAAGACCTTGGCTTTAAAGGATGTAATAGGATCTCCAGGTAACCGTCTATAGACATTCTCATTAGCCAGCTGGCCCAAAATCTCTTTCCTATAGTCACAATAATCCTGTATCACAATCCCACCCCCCTTATCAGCCGGGCGGACTTTAAAGCAGACCTTGCAGCCAAAGTCAAATTATTCCCATATTGAGAGTTCTTGTAGTTCAACACTTCCTTCTCCACAGACTGTTTAAATAGCTTGATAGCCGGATTGCTCACAGGAGGTGTGTATAAACTTTTTAGTTTTAAGGTTGTTGTATCACTTTGCCCAGATTCAGAATTCATGAACTGGTGTTTTAAATTTTAAATGTTACCGCACAATTTAAAGAAATCAACCTCCCATTTAAAAGCATTAAAATGGCAAGAAGGCACAAAAGAAAGACCTTTCTGCAGCACATTGGTTTCACTGACCGTTAGGGTATGCTTAGACAGGTTGAAAATCGGAATGTCTACATCTTGCTTCCGCGACCGCTTTTGCCCCCTCCTCGTTGGGTACCTCTTCCATTGCCGATTCCTATGGGGGTTTTTTTCCAAAAAAGGAGAAGCGGAAGCAGAGCTGATTTCCACAGCAGGTACAGGCGTTTGCGAATCTGTAACCCCGACATCATCTCCCTCAGAATCCCCTGAACTGGTGTCCACGGTGTTAAGGGGTTTTATCAATTTGCATCGAAACTGGTGTCTAGGGCGCTGTTGGGTATATGGTGGCTCTCTTTCCCCACTTAACCACCTGTAAACCCTAAAGTTAACATAGTCATCATTTACACGCTGCAACTTCTCTTTTTTAAAACGCAAAAGATCCTGTTTATAGGATTCGACCTGTATTCGGGTCCGGGACAACAGATCCCCTGCCAAAAAATATATACCACAGGCCACTTGGAGCATACTTTAACGTTGCTTCAGAAAACACGTGTAGGAACAATATTCGTTCAGTCCAAAGGGTTTTTTGGAACCAAACGCTCAATACATTATCCCCCTTTGGACTGAACGAGTATTGTTCCTACACGTGTTTTCTGAAGCAAGGTTAAAGTATGCTCCAAGTGGCCTGTGGTATATATTTTTTGATTAATTTGTTTCTGTTAATGTTATTTTACAGTGTTTAGCAAGACATATACAAGTTTGTTTGCATGTTGTGGCAAATCTACATTGTAATTTTTGGTAATGTTCTATGCTATATTGTTAGTTCACTTTAACTTGCACTCTACACTTGAGGGTTAACTCTCCTAATTTTCCTCCTTATGTGTTTTAATATGGTTTCTCCTCGGTACAGGGTTTCTGTCTCTTTGGTGTCTGTTTCAGTCATGGGATTGGGTGGAACCCTGTCTCTGGGGGGTGTGTCTGTCTTGTTTGTACTATTTATATTTGAATTGGTTTTAAAGTGACTATGGTCTTGATAAAGGTCTCAGATACAGACCGAAACGTTGGCCTGTCGTGTAATGTATTTATTATAATAAAAGTTATGTTTTAAATGATTCCCGGTGTGCACCAATATTCACTAGATTTTTATTTTTAATGCTTAATTGGTAGCACCCGGGTCTATGGACTACGCTTAGGAGTGCTGAATCTACGTATCGTATATATATATATATATAAGGAAAGGCTAAGTCACAGGGTGCCAAAATGTTAGGCACCCCCAAGTGACTTTAATCGCTTACCTTGTACCCAGGGCTGGTGCCCCTGTTAGGAGAAAACAGCACCAGCCTGGGGTAGCTCTGCCAATCCCTGCACTGGCTTCCCCTACCATCCAGGATAAAATTCAAACTAATGACCCTCACATTTAAAGCAGTCCATAACTCTGCCCCACCCTACATCTCTGAACTCATCTCTAGATACCATCCAACCCGCTTGTTACGCTCCTCTACTGACCTGCTCCTCAACTCCTCTCTCATTCCCTCCTCACACGCTCGCATTCAAGACTTTGCAAGGGCTGCCCCCCTTCTCTGGAATTCGCTCCCACAAACTGTCAGACTTTCTCCCAATCTCTCTGCCTTCAAGAGATCTCTAAAAACACAATTATTCAGAGAAGCTTACCCTAATCTAGTTTAGCAATACCCTGTGCCACACCTCTCATAACTCTGGTCATGCCCATTCCCACACCTTGTGTCTCAACCCTTTCTCCTTGTAGATTGTAAGCTCTTTTGGGCAGGGCCCTCTTCACCTCTGTATGTCCAATGTATGTAACCCACTTATTGTACATCGCTGCGGAATATGTTGGCGCTTTATAAATAAAATGTTAATGTAATGTAATGTAGCTGTAGCGAGCACTTCCTCCTTCCTGCTTTGTTTTGCCGGCAAATTCCCGGGACCGGCGCATGCGCATTAGAGCGAGAAAGCCGACTTCTCTGTTAAAGCTTGGGTTTTCACTCTACTGCGCATGCGAAGAAGGAAGGAGGAAGCGCTGCAGCTACTCCGGGCTGGTGCTGTTCTCTCAGAACAGGGGCACCAGCCCAGGGTAAAAGGTAAGCGATTTAAGTGACTTTGCCTTTCCTTCTCCTTTAAAGTGGCCATACAGGGGCAAATTTCAGCTTTTTATTTAAGTGCTTTAAACAAATTCAGCAGCTTATCCGCCCATGTATGGGGTCCGCTGACAGCCCTACTCAAGTGATATCTAGCCGAAAATTGAACAGGTGGTGATCAGGTAGGTTTGATTTTTTTTTTTAGTAGGATCATGGACCGCATTGCATCATTGATGCAGTCCTTGCTCCACCTTTTCATATCCCCTACATTGTAATGTGATCATATGGTCCTAGGGGCCATTAGCATGATATCACCCACCCAAGGGGGAAGGATTTGATCATTTTCGCTTATTTGGCAACCTTGCCATCAAATAGTGTCAAAGCAGCATCAGTTGAACTCTTCTTTAAGTAGAATGTGACATTGTGTGCAACATATTTAGATATACAGGTATAGCACCTGTTATTGAGAATGCTTGGGGCCTGTGATTTTCTGCATAAGGGGTCAAGGGGTACCCTTGAGCCACATTCAAATGGAAGGTTTGGAGAGCAACGCAAGCATGAAAAAAGTTCCTGAAGGTGCCAGTGAGAACTATAATTGGCTATTTGATAGCCCCTATATTGACTGGAAGCCTACAAAAGGCTCTGTTTGGTAGTTACACTGGGTTTTTATGCAATCTGCTTTGAGGCCACTGAGAGCCATATCCAAAAGGTTAGCGAGCAACATGTTGGCCACGAGCCACTGGTTGGGGTCCCCTCACAGACCATAGGGATATCCACATTATGGTTGCCAAAACATCCAACCCCAGCTGGGGAGGATTCCCTGCCAACAAGAAGAAAGCTGTCAAGATACAGTCACCCACTAGTGGCCACAATCAAACTCTGGCACTGGCCAGCTCACTAGTGTTACCACCCTAGCAACCACCAACAGGCCAATAATCCACAAAATTATTTAACCACAACTCTGATACCTTTACCACTAGTGCAAAATCTATGCACCCAATCCTCAGCACTAGCCTGGGACCTAGGTTATGTTAATCTTGAAGTTTTTTATAAAAACCCTAGAATAAGACTTGGCACCCACAAGCCTCGAGCCCTAAAGCATACTGGTAGCAGCTCACCTTAGTATTGACAGCAGTCAAACCTCAAAAACATCCAGAGATCAGCACAAGATTATCTAAGCACAGATCTGATGTGATCTGAAATGAAAATGTCCCATAGTGAAATCACACACTGGCACTCAAGCCCCACAAGCCTGCTACAGAACATGCCAGGCTGGAAACCAACCTCCTTCCACACCCTGAAACTACTGGCTTCAAGAGGCCAGCAAGTCGCTTGTGCAAGGTTCAGGAACTGTACAAACAACCTGCTGATGGTAGATCAGATAACCAGCCTAGAATGACTGGAGTCAACTGGCAAACATGCATGTAACCAATGGTGCACAGCCAGCTGTCATCCATGCATACAAAACACCAGAGCATAATACAGCTAGCTCACAAGCAATAGTACATAAGCTAGCAATGCAATTTTTGACTCTCAAGACAACCTCCACACATGCAACTACTGATGCCCTAGTTAGTTACTGCATCTGCAAAAACACTTGTCCCCACACCAGCCCAATGGCACACCAACAACAAGCACACAAGACTGAAGCAAAGTAATAGAAAACCAAACCAACAGCCCTGCTATCCAATGGCCATAACAAAGACCATCTTCCATGCCAGCAAGGGGCAGCATTCATGCCTGCCACAAACCCCAGCAAAAGCTAGCAGCCATACCTACCAAAGCAGAGGTCAACAGCCACATACCCCAAGGACCACATCATAGGCCAACAGCCACATGTGCCAAGGAATGCAACCAAGGTTGACAGCCACATGCGCCAAGGGCCACAGCAGAGCCCAGCAACCAACTGTACCAAGGGCCACAGCAAAAATTGTCAGCCACATAGGGCTACAGCCCAGACTGGCAGCCACACGTGCCAATGACCCCAACAAAACTTGCAGCCAAATGTGCCAAGGGCCACAGCAAAAGCCAACAGTCACATATACCTAGGGCCAAGACCGGCAGCAACATGTGCCAAGGGCCAGCAGCCACATGCACCAAGGGCCACAGCCAGCAGCCATATCGACAAGGGGTGCAGCCAAGACTGGTAGCCAAATGTGCCAAGGCCAGCAGCCACCCGTGCCAAGTGGCCCCCCACAAGCTAAGGGCAACAACAAGGGTCAGCATTCACACAAGCCAAAGGCCACAACAAGGACCAGCAGCCACACAAGCCAAAGGCCACAACAAGGACCAGCAGCCACACAAGCCAAAGGCCACAACAAGGACCAGCATCCATGCAAGTCCAAGGGCCATAACAAAAGCCAGCAGTCATGCAAAATGGTAACTGCATAGCATAACCAATGTTTTTCAACGTTTGCAGTCATGCAAAATGGTAACTGCAAAGCATAACCAATGTTTTTCAAAGTTGGCTCCTATCATGCTGGCAGACAGAAGTAAATGCCTGTAAACACACCAGATACGAGGGGGGTGATGGAGCAGCCAATACAATTAGGAGTAGTTCAACTACAACTTCTGGTAGGAAAAAACTGCCTCTTTTTTCCCACAGTGCCAGAATCAAAATAAAAAAGAAGGTATAATACTGCTACAGCAGTGCAACCACCTGTCAAACCAGAAAGCACCTGGTATAATAAATAATGAGCACCCATACCTGCTGTGTCTGCACATAAGAGTATCAAACAGCAATAGCAAAAAGCCCCAGAAGCATACAAGCACCTTACTAGATAACATTGGCTCATTGGCTTGTCAGCAAAATGCAAACTCCAGTTAGAACCCTGGAAAAAGGTTGCTTGATATGTGCAGACCAGCGCCAGATTTGTCATGGGGATGCCCCAAGGCTGGCCCCATCCCTCCCCACATTCACAAACCCCTCCCCACTTCCTGCATTCGCACATTCATTTAAAGTTACATACAGAGCAGCTGGGAGAGGCCCCCATTGCTCCTGATGTGAGTAAAATTTCAGTGTGGCTTGGGCGGTATGCCCCAAGTTTGTGCCATCCTAGGCCCAGGCCTTTGTGGCCTCGCCACAAATCTGGGCCTGGTGCAGACTCCCTGTGAGAAAGGAAAGGAATACCATACTGATACAGCAGTGCAAACCTTCTACCCAGGGCCCCTATGGAAATCTGTTCAAATGGGGTGAGCATTGCCCCTGTACTCAGTTTCTTATGATTAGTGGTATAATGGGAAATCTGCAAGTATTGGTAGTGTAGCAAATTATCTTTTTAAGATATGGCTTTCAGGGCCAATAGTTCTTTGGTTTTCTGTTTGATAGGTTCCCACACATTATCACTTTTTAATTAAGTTTGTAGACATGAATGATGATATGATCTATGATAAATTATTTTGTTACTATGTTTTTTTTTTTCACTTTAGATTACAATCAGCAGTATATTCCAAATGGCAACACGATTGTTTGAGGGAAAATCACATGCATCACACTACCAAAAATACAGGTTGTCTCCTCCACAGAAAATCCAAGATCTGATCCTCAATTATCTAGGCAATAGGGTAAGTTTAATAAACAAAATTTATTGGTAACCCAAAGTGACCCAGAACTTGGCACATAAATTAATGAGTTAATAATTATAAACTTAACAATAAACTTTCAACGAAAAGAGGCAAAGCATGCCAGTCTTTTGGTGCCCAGTCATGTGGCATTGTATTGTCTTTAAAGCAGAGTGCCAGTGAAATATTCTTTGCTTAGTTCTTTTAAAGACAGTTTCATTTAGGTTTGGACCAGTCTGTGGTCATGATACAAAATAAGCAATACTATCTTGGGGCAGTGTTGGACTGGGATGCCAGGGGCCCACCAGAAAACCTTGGACCATGGGCCCACTCTCCAAACAATTTTTTCATCCACTTCTTAAGGTGCCCATACACGGGCCGACTATAGCTGCCGATATCGGTCCCTTGGACCGATTCGGCAGCTAATCGGGCCGTGTATGGGCAGAACAGAGCGGCCTGGCTGACCGATATCTGGCCTGAAATTGGCCAGATCTCGATGGGCCAGGTTAGAAAATCCAGTCGGATCGGGGACCGCATCGGCTCGTTGATGCGATCCCCGAACCGACTGTCCCATAACCACAAATGTAATCCGATCGTTTGGCCCCAGGGCCAAACGATCGGATTATTTTTTTTAAAGTTAGTTGCTACCCGATATCGCCCATCCGTAGGTGGGGATATCGGGTGAAGATCCGCTCGCTTGGCGACGTCGCCAAGCGAGCGGATCTTATAGTGTATGGGCACCTTTACTCAGTCTATATTTTCCTGTTTTTTTATCTTTACATACTATAATCTATTCTTCTATATATCTAGTTGTTTTTTTCCCATAGAAAAGTTAGTAATGAACATTGATTAAAAACAAATGGCTAGAAGTAGGAGGGCCCATTGAGACTTGGGCCCACTGGGAATTTTCCTGGTATCACTGTGGCCAGTCCAACAGTCTTGGGGAGACATTTTTCAATTCAATGCCTGGCATTGCTTGCTACAGCCAAGTTTATTATCTACAAGGACTCCAAGGTCCTTTTCCATTATGGATTTGCCTAGTGCAGTCCCATTAAGGGTATACGTGGCTTGCATATTATTACATCCGAGGAGCATGACCTTACATTTATCCACATTAAATCTCATCTGCCACTTAGCTGCCCAGAATGGCAGTTTGTCAAGATCCTGCTGCAAGGATGCCACATCCTGGATGGAACTGATTGGGCTGCAGAGTTTTGTGTCATCTGCAAACACGGATACATTACTTATAATACCCACTCCTAAGTCATTAATAAACAAGTTAAACAAACTGGACCCAGTACAGAATCCTGAGGGACCCCACTAAGAGCCTTATTCCAAGTAGAGAATGTACCATTAACAACCACCCTCTGTACCCTATCCTGTAGCCAGTCTCCTATCCATGTGCAAATTACTTAACGAAGACCAACAGACCTTAGTTTAAAAAAAAGTTGTTTGTAGGGCATGGTGTCAAATGCTTTAGCAAAATCTGCACCCCACTGTCCAGCTTTTTATAAAGCTCATCAAAAAAAGCAATCAAATTTGTCTGACATGACCAGTCCTTCATAAAGCCATGCTGATTACTGCTCATAATGCCATCCTCCACAACATAATTTTGTATGTAATCCCTTAACAAGCCTTCAAATAACTTGCCCAGATGACAAATTTACTGGCCTATAATTGGCAGGAGATCCTAATCCCTTTTTAAATATATGTATGACATCATCTTTCCTTTAATCCAAAGGTATCATACCAGATGACAGCCAGTCTGAGAATATCTGAAACAGAGTTCATTGTAAAACTGAACCGAACTCTCTCAGTGCCTGAGGGTATTAAAACACAAATACATTTGGCAGTGGGAACTATAGCCAGTGTCAGACTGGTCCACCAGGATACCAGGTGTCAGTGGGGGCCCCCCTGCTTGCCCCAACCATTTACTTTGTATGCATGAACCATGGCCATTACTCAATTCTATATAAGAAGAAATAGAGGAAAGGATAGGTAATAGCGTGTAAAGATAAAGTAATTAAGAAATTAAAGAAAGTGAGTCAACAGGGAAGGAAATGTGGTCGGGAGAGTGGGCCTAAAATCTAAGGTTTTCTGTTGGGCTCCTGGAATCCCAGTCCAACATTGGCTATAGCCCCAAATACACTATATACAGTGAGAGAAAAAAGGCCTTGACATACCAGACCCCCACATTACTGTTTAAAAAAGCAAGCTACCCGAAGGCTTGCGTTTAGCATTCGGAAGGTCAGAAATCATCTGCACTGCTGAAAATGTGTCTATATACCTAGTGTTTGATTTGAGAGCAGCACTCAGCAGGAGAATTAAAAATTGTGTATATATAACCTGAAGAATTAAATAACTGAGGCAATAGCTACCTAAAACGACTTGCAGGATGCTGTGCTGGCTGTTTCTGCAACCACAGGATCATGCATAATAATATGGAATGGTTGTTCACATTCCATTATTAAAACATAAAAAACTGTGCCCACAGTCTGTTTTTGTTTACTTCCCACTTCATCTAGTGTTACAGTCTTATACTGCACAATGATTAACATGCTAACCAACATCCAACTCACTGGTTAAAAGTGAGCCATGTGATCTGATGTTTACTGGGCTACTGTATGGCATCTGTCTGTTGGCTAGTTCAGCCTAGGGTGTGAAAGTATTCTGTTTTTACCTCAAGGATATATCTTGTGGATTACCATTTCTTGGATCAATCCTACAATAAAGACCAATTAAAACTCATCTAAAGGCTGTGTTCTTGTGAGTAAGCTACTGCTAAACATAAGTTCAGTCCTATCTTCTCACTATGACTTACTGGAGGTAGAATAATATGACTTAAAAGAAAATCTAGATACAAAACTTTACAAGTTAAAAGGGAAGTGTACTAGTGATATTGAGCTAACCCACAACCAAGGGTCCCAAGGGTGTAGCCTTAGGTTAGGCAGGTTAGGGTTGAAACTTGTGCGGCCATTTTGGGTTCAGGTGTGGCACATGCAGAAGTAATGTACAGAGTGAAAAGACACTGGTACGGGTTGGGTGTGGGTCCCACAATGGCATAATTTTGTGAGTTTGATGTGGGTTGGGTTTTTCCTGACCTGCTCATCACTAAAACATACACATTTGATTAAAGAGATAAATTTAGTTACATGGTTTGTACAAAATATGCAAAAGCTGACCTTCCCATCTAGGCAGTGTCCTTGCATCAGTCCTTGCATCAGTAAAACAAGGGCATTGTCCTTGTGGGGAGAAAGACTATACCTGCCTTTAAAGGAGAAGGAAAGGTAAAAACTAAGCTGTGTCAGAAAGGTCTATGAAAATACAGCACTTACAGTAATGCTGCACTCTATCAAAAGAAACCCAGGATTTCCTGTCTCTTTTTTTGTAAACATGATGTTCCAGTGTCTGACTTCCTCTCTCAGAAACATCCTTAATTCCCGTGGCCAGAGTCTGCACAGTTCTCCCCTCTCCTGCTCCCTCTCCCACCAGAATGCTAAGAACTCCCTCGCTCCTAGCTAAGTGTCATGCTGGAGCAGTAAGGTCCAGCATAGAAAGGGTTAGGCTTTCAATTTAGAAAGTATCTTTGGAATCCACATTTGAGGGAAGCCCCTCACAGTAGGGGGTAATTCACAATACCCTCTAAATGACACTGAAGACGAACTGTCTGGCTAGGGGACTGTGAGGTGGGAAGAGCCAGACAGGGACAAATGAATCAACAAGGTAACTAAATTATCATACCTGTGCTACAGTGGAGTGGTCTATCTCAGGGCAGACTCTTAGTTAATATTTCTTTAGACCCATAAAATAAATATCTTTCACTAAAGATAAAAATCATGGTGCCCAGCTAGGCGTAGCTAGCTAGGGTTCCCCACAGACTCCAAACACTCCCGTGTTATGATGATCCATCCCCGGGTTTATCCAATATTCTGATAAAACCAGAACAATATGTGTTAGGCCTGGTGTGTTTGGTGTCTATGAAAAGAGAATTCCATTTCCCACATAATGCTCATGGTTCCATAATTTTGTTAAATACCCATAAGTATTTGAGCCTGGCTGGAAAATAAAAATGTCACCAGAACAGCCAATTACCAAATGGTGACCTGCCCTCACCTTTCTCATTGGATGGGAGGCGTGAACTACCTTGTAACCTGTATATCAATGGCCCAGACAACTGGGAAAATATATGCCTTTGAGGGACCATGCTACTTCGGGAGGTATATGTTGTTATTTCTTCCGTCCCCCCGGAACAGGAGTCACATAGGACCATTCTATTGGTGATGTATGTAGGTTTCTGCATTTTTATTCCTTTTTATTTTATAACTGTTTGCAAGCTGTAAGTCATTTTGTAACATAACTGTTTTTAAATAATATATGCACTGTCCACCTTGGATTATTAAATATAAAATGTAATAAGTTTGTCTTTGCTGCTCTAGATGAACCTTTTTGCCTCAAGTGG
The DNA here is from genome assembly GCF_000004195.4 of Xenopus tropicalis. NCBI lineage: Eukaryota > Metazoa > Chordata > Amphibia > Anura > Pipidae > Xenopus > Xenopus tropicalis. The sequence goes on from NC_030685.2 coordinate 44,200,330, forward strand.
AGTGTGTATGTTAAATGTGTTTTAACCCCATTGCTAGTTAGAAGGAATGTGTGTCTGCTTAACCCTCTGTCTGCTTGCGGTAAAGTTGTGTGTTATCTGTAGACTAATTTGCATCGTCTGCGGGAGTGTCAGCAAGAGTGCTTAGCTAGAAAGTCTAGGGTGATTTGCCTCTGTGAAGCATCAGTATGCAATTAAACGTCTAGGATCCAAAAAAGTGCGTTAAAACGAGCGCTATTTATAGCATGCGTTAAAAATTTTATTGCTTCTTATTTTTTGTAACTTAACGCACAATTCACTAAAAGGACAGGCGTCATAATTTAGACGTGATCTTCTTTGTGTTATTTAACTCGCGATGAGCATTTTCTTGCGTTATATCCGGAAAATTACTTTTCTGAAAATTACCATTTCCCTGAAAACTGGAGGATACATCACTCTAGGGCCAACACACTAGAAAAAATCCCACTGCAAACTCTATGATGTGTTGCCAAAAGCTCACGAACCACAATTTTCTTTAAGTCCCGCCTGCCCCAAGTAGGTGTTAATATTCGCACAGACTAATGCGATATTTAGCGTGTTTAACACTTCATATGTGTCTGTGAAACATGCGTTAGCATTATATCTATGCAAGAATTAACGCAATGCGAGGTAAATAACGCATTCAATATGCGTTTTAAAACATGCGAAAAGACTTTGAAATGAATGGGTACTTATTTATCGCATGCTTTTTAATGCAAAAAAGAATACGATAAGCGTTATCGCACTTTAGTGAATCGCCCCCCTAGACTTGTGGCCCTTAAAACGTGGTGGTGGCAGGTTGGGGCTGTTTTGGGTGTGACTGCACAGGTTGTCAAGAAACTGTATACTTGATGTGTTAACCATTAAAGCCACATGCATGGTTACATATGTCTGGTGGCGTTCGTGACACTAAGGAATGTGTGATCTCTGCTATAACGGCTAGAGCTGTAGGCAGGAAGCCACTAAAAATGGCAGCTGCTATCTTAAGCAAACGGAGAAAGCTTCTAAAGCTGTTTACTCAGGTGTGTAATGCATTCTGCAGAATAAATATATTGTTTTAGGTGGCACTAATGTGGCAAATCTATTGGCAGTTAAATGCCAAAATGACTTTCCTTCTCCTTTAATTGCAGTAAATTGTCTCTATTCACAATTTTTTTTGCGAGTAAGCCAGATCGTTGTAATATGTTTTACTAGCGGTGATCCCACTGTTAGTTTATGGAAAGGCATTTTTGGGGCTACAAATCTCCCCATGTGTCATTACATTTATCGCTCATGTTACAAAATCACTACTACGCAGGCAATAGATCTCCCCAGACATGCCTTGCCCTTTGCTAACATTGTAATTGCTGTAAGTAAATTACATTACTCATGGCAATTTGGCTTGATTGTGAAAAAAATGCAAAATCAGGCATTTCCCAGTAAGTAAGCCAAATTGCTGTAAGTAATGTAATGTACTTGCAGTGATTACCTTAGCGAAGGGCAAAGCATTTTTGGAGAGATGTCACCCATGGTAGCAATTTTTAAACACGAGCAACTAATCTTCCTGTGTGTCATTGACCTTAGGGCATTGACACTTTAGGCAATTTTACACCCTCCTTTAAAGGGCATGTAAACCCCACACACAAAAATGTGATCAGTGAACAGGCAAAACTGCCTGTATTGCCTTCCAATAATTTAGGGTGGCTTCATTTCTGCCAGCTAAAATACACTGTGAAAGAAATGCTCAATGTGCCATTAGTAATTAGTTTGTACAGTAAAGGATATATAGATATATACACTGTGTAAATAATAGGACATTGACTGCTATAAATAATAACTTCAAATCCTTAATACATTAAACAGTGAGGGCAAAAGGAGTGGTATCCAATATACATGATTTCGGACATCCCTGAACTTTGTTCCCATGCCCACATCAGACTAGCACCCAAGAAGGAGAAACCCTGTTTTGCTATCATGTGACTTAGGTTGCATTGAGTAGGAGAAACATGCTGAGAATCAGGCCCAGTGCACTAAAATGGCTGCCTACACGCCTATATTACAGCTAAAAAATACATTTGTTGCAAAGGATAAAATTTTAAATGGTAGAGTGAATTATCTGCTATGTAAACAGTGTAATTTAGACTTTAAAAGTACACAATAAAAATCATGGCATAATCCCTTTAAGAACTAAATAGCTAGTTTTAGACAAGCAGCTTCTAAAATCTAAAAAGCAATATATGTGTATATAGCTTTTGAGAAAGTGGTGGGATACCACGAAACGCGTCAAGCGTGTGGTTTCGTTTGTTTTGTGTACAACATGTTTTTAAAGAGACTGCAATAAAGTGAAAGATTTTTAAACAGCAGTGGTTGTTTGCTCCGTACAAACCTTTTTTAATATATGTGGGAGGCACTACTCACAGGAGAAAACTAGCAACAGTGTATCAAGTAAATAATTTATCTGATGCACAGCTCAGGATAGACTTTGCATCAATGTATCAGGCAAATGATTAGTTAACGCAGAAACAGATTGCAGTCTACCAGTAGATCACTTTAAAGTTTCTGGTAGACCTCGAGGTGGAATGCAGTGGGTGATATCCCACCACTTATTTTTTCCCTCCCAGCATACATTTGAGTGCAGGTGCTCAACCCATCCAACTTTGTCGTTCCTTCCCAGTATAAAAGATTGTCCCCACCAGGCCGCTGTATATATTTGTTCCCACTTTATATATGTTTCTGTGTACAGACTACAAAGTGGGCCATGAAGAAGGAAAGTAAAAACTACTACAATCCTTTCACATTAAACTTGAAGTTGGCACTTGAATAATGTTATGTGGGCATTAATTGTGAATTTGGCACAGCATTTATATATTGCTATGTGTATTTGTTAAACATTGATTGATACTTTTTCTTTCTTATTGCACCAAATGATCTTAGGACTGGGGCGTTTTGGTAAGAGGAAAAGGTGAAATGTTACCTCTATTGATGTCATAAAGCAAAAGTTAAACTATTACTGGATCCCCTTGCTTGAGACCTGAAACAAAGTAACAAGTTTAAATCATTGTCAGTAGGATAGCTGCTAGGCTGATTTTTAAACTATTGTAACAACACACAGCTCAGCTCCCGGGTGCAGGCTGCTGGCTTACAAACAAAGTAACAAGTCTGTAACTAGTTGGCAGCACAATAGCTGCTAGGCTTTTTGAAACTATTGTAACAACTCACAGCTCAGTTCCCAGGTAATGCTGAAGGTTTGCAAATGTACTAGCTGTGTGAGCCAGTGTTTTTCAACCTTTTTTGGGCAAAGGCACATTTGTTTCATGAAAAAAATCACGAGGCACACCACCATTAGAAAATGTTAAAAAATGTAACTCTGTGCCCAGCAGCAGTGCCCCCCTAGTACACTGGTGCCCAGCAGCAGTGCCCCCCTAGTACACTGGTGCCCAGCAGCAGTGCCCCCCTAGTACATTGGTGCCCAGAGCAGTGCCCCCCTAGTACATTGGTGCCCAGCAGCAGTGCCCCCCTAGTACATTGGTGCCAAGTGCAGTGCCCCCCTAGTACATTGGTGCCCAGCAGCAGTGCCCCCCAGTACATTGGTGCCAAGAGCCAGCCCCCCTAGTACATTGGTGCCCAGCAGCAGTGCCCCCATAAGTCAGTGTGCCCCGTGGCCCCCCCTAATACATTGGTGCCCAGCAGCATTTTACTTCTGCTCTTCGGTGGCTTCAGCAGCATCTTCCCCTCACGCGCGCCGCCTCTGCACTTCTGCCTACACGCGACCGCACACAGGCCCTTTTATAACGTTGCGCCCCGTGCGTACTGACGTCACCCGTACACACGGGGCGCAACCAATGACAGGGCCCAGATTTTATTAAAGGGGGCCCGAGCTACTAAGAAAAACTGTAGCATCGCCGGGCCCCCTTTGAAAGTAAAAATTGCGGCCCTGCCTACGGCACACCAGTCAACATCTCGCGGCACACTAGTGTGCCGCGGAACAGCGGTTGAAAAACGCTGGTGTGAGCGACTTGATTGAACCGGCAAAGAGGAGTGCACGCAGGGGGTTTAAGAAACCTATGCCTGACTCTGTTAGGCTGCATGGCCAGTGCATGTTAACTCATTCCTCACCAGCCAGCCAACAACTCACCCTGCAATCCTAACAGCCGAGTATTGGAGCCAATGAAAAAAGGGGTGCAAGAGAACAATTCAGTTTCCTAACTTTTTTCCTATGCAATAGATGAAATATTAAACAAATATCACTATTCACCTAATTTATAAGGGGCCACAGTTCTATTTTACTGGTGCCTGATATACCAGATGGATTAGAGTGTTATTATACTGGCCTGATGTAAGAATACCTCATTCACTAGTTTCTCCAGAGTTCTGCTATGTAAGGTAGTAAAAGGAGAGTGCATGCATATCCAACAATTAGAAAAAAATATTAGATCCCTGGGATTAGCGTGGTGCAGGATAAGGGGCATTGGGGCCGATTCACTAAAGTGCGATAAAACGTGTGCTACAGTGGTGTGAAAAACTATTTGCCCCCTTCTTGATTTCTTATTCTTTTGCATGTTTGTCACACAAAATGTTTCTGATCATCAAACACATTTAACTATTAGTCAAAGATAACACAAGTAAACACAAAATGCAGTTTTTAAATGAGGGTTTTTATTATTTAGGGAGAAAAAAAATCCAAACCTACATGGCCCTGTGTGAAAAAGTAATTGCCCCCTGAACCTAATAACTGGTTGGGCCACCCTTAGCAGCAATAACTGCAATCAAGCGTTTGCAATAACTTGCAACGAGTCTTTTACAGCGCTCTGGAGGAATTTTGGCCCACTCATCTTTGCAGAATTGTTGTAATTCAGCTTTATTTGAGGGTTTTCTAGCATGAACCGCCTTTTTAAGGTCATGCCACAACATCTCAATAGGATTCAGGTCAGGACTTTGACTAGGCCACTCCAAAGTCTTCATTTTGTTTTTCTTCAGCCATTCAGAGGTGGATTTGCTGGTGTGTTTTGGGTCATTGTCCTGCTGCAGCACCCAAGATCGCTTCAGCTTGAGTTGACGAACAGATGGCCGGACATTCTCCTTCAGGATTTTTTGGTAGAACAGTAGAATTCATGGTTCCATCTATCACAGCAAGCCTTCCAGGTCCTGAAGCAGCAAAACAACCCCAGACCATCACACTACCACCACCATATTTTACTGTTGGTATGATGTTCTTTTTCTGAAATGCTGTGTTACAATTACGCCAGATGTAACGGGACACGCACCTTCCAAAAACTTCAACTTTTGTCTCGTCGGTCCACAAGGTATTTTCTCAAAAGTCTTGGCAATCATTGAGATGTTTTTTAGCGAAATTGAGATGAGCCATAATGTTCTTTTTGCTTAAAAGTGGTTTGCGCCTTGGAAATCTGCCATGCAGGACATTTTTGCCCAGTCTCTTTCTTATGGTGGAGTCGTGAACACTGACCTTAATTGAGGCAAGTGAGGCCTGCAGTTCTTTAGATGTTGTCCTGGGGTCTTTTGTGGCCCCTCGGATGAGTTGTCTCTGCGCTCTTGGGGTAATTTTGGTCGGCCGGCCACTCCTGGGAAGGTTCACCACTGTTCCATGTTTTTGCCATTTGTGGATAATGGCTCTCACTGTGGTTTGCTGGAGTCCCAAAGCTTTAGAAATGGCTTTATAACCTTTACCAGACTGATAGATTACTCAATTACTTTTGTTCTCATTTGTTCCTGAATTTCTTTGGATCTTGGCATGATGTCTAGCTTTTGAGGTGCTTTTTGGTCTACTTCTCTGTGTCAGGTAGCTCCTATTTAAGTGATTTCTTGATTGAAACAGGTGTGGCAGTAATCAGGCCTGGGGGTGACTACACAAATTGATATTGAAATTGAAAATTGAAATTGATAAACCACAGTTAAGTTATTTTTTAACAAGGGGGGCAATCACTTTTTCACACAGGGCCATGTAGATTTGGAGTTTTTTTTCTCCCTTAATAACGTAAACCTTCATTTAAAAACTGCATTTTGTGTTCAATTATGTTATCTTTGATTAATAGTTAACGGTTTTTGATGAGCAGAAACATTTAAGTGTGACAAACATGCAAAAGAATAAGAAATCAGGAAGGGGGCAAATAGTTTTTCACACCACTGTATTTATAACGTGTGTTAAAAATTTTATCGCGTCTTAATTTTCGCAACGTTTCGCACGATTCACTATAAGCACACTTGCGCTATTTTACGCACGATAAATAACGTGCGCGGTATTTTTCGCATGCACGCTATTTATCGCAAGTGCTAATTGTCCCGACATTACGCACGCGCCAATCGGCAGCATAAAACTGGCGACATTTGGCCCTGGGAGAGCACAGAAGTGCTAGAGAGGTGCTGTATAAATGTTTATTTGCAAATAAAAACCCCAAAAAACCAATAAAAATATAAGTAAGAAAAAAAAGAAGTGCTAGAGATAATAAAATAGGAGGGGGGGCATTTAAGAATATTTAGCCAAATACTTAGGGGTCCGTTTGCTAAAGTGGCTTAAATTAAGTGGGAGATTTTAGACACAGAATAAATGGCAAATATGTTATGGGCACTTTATTAAACGGGAACAAATATAATATTGCAATTATTCTGGCAACAAAACATTTGATTGGCAGTTATCACACTCGCCAGAAAATACGCTACGTACTAATTATCTATTATAATTATACTATTATAGTTTTACTATTCAGCAAAATGGGCTAAAGATAAAATTGTTGGCAGAATATTTACAAAAATGTAACCCATATAGCATATTGATGCTGTTACTGATAAATGTAAGAGTGTAGGAGAAACTACATGAAAGTATAGAATACCATATCAAGGAAGGAAAAATAATTAGACATTAACCAGTTCAAAAGTAGAAAAATAAAAACTTTTATTTTAACAATTAAAGGGAAAAAAATAGGGAAAATAAAACTTAGGGCTTGCTGCCCTTGAGTTCTCTAATGTCTCTCCGAAGCTCGGCCACTTCTCCCTGGAGCTGGGCCAGCTCGGCCTTGATGTTGGCCAGGTCCTCCTGCAACTGATGGTCCCTCGTCTGGGGCATGGGGGGAGAACTCAAGGGCCTGGGGGGAAACTGGGGGAGGAAAGAAGGGGGGGAGTGTCTGGGGCCTCTGGTGCTGGGGCCTCGGGGGCCGCTTGTGCTGGGGCCGCTGGAGCCTGGTGGGCCTCGGGGGCCACAGGAGCCTGGAGGGCCTGGGGATGAGGCGCCAGCTGAAGTTCTGTGAGATAGTATTGCAAGATGTTCTTTTGTGTACTATATTATACATATATATATACATTCATACACCATCATAAATAACCGGGCCCCTCACAACAACATTTTTTGGGCTCCCACACCCCCAATGGCCCCTCCCCCTGTGAACCCTCACATCAATACAAAGGACACACAGACATTGTTAGCCAGGGCCCCCTAAAATATTCGAGGCCCTTCCCCAAATGACTATGACAAATGATACTATGGGCCGCTCCCTGCTGCTTCCCCCCTGCTTTAAACTTATTTATGCATATGTATTTGAAAATAGATGTGTGTATATTATATATATATATATATATATATATATATATATATATATATATATATATATATATATATATACACACAATACGGAGTGCTGGGAAGCTGCACACCATAAGGAACAATAATACCTGGGTGCCTGTGGCAAAACAAAATCTAGACAGGCATGGGGTGACGGCACACACAGGATTTTTTACAAGGAGTCACAAAGATGTGAAATAATATTCAGAGGTTTATTGTGACCAACGTTTCAGTTCCTCACTGGCATTATGGTTGAACGTGATGGACGTGTGTCTTTTTTCATCCCAACTTACTATGTTACTTTCGTCATCCCTGACATTTCTTACATTTGTACTTTTAGTTCAAATTACTTGCTAAATCTTTTACTGAACGTATACTGTAAAAGCATAATAAAGTACAATAATTACCTTCCGCAATTTCAGCCACCAGGTCTGAATTCCTGCGCTTCAGGTCAGACCATAGGCGCTGGAGCAGGCAGAGGTCCACATCAAGGGCAAACCCGGCAAGCAAACCATCTCTGAGCTCGCGCAGGATCGCCCTCTTCCTCTCGTGGACCCCTAAGGGCCCCAGCGACAGGTTGTCATATCCTGAGCGCAGGAGAACAGTGACAATATAGCGCCTCTCCCCTGGTAGCAGAGCAGAAACCCTAGGCATGATGCTCCTCTCAGTATGACTGCAGGCTCAATGACAAAAAATGGCCGCAAGTCGCACATGTCACGAGATTACAAAATCGCAACAAAATGTCCGCAAGTCGCGAGATTACAAAGTCGCGACAAAGAAATCACCAAAATATACCTAGTAATGTATTTTGTGCGACTAAATATTTACCGCTACAGTACTGTATATTATGGTGACTAAATATTTACCGCTATAGTACTGTATATTATGGCAACTAAATATTTACCGCTAAAGTACTGTATATTATGGCGACTAAATATTTACCGCTATAGTACTGTATATTATGTCGACTACATTTTTACTGCTATAGTAGCGAAATTCCATACATGCCAAGACTTAATAACACTCAATAACACTCATCTGAATAAATAACACTGCTAAGTCCATATTTTATTGCCAAAAATTAATTTACTGTACTTTTCTATAATTATAATAATCGCCTGCCTGAAGCAGGTGTTAATTTTCGCATAGTCCAATGCGATATTTAGCGCGCCTAAGTGTTTGTGAATCATGCGATCGTATTCTTTTCAGCGCAAAAATTAACGCATGCGTTAAAACTAGCGAATGCGGTCGCGCGAAAATTAACGCATGCGATTTGGCGACTTAACGCACGCGATAATACTATGGTGAATTGCACGCTAATTAACGCGACTAATTTAACACAAAGAAGTGCAATCAGCCCCATTATGTCCACCCTACACTTAAGAAACAGGTATTAGATGTGCAGTAGGGTGCTGGAATCCCATCAGGTTACCCCTAAACGTTTACCGCAGTCTTGGTGATTAGCAAGTCTTGATGCAGTCCTTCACAATGCAAGTGGAGAATCTTGGCATTGTGTCATTTGACAATCATCTGTAACAAGAGCATGAGTTCATGTAGCATCTGGTGAATCTAGTATACAAAAGTATGCAGTCTGGTTATTTCCTTGTGTAACCAAATGAAATATTGAGACATACTTCCACAGTCCATTGGCCATGCACAGTTCAGACACAGCAGATCAGTGGGTGGAAGGTACTGGACCATAAGTGTGGGTCTCTCAAAGAGTGCCCCTTAGTGTTTCTCATAGACATAAGCATTAGTTCGAGAGCATCAGGCCAAACAAGTATTGTGTCTGCACACACTTTAATAAATTTTTTTAATGACACCATTTAACTCTTTAAACTTCGCTGCTAGCTTGGGAATGATATTGCATAGAAAGAATTTATTTATACAAATGTCTTTGCAGATTAATTTTATTACCTGTCCTGAGAAATGCATACCCTAGTCTGAGGACAATGCCTTATGCAGTCCATACATGCACACAATCTGTGCAATCAGCTTTTTAGCTATCACTTCCACTGAAGCCTTTACTACTGCCCATGCTTCTGGCCAACTTGAGAATTTATCAACAGAAACAAGTACATTTTCATATGTAGTATAATTTCAATATCTGAAATAAATATATAGCCTTAGGGGGGTTTAGTAGGTTTTAAAACATTATTACAAGGTTTTGGGAACAGCCAGTTCAAAGCCATTGTTCTTTCTCTTTAGGCACACATTGGTCCTGAAGGACTCATTAATTAGTGTCTGCAAAGGGATGTTTTTAGGGCTGCAGCAGTAAATTGCAGTTGCAATAAAACAATGCTAATATATCTATCAAGGAACAAATGTAGATACTGTAGTTATAGACAATTATATAATAATAATAATTATTATTATTATTATAGGCAATTATAGATACAGTGACCAAACTTTGTAACTCCATTTGTAACACCAACTGTTGCAGGACTAATCTCTCTTAGAAAAAAAAGAGTTCCATTATCGCAGACTCAACCAAGGGTTGTTTATTGCACATGCAATAATGGTAAGTAACTTACTAAGTGAATGATGAATAGCAGAAAGATATGTCCGCTACAAGTCATCACGTAATGGATATGTCTTATAAGCCAAGAGACTGAAAAGCCTTAGATTGTCAAAACAATACATAAACATCAATCTATAAATATATATCATACAACAATGCATCAGAATTATAAAATGCAAAAAGCATTTTGCAATAGCCTGATGCAGCCAGACTGCCCTAATAACACACAGGTAGAGTGCTGAACCTGTTGGAGGTTATGAAAGAACTGAAATCATTTTAGGAAATGAAAAAGAGTTTTGTTATGGAGGGCAGAAACAATTCTGTCTCTATGCAGTTAGCCATCGCCTAAATATTCTCCAAAAGGCAGGGCATGTAAATAAGTAAGGGCATACCCCTTGATACACATACAATGGAGACAGGGCAGCTTTAATATGAGTTGGGTGCAACATCTGTATAACATTTTTTCTTCGTGTTACTTTTCGCTCATCCTTATTTAACTATTATATATTTGTTAAATAGCGATGAGCTAATTTTTTCACCAGGCATGGATTTGCAGTGAAATTCCACATTTTCAGTGAATAATTTTGCAAAACTTCTGCAAAATGTCACAGCGCAAGGTGCGGTCGCATCAAAAAAGATGCGGTCATGTAAAAAAATGCATGGGGGCATAAAAAAACAGATTCGCTCATCACTACTGTTAAATACAGCAACATAATATAAACCTTTATTTCTTAGCTCAAAACAATTCTCAACCCAGTCTTTACTTCATCCTCTAATTAGCATCTTTAACATAAAACAATATTTTCTCATTATTTTTTCCATTCGCATAAGCAAATCTGCCACAGATTTGTATTTACATACAACATTCTGCATTTGCCTAGCAGATATACTCTTTGCTTAGCAAAACTTCACTAAGACTCTCTTATACAATTTGCTCCACAAAACCTTAAACCATAATTCACAATGCCAAAAATCCAGCCATTATTCTTAACGTATTCATGCATCCTTTATACACTTTACTTGCATTCCCATACAATGCTTTAAATCAAATAATATCACTACCTATGAAAAAAAATTGACATAAATCATATCGCCACAAAATGCTAAATATCATCAGATAAAACAACTGAAACTTTATTATTTAAACCAATTTGTTCAAAGGAATTTCAGAAAGAATTTGAGGATGGTTAGATGAAGAGAGAAGGGAGAGGGTGACATGCTGTAGCACAGAGAGAGAGCTATACATATTTGACTATGTCAGTTACTTCCAATTGTTTTCTAGTCTCACATATTTATGTTGTAGCATAGGTTTTTCTCATCTATAATGTTATTTTTAAATATATAGTTGGCTGCTTTTAATAATTTCCTGTGTTCCCACTGTCGGATGGAATCTGTTATGGCTTAACTTGGGTAAGCAAGTTCCACTTTGGAATGTAGGACATGTCCATATCTCTCAGCCATCGCCTCTATAGGTGGCCAGGCTGGCAAAGGTCCCAGACCTTTAACAAACAGGTTCCTTTCCTTTTGGGCTGGATGCTGTAGTGATACTAGAGTCTTTTTCCATGAATAGGCTATCTGCCTTGGTACCTCTTCTCTCACGTCCTGGACTATCTTGGGGTATTGTGTGGTACCTTACGTCAAGAAGCAAACAGTGGAAATAGAATGCTTTGTCATATCAGTGCTCGCATATGTGCTCTCAGATTATCTCTGGAGCCTGTTTGTCCTGAAGTCAGGTCAGCCACTTGCCTAAACAATCTGCCCGTCCTGTGCCCTTTGACCATCTTTTAGAATAACAACTTCTCCCACTAGTTCCCACACATACACTCTTTTATACTGGACACTTGCTTAAGACAAAACACAGATATCTGATGTAGCCTCCTGGGTCAGGATTTTACATAGTGCACACTGCCCTTAATAGAACCAAGGGACAGAGGAAACAGTCAAGCACTTCTTTACTGTGAGTGGCTGCTTCTCCCTCATTCTGGCTATCAATCTGGATGAGTGACATCTGAAATCTCATGTCTGCCCGCGTTTTCCACCAGAACTGTTGGGAAAATTCAGTTACCGAAGACCACTTGAGGTGGTAGAAAAAGTTTATTTAACGTGGGCTCTGTGGATTCTGAGCACACCAAGGGTCAGAACTCAGAAAAAAAAGAAAAATTAAATTGTTTTTAGTAAAATGGTTTGTCAATCACAGAGCTGACCTCTTTAAATACTGTGGTTTGCAAACAATTAACAGTTTTTGACCTCCTTATGAATGGGTAGATGGTTCCTGAAAAATTTAGTTTCATTCCATGTCCATTACATGCCCTCAAGATATGAAGTGTCATTGCATGTGTGGGCCACATGTTTTCTTGGAACCAAAAGTATTTATTGACATCATTGTGGATGAAATTTTTTTTGTTGCATTCAGTCATAAAAAATTACCCAACAAACAAAGATATATCCAGGTGTGTGTCTACACTCTAATACCAAATTCAACAAAAACAGTCAAAAATTTATTTCACTGCATTACCCAACGTTTCAGTCCCCTTCTGGATTGTTATCAAGGATACCAAACAGGTGAATAATACACAATTAAATACCAACCATTCAAAAGAACCAAAGTGACATCATCAATTGCATCAATCAATTAACCAATGCAAGCACAGCATCAATTTATCATAGTAATATTTTACAAGCCTTCAACTTCAAATCATGAACATGGCTTAATTTATACTTTCTCACCACAAGGTGTCACCATCAGTGTATATTTTGTAGATCAGTGGTTCTCAACCTTCCTAATGCTGCAACCCTTTAATACAGTTCCTCATGTTGTGGTGACCCCCAATCATAAAATAAATCCTAAGACCATCGGAAATATGTGTTTTCCGATGGCCTTAGGCAACCCCTGTGAAAGGGTCGTTCAACCCCCAAAGGGGTCCAGACCCACAGGTTAAGAACCGCTGTTGTAGATAGTCATAGGCGGATTTTCAATAAGGCTAGGGGAGGCTAAGGCTCCCCAAACCTGCTTGGCACCTTAAAAAAACAAAACAAAAAAAACCTCACTCTGTTTCTGCACTGTCCTGCAACTCTTCTGTTCCTGCAAGCTCCGGTTCTGCTGTGCTCCGACTTGATCTTTATCGTGGATTCTCCAAACAGAGCCCAGCTTTCTTGACAGATCGTAAAATTGACCAATCAAAGCACAGATGTACACAGGGATCGGGAGATTTTGCAAACTGAAGGCAGTACAGAAATGAAAAGAAGAATCTGCAGCTGTAACTTTACCTGAGAACCAACTCTCAACTTTTGCTGCAGATTTCATCCCACTCCCATATGTACTATACACAGGTACTATACACAGGTACTATACAGTGCTAAAGGCTGAATCACTAGTTGAAATTAAATTGTTTTTTTTGCCTGACCTGACATTTATAATATCCCTATCCCCTACCCTGACAGATGGATGGTAAGTTAACTCTTTCCCCCGAAAAAGCTCATTGTATTATATATTATATATTTGTTGTTTTTTGCACTTACTGTTTTTTACTTTTGTCATTGTTTGTTCATTTCTAGTTAGTTACAGTGGGGCCAATGTTGTGTATTGGTGCCAGTGTTATAGTGCCAGGGCCCTAATATCTGCCATCTGTACCCACTGTTTCTCATGGCATGTAATGTGCTGGTTTTGTAAATACAGACTGCGCCTCACTGTATATAATGTGCTGGTTTTGTAAATACAGACTGCATCTCACTGTATATAATTTGCCTGGGATGTCAGTACCCACTGCCTCTCTCTCTATAAAACTAACTTAAACACATATAAAGGGGAGGTTCACTTTTACGTGAACTTTTAGTATGTTATAGAATGGCCTATTCCTAGCAACTTTGCAATTGGTCTTCCTAATTAATTTTTTTTATAGTTCTTGAATAATTTGCCTTTCTCTTCTGCCTCTTTCCAGCTTTCAAATCGGGGTCACTGACCCTGGCAACCAAAAAGTATTGCTCTGCGAGGCTACAATTTCATTATTATTGTAATTTTCTATTACATATTTTTCCATGCATCTCTTGTTTAAACCACTACCTGGTTGCTAGGATAAATAAGACCCCAGATAGCTGCTGAAATACCAAATGCAAAGCTGCTGGACTAAATAACTGAAAAACCATTAAAAATAAAAGAGGACCAATTGCAAATTGTCTCAAAATATCAATGTCTACCTTATATTAAAAGGGAATTTAAAGGTGACCTACCCCTTTAAGCTAACTGATCCCAAACACAAATGGATGGAGAACCCCTCACAGAAGTGCACGTATGAATACTTTTACATCCTAAGCATTTTAGGGTAAAAAAGCACTCCCACCCACACTTTTGCGCAGTAGGAACCGCAAGAGATAGTTGGGAGGTTCATTTTTTACACCAGCAGTGAATCCACTAAGTCTCACATTAGCTGTAGGCCAGTCTCTGTATGGCCCATCTTTAGCCTCCCCAAACAAAGTCACCCTCCGCCTATGTAGATAGTCCATATTAAGTGCTTTTAAGTCCATAGTGAATTTTATGTGCATAGTGTACCTGTATATAAAAATAAACCTCACAATATACCACTGAAAAAATAACATATACATAAAACAAATCTGTTTCCTTCTTCATGTGAGTACTAATTGTTCATTTAGGCATCTAAGATCTACACAATTCAGCTCATGGACCCAATATGCCTCTCATTGTGATAACAGTTTACTCTGATCTCCACCCCGTGAGTGCTTAGGTACAGTAGATGTTTAATGGGCATACACCTAAATGTCATTGCATCATGTTATGCTTCAGCCCAGTGTTTAGCTACAGCTTGTTGGGCTATATATCCTGCTTTTTATCTCTAGATTTATGGGCCCTGGATCCAAAGCTGCTCGTATGCTAGATCTATGCATAATAATGCTATGCTTTAGCTGTCTTACGGTTTTACCGCAATACGATAGCCCACATGGGCACATTATAATATACATGTAAATTATCATGGGTGTAGTGCAGGTCATCCTTTGTTTAATAATATACTTTTTTCCCCATATGTGGATGGACAAAGTAAGTACCTAATATAAGATTAATGCACATTATAAAACCTGTGCACATATGTACAAAATTTGACTATACTAGGGGCAGGAATTTAAAGGAATTACCTACGGGGCAGGGACCTCCATCCTCTTGTCTCTTTGATTCTTAACTTATTGTAACTGTAACTTGTATTTATTTGTATTTATTGTAATACTTTGTATTTATCTATAATGTTAATAACCCCCTTTTGTTTTAATCTATTCTACTGTACAGTGCTGCGTACATAAGTAGCGCTTTATAAATAAAGCTATAAATACATGACCTGCACTATACCCATGGTAATGCTATAAAGTTCTGCAAAAATTAGATCGGCACAACAGGTGTAAGCGGGGCTCAGCTTCTGCGTGTTTATTCGTATATATTTTTCGATTGGACATTGGCTGAGAGTGCGGCTCTATTGCTGGGGGTTTGATGCATGAA